>NC_143519.1:4269909-4617409 GCF_031878675.1 Megascapheus bottae
TTTCTTCCTGGTATAACAGAAAATGTGAAGTGCAAAGAAAAAAGGGAATTTCTTCCCCGTGTAATTTCTCCGATTACAAAGCCTGCTCTCTCTCTCCCAGCTACAAGCGACCTCGGCTACCATGTTCTTGGTTCACAGCCTGTGTCCACTGTCATGGTTTGTGATGAGGTAAAGAGGGACAAAAAAACCCAGAGCAACTCTATGCAGGTGACCACAGCTACCTACGACTGCCCTCTCTATGCACCCAAAAAAGAACAAAGGAAAAATGTTTGCAGAGACACTGAATATGTGTCCAGTTTTCTGCTTCATTTTACCAGGGGGAAGGGACCATTCTGACCAACCATTCTCAGGGAAAGAAACTTGATAGTACATAGAACAGATGCAAGTCTCTCTCCATCCCTTTCTCTCTTTTTCACACACACAGATAGAGAGAGAGGGAGAGAGAGAGAAAGAGAGAGAGAGGGGGGGGGGACATAGGAAGAGCAAAGCTTTGGGCTCCAGTGGCTCTGAGCCTTCATCTTGTGCAAATTACTTGAACACATTAGCCTCAATTCTAGATTCCTGAAATGAGGCAAATATAAGCTCAAATCTTGGCACAACAATTAAATGAGACAGCATGTTTAAACAGTTCTGTAGAGCAGGCATTCAGCTATTGCTCTTTAGGGTATTTAAACCTTTTTATTTGTATATGTCATTTGTACAAAATAATGAGTTTCGTTGCAACACTTTCATACAAGTGTGTAATGTGCTTTGATCACAGTGACTCGCCCATTTCCCTCTCTTGTCCTTTCTTCAGTCCTGCCCATTCCCTTGCCTTCCCAAATGCTCCCTTTTCTACTTTCATGCCTGTAAAAAAAGAAAGGAAAAAAAAAGAAATCTAGATTCTGCCTACAAGAGAAGACAAGTGACATTTGCCTTTTCTGAATCTTGCCTATTTAGGTTAATTTGATGACTGCTGCTCCCATCCATTTTCCTCCCTGCAATTGACCTAATTTTGTTGTTCTTTATAGCTGAATAAATCTGCATTGTATACGTTTAGCTTTACGTTCCATTGAATTATTCAAGCAACACAATGATGTAATGGATTCACACAGGCTGATGTCCACTCCCTGGGCCCTCTTGCCACACCACCACCAACATAGAACAGACAAATCACAGTGGCATCCTCTGAGATGTTTTCATACAGCTAGAACACAGCTTCCTAAGCACACAGGCACATTCGATATTCGATGGGTTATTTCAGCAAAATCTACATCTCTCCTGATCTGTGCACCCCTCGTGTGCTAGACGTCCATGGAAGCAATTCTGCAGCGGTTTACTTAGGCATTATTTAAAACAAATTTCCAGTGTAGTAAAGCCCCTCCCTTCTGTAAACGCGAATTATAGTTAAGAAGCCTGGGAACATCTGGGGCTGCCAAATCTGAAGCAAGAAGTCTCATGACTTCAGCCCCGCTGTCAGCCCTTGATTACAATTTGATTTCCTTTGGCATCAAAAGACAAACTATTTTAGTGAACAATGTTCTTCCTGTAGCAAGAGTGAGATCTACTTGCTCAGTGAAGAGCCTGATGATTGGCTGACAGCACGTCCACGCGCCTTGAGATCTAGCGGGACCACCGGACTAGACAAGGAACCCGGGTGCAGAGTAATGCAGAAATGCCTAGCATTCCCTTTGGAGTGCGTGTGTGTGTGTGTGTGTGTGTGTGTGTGTGTGTGTGTGTGTGTGTGTTACAGCCTGTCTGGATCATGTTGTCTCATCATGGGCACTCACATTCAAGAGTGAGAGCTCTGACTTTTAACTGTCCCTTAACTAGACCTTTGTCACTTGCGTTTTAAAGATTATATTCTATCCAAAGTATACTTTTCCCTGTACTTTCTTCCCCCCCTGCCCTAGTCCTGGGCTTGAGCTCAGGGCCTGAGCACTGTCCTTGGACTTTCTCAAGGCTAGAGCTCTACCACTTGAGCCTCAGCACCACTTCCGGCTTTTTTTTTTCTATGTATGTGGTACCAAGGAATTGAACCGGGGTCTTCATGCATGCTAGGCAAGCACTCTACCAGTAGGCCAAACTCCTGGCCCCTTTTCCCTGTACTTTCTTTGAGTCTTGTGCTGGACTCAGTTGCTTCAAGATGTATCATTTTTGCCCTGTGTTGAGCCATCATGATCTCTCTGACACACTACTCTGACGAAGACCCTGGCCTCTGTCTCCTCATCCTGAAAACATCTATGTTGCCCTGGCAGTTATCCGAGGTCCCACTGTGTTCCTTGCACCTTCACGTATTACTTGGGGAGCACTGTTGAGAGTGTAGTTTTGTATAAGAATTTGGCTCACTCCCCTGGTCTCAGGGAACACTGGGTTTGTTGCATGAGTGGCAAGGGAGGTGTATAATGTTCTTTTGCCCACGCAAAGAAGGATGCCAGTGGACTCAGAGCCTCTGGGTACCGATCTGAACACTTGGCACTGCTGGGTATAAGAGCAGACAGACAAGAGGCCCAAAAGTACTTTCCACTTTGCAATCGGTCAACTCCACCTGTGACAACATGGCCTTGACAGCCAGAGCTTGGGCATTTACTTCTGCACGCTGCAGAATCTCAGTGGGCCCTCACTCAGCACACCTTCACTTCTGGCTCTGCAAGATCTTCCCAAGTCTCCCACCAGCCTAAGCCTAGTACTCACGCTCTGCTCCCCAGAGTCCCCAACCACTTCTGCCTGCCTCTCCATACCACCCTGGTTCTTCATTTCTCCTACTTTCCCACAAACAGCTCTGTACCCTTTTCTCCTACTCTACTACCATAAATACCTCTGCATCCTCTTCTCACAGAAGGCAAGGCTGTCTAGGAGCTATCTGAAACATGCAGCCAGCACTGGAGGTGCTAGATACTGATGTATAAGCAATCTCCCTCTCTTATGCCATATTTGCATTTTAATTGAAACCTCCTACAGACCATGATTTTAACACCACCAATGTTGGCTTAATTTGATAGGGATTTCCAGCATCAAGACAAAAACATTTTGAGGTATATAGGTATTTACATTTAATTAAGTATACCATCTAAACTCACATGAAAGTCGCTTCAATTATTTGTTAACTCACTAGAGGACAGCAGTTACCTATGGTGTATATATATGAAACAGCAGAATTATTCATATTTGGGTATCCTGACAAGAAATCAGACCATCACTTCTCTTTACAACTCAAACTTTTCTCACCTCAGGGTTCCCTGTGTGTCTCTAATGCAAGGTTGGCTGGATGGATCATATACTTTATGCACAGAAGAATATTGGAAGGTCAGTTCTGACCCATGCTGTAAATGTCATGGCAGAATGAGAAGAGCCATTTATTATTGCCCGGTCACCTTTGTCCTTATTCTGATGGAGCATTCCCTTGGGTCACTGACAATATTTTTGAGCATTTCTGAGACAGGAAAAATTCAACAACACAAGATTCCATTCTTAACCTCAAGCTGTTTCTAATCTAGCGGAGAAACAAAAATTGTAAATGAAAATAGACCCCTGTGTCACAAAGAACACGGTCTAATGAAATATATATACATATGCAATCAGCTATATGTATATTACCATGATATATATATAATTACTAAATTATGTGGGAGTATTTTACTCATTCTGGAAGTTTGGGAAGAATCTCTGCAGAATTATATCCAACAATTCTGGATGGTGACTACAGAAAGCTTGGAAAACACTGAACAGTTTATGGAATGACATGTGAACTCCAGCCTGCAACATGTGATTTCTTCATTCCAATCTCAGGTTAAAATTGCTGCCTGTTTAAATCCTGGCCAGAGAGCAGGAGCCTCGGAGAGAGCACAGGCTGAAGATGGTCACTTATGTAGGAGACCATTGTGTGGCCCACTGAGCAGGAAGCCAAAGACTTTTCCCTCTGACATGTAGCGTTTCCAGAAAACAAAATGTATCTCCTATGTCCTTCCAAACTGTTACAGCAACATCACAGTGGGAAATGGGAGACAGCCCAGAACACATAAATGTAATGCTAAAGTAGATGGGGCACAGTCAAAGCCATCCCTATTTAAGATATAAATACACACACACACACACACACACACACACACACACACACACACACACACACACACACACACGATGTTAATAGACCCACAGGGCTCCAATGGGCTCTATAAAAAAATCTCAAGCAGACAGCACATTGGAACTTCATCTGAGGATCCGGAGGAAGACAATTTCCCTGAGCATTATCAAACAGCATCTAAGCTTTCAAGTTTTTGAAGTTCTATATCACAACGATATTGTTGACATCTGTTGTGTTTAAAGGGTTTTTATTTTCTGGCAAAAGAATCTTATTTTTCACATGACAGACCTCTCCACAGAAAATTCCATAAAGGGCAAGTTGGGGGCTGGGAGCGGCTGGGAAGTGGACAGAAAGGCCAGCTGGGTCCCCGGGTCCCCTGTCAGTGCCTGTCATGACACCCCAGCCTCACGTGTTCATCCTCCAGCAAAACTGACAGTCACCTCCACTTCAGGCCTTTGGTACTCAGGACAGCCAAGTATTTGGAAATGCCCCTCCAAGATTCCCCCAATCTTAAACAACCAATCCAGGAGGGTGTGGAGGGAGAGTTCCTCCATCAACAAACTCCAGCTGGAAGGGGAATTTTAGCTTTCAGGTGAGAAAGGACGAGAAGAAACCATGAGAAGCCAGGGATATTTGGTGACTCTGCTTCGTAACAGATGATTCCCTATTTTCTATATGTTATCCACGCACACAATTCATTAATGTCCCCACTTCCCCAGCAGGGAAAGGGAGCTCTGCTGAGATTAAGTCCTGAAAGCAGAAGAGTTAGCCATCCATGAAGAGCGGGGAACCCAGCTGACACTCCCCAAAGCCCAGACGGGTCATTTAGGGGCAGTGTCCTGTATCGTGCGTATTGTTTAATTTCCTTTGCAAATTAATTTACAATACAAAAAGTAGATGTCAAAATATATCCTGAACTCTTAGTGTGTGAGACTTCCTGAAAAGAATCATAACAATATACTAAGTATGTGGTGTGTTTATATCTGTGGTAGGGGGCAGAGTGTGTATGTGTGTGTGTGTGTGTGTGTGTGTGTGTGTGTGTGTATGTGAGAGAGGAGAGACAGAGACAGAGACAGAGACAGGGAGAGAAGTTCTGTGGTAGGAGAGTGATAGACGGAAAGCAACAGAGAGTATGATGTGCTTGTATATACATATGTGTATCTGTATGAGTTTACAAAATAGCTAGTAACTAATAATGGAAAAAATAAGAACTTAGTTCTTTGTAAAGGAGAGACAGATTAGCTTGGTTTTATTTCAATATACTTGAATATGAGAATAAAGAAAATTATACATAAATGTTGAAGATTTACAACTCATTTACTTTTCTACTATATTTTTTCTTAATCTCAAATTTTCTAACATGAAGAAATATTAGCTATGCAAGTATATCTGAAAAATAGTACACTAAATAAAATAAAATAAAATAAAATCTCCCACTGTTTTCTTCTATTTTCTATCCAGATCATAACAGATCTGAATATAGCCAAACCAGAGAATCCCATCCTAGGAGATCCAGACAACTATGTACATTCATGTCACAGGTGAGAGAAAGCAGGGCAGGAGACCAAGTGTCTCCACAAAGATAAAGGAAGTAATAGAGGGCAACAAACCATCTGTATTTGAACCTCACTTCTTGGGTCTGTAGAGCCAGCTCTAACCACAGAGCTACCTTTCTTTCATAAGACAGTGTCAGAAGAGAAAAAGGGAGGGATGTAGACAAGAATCCAATGCATAGCCTACAAAATGAAAAGAGTGAGGGAAGAGGTGGGGAGGGGAGGATGAGTGGAAATGTTAATCAAGATATACTATTTTCATAAATTGCTTTGTTAAATGGCAACTCTTTTGAACAATTACAGAAAGGTAATTCTTTAAGTGTAAGAGTGTTGTATGGGCAATAAATGTTTGAACACAACCAGAAATAGAGTTGTTCATGAGCTAGTTTGAATTCTTCCCAGTAACAATGCCCTTAAGGATTGTGAAAGCATGTCCCCGGATCCAGGAAAATGATGAGGTTATTTGAAAAACCAATGTCTGTCCACAAAATTTCAACAAGGAGAGGTCTTGCATATTTTGTTCCAGTTTGCTTTCCCCAGTCTACTTCCTGAAAGCGTAGAAACTCTCTCGATGGAAGCCAAAAGAAAAAAAGGAAAAACTGCATTCATTCATATATTCATTTATGTATGTATGCAACTTACAAGGCTGACATTTACCTTGTGGAAGGGACTGTTGGCTAATTCACTACTTTTTCTTCCTGTAGCATCTTGAAAAGAACTTAGCAAAGGAAAAGGAACAATAGTTTCATGATGTTCTTTTCCATGGGAAAGAAAGATTAAGTACCAGAGACCTATTCAGCTTGAATATGGGAACCTAGTATTTTTTTTCATAAATCTCCTATGATGGGAAAAATTTGAAGTACTAATACTTATAAATAACTAGAAGCTGAAGGATTTGTGGGCATTCCAACCTTGGCCATGAGAAAATTCCCACATATGCTTCTTTCCTACAGGCAGTTCTAGATTCTGGACTTGTCTGCAACAGTTTAGTCACCGTGTCACTCATGTAGTCACTCCTTCATTGATTCTTCAACAAACCACAGCTAAACAAATACTGTGTGGCAGATATCGCATGAAGCATATCAGGGAACAAGTTAAAGTTTCAGCTCTGAAGGAGTTTATGTTCTGGACAAAGAGCTAATGACAAGTCAATAAAACTTAAGGCACGTTCAGGCTAGGAGACACATTATGAAGGAAAATGAGTGGGGTAGGATGGCGGAGCTGGTAGGTGTGGCACACTGGTGAAGAAGAGATAGGAGGAAAGACCTCTCCACAGAGGTGGCCTTTGGGAGAATAATTACAGGGAATGAAGCCCACAGAGGTCATGAGAGGAGGGTTCTGGGATGAGGGAGCCAGGATTTGCATGGTCAGGGGCAGAGTGTGCAAAATAGGAAAAAGACTATCCAACCCCAATTACCTTATCTCGAGGATACATTCTACACTCCAAAAGGCTATTTTGAATATCTGGGAGACAACTTTTAGCTACACTCTGGGGGACAGACTATGAATTCTTCTGTCATTTAATGAGTAGAAGCTACCGCTACACATCTCACATTGCACAGGACAGCCTCACAGCCCAAGATACCACTGGTGCCATGAGGGAAACTGTGCCAGAGTCTCCTGGCCATTCTTTCACACCGACTTGGCAATTCTGTGACAGTAGAACCCCACTATTAGGGATTCAACTTAGGAGGCCAACCGAAAACAAGCTCTTCCACCAAGAGTATGCACTTCTTATGGAAGAGGCCCATTTAACTGATTCTCTCACTCCAATAAACAACTACGAAGGTGGAACATACAACAACATACAGCACACTGGTGATTGCCTGTATACCATGTCTAGCTGCTACATTAGGGACAATACATAAAATAAAATAACATATGGATCTCATCCTTGGTTTGACCCCACTCTGTAGTGCCTCCCCTAAAGCAGCTACAGGATGTGGCTTTGTCTCCTAAGACAGTGCAATGTCCTCATTTCCAGTGTGCAAAAGTGTGGCAGTAAATGATGCAGTTACAGTGAAAAGGGGACTGATGACAAACAGGGAAAGAAAAATAGCAAGATAAGGAAAAAAAAGACAATATTCACCCCCTGAGAGTAGAAAGGAGAAGAGACATTCAGGGAAAAGAGATATTACAGAACTGAATTTCTAGATGACGGGCTCTGCCAAGCAGAGAGCTCTAAACTGTCCTGGCAAGATTCTGTTGGACAAGCACCAAACAAAGGCTGTTGTGAAAAGAATCAAAAGCAAGAGCAATATAGAAATTCAGAGACTAAAGATTTTAGTTCCATTATACCAAGTTCTGAAAAGCTGTCTATTGAAGGGCACTCAGGTCTGTGGCAAAAAAAAAAAAATGGCTAGAATTTGAGTAGTGTTATGGTTTTTGTAACACCAGGAAATCTGTATTTTAGGAAAATTATAAAAGATTCATGTCAATAAAGGTGCATCTCTCTTTGATTTCTCTCTGTTGAGCTATTTTAGACATAGTAACTATTTATTCACAATCACCCAGTTCTATTTTCCTCAGGATTAAGAAGCAAGCAAATGTGGGCTTTCTTTTTCTCAACCTCAGTCTCAAAATTTCCTCCTTCAGACATGTACCTCTTATTATTTCCTCCTTTTTTTACTTTATCCATGCTCTTTTACAATGTAAAGTCCCAGCTGCACAGGAAAGGAGGCAGAACCTTCAGGCTGAGGACATAGTATCTAAGAAGTTACCTCTACATCAGTTAGGTAAAAATGAAGGATATTGGTAAATACATGAACCAGGGACTGTCTGATTACATGAGCAGAACCATCTCTGTAAGATGTTATTCTGCTTGAAAAACTGGATATATAGTATTTATGTAAATGATTCTGATGATCATCTACCTGCAAAATTGTAATGATACCTCCTCAACATAGATAGAAGCATTGAGAGTTTGATAACACCTGTGCATCTGTGATGCGATGGATGTTTTTAGCCCAGACTTTATCCTCCTGTGGAATAGTAAGTGCCATGTGTTTAGGACTACATTGACCCAGTGTCCCCGTTCATGAAAGCTCAGCCCGAAAAGCCAGGGCATGCCTATGGCTGCTTGCAGGTATTGTCTGGGCCACTGTGGTAGAAACACATCCCCGTATAAACAGCACAGTGTTTGGATCCTTTCAAAATTTGTCATCGATTGTAACTGTCACCCCTCTATACATTACCCCAATAATATTTTTTTTAAAGTCGGTCATCAATCTCACAGGCTGATAAATGTCCCTTGGCCAGCTTTAAAAGGTGTGAGGCTGGAAGGAGCAGACAGCCAGCAGGAGATGAAGCTGAGGGTGGGAAGGGGAAAGTGAGGATGGTAAAGACTCCCAGGACACCTCTAGGGGAGGCAGACTCTGCCTGAAGGGCTGGGAAAATAAATGCTGATAAGGATCCAGCCTAGCTCTTAACAGGGAGATGGATTTTGCTTCTGTTTGGGGTAAGGGCACTTGTTGTGTTGCATTATTTTGTTTTGGTGAGAGAGAACTTTCTAAGGGGAAGCCACACATTAATCACCTGCCCTCTGCCTGGCCAGGGATCCCAGCAAAGGTTAAAGGAAGTGACCGGATCAGCATCGCTTCAAAGACCAGGGTGGACAGTGAGCAACTTTTCTTTTCCCATCAGGGTCTAAATTTGTCTCTATTGTGTGTGTCTGTGTGTGTGTGTTTTCTCTCTCTCTCTCTCTCTCTCTCTCCCTGACACTAAAACAGGAGTCCCGCCCAGGGAAGAGGACAACAATATCTTGACAGAGCACTATGTGCAGGGAAGACGGGCTGTCCACATTGTCTGAAGTCCATGTGCCACAGAGATTACACCCTCAGAGAACAAAAGAAGTACGCAACACCAGCCGCCCCAGGCTGTAAACAAGAGCAACGTGACCAGGGCAGCCGGCTGGCTTCCTGTAGCCCTGGAGTCAGAGGAAAAGTAATAGTTCTATTCCCACCCTTCCCCCACTACTGGCCTTGTCCAGGAGAAAGCGTCCAGGGAGGGATCTGGCTTTCCAGAGCTGAACAAATCCTAGGATGTAGGCTAGAGACGTACAGAACAGGCAAGAGAGGAAATTCTGTCAAACCATCTCAATGCGTGAAAGAGGGGCCTGTGGCCTCTGACTATTAATAGTCAACATCCAGTACAAGCGTGGTCCAATCTTTTCATTGAACTAAATGAGATCAGAAACAACTAAAACAATGCTATATAATTCAGTGGCCCAGATGCTGCAGTTCTTTTTGCCCGATACAGCAAATAACTTTGTGTCCATCCAAGCAAGACCTCCTCTATGACACTCACATGTGGATGTACAGTTCAGCATCCAATCTCTCTACCCTTTTGCAGAAGTGAGTGCCTATGACTAGAGCGACTCAGTGCCTAAAAATGTGATTCTCAAAAAACAAAAAAACAAAGTGTGCATTGTGAGCATAATCAAAAACAAAGCACCACCAAAGAAGGATTTGATGGTGACAATTTAGAATTGGATCTAGTCTAATAATTTTCAGATACTTCTCACTAGCTCTTTAACTCATCATGAGAGCACTTGGGGGTGTAAAAAACAAAAATCAGAGACCCTAAAACTCAGTCACACCACCTGAAACTCCCAACATCCCAGCATCCAACAGCCACCATCAAAAGCTGCCCTCCCCATCTGATATCCTGGGCTGAATGATGCTCTCTCTCCTGAAAGCAAGTTGTATATGCCTGGCTGCCCTGCTCCTAAAGAACTAGTTAGAAGTCAATAAAGATATTTACACTCTTCCATCAAGCAGAAACTATGAAAATAATTTACTGTGGATTTTGCTGTTATTTAGCTCCTTTCACTAATAATTATATTATTGAGCAATATGACTCAGTGAGGATGATATGGAGCATATGGAAGAATTAGAGAACAAATGTGTGGCCCAGAGTGGTAATCAAAGAACAAAATCTACCAACATGAGCCTCCTCAAAATGTTGGTGAGGCTGGCTTCAGAATTCCATCATCAGACTGTTCACTTCCACTCTTGAGCCCACAATAGTATTAATTCCCTTTTTTCGCAGAAGACAGATGGACCCTGTTTTCTGTTGTGTCTGACAAGGAATTTTCAGCCTCTTGGAACTGGTCTGTGTTTGAGATCCAGAGAGATATACAGAAGAGCCTGGGTTGACAAGACCCAAACCAAATACAGGGCTTGCAGGAAAATGCAACTGGAATGCAAATCAGAGTGCATGTCTTGGGAGTCAAAAGCCTGGAGATCTTAGGAAATGAGTTTTGCTGGTATCTTTCAATCAAAAGAAAGTGGCTTAGGTGGAATGAAGATGAAGGAAATCTGCACAACAACCCAGTGGGGACCTGAGAGGTTTATTTCTTTCTTCTGTAATGACTAGTTCTAAAGAGTGCAACACAGACTTATGAAACAAGGAGAAATGTACAAATAAACTTAAAATGTGACAAAGAATACATGTAATATTTTATTAGCTCTTAGGGTAAGGAAAGACTTCCTTAAAATAAACCCAAAGAAAGAAGTGATAAAAGAAGAATTACTTATACTTATGAAATATTTAGCATGTACTAGGCATTATTTCAATGTGCTATGCAAATGCCAACAGGGGAATACAATATTAAAGAAAGAGATATCATTAAGTTTGTGTCAAATTAACAAACAAAAGATTTAAAATGTTTTTTTCATATATGTTTTATTGTAATTAATAGAAGGGTTACATGATATTTGCCAGATAGATGGTGCATTAATTCCCATACATTGATACCCTTTCACATGTCTTGGTCCCCATTTCCCTCCCCCCCACCCCCACCCTCATCTTGCTTTCCCCCCTTCCCTATCCAATTTCAAATAACCAAATACAAATATACCCGATATATCAGGTAACAAAGTGAGATACTGTAACAATATGAGATAACCAAGGGACAGCAAAAGAGATGAGAGATGACATAGTACCATAAGGACAACAATCATTCATTATATGGCTTATGTTTCTATATCCTGGAGGTCCTTTCATTTAACGTCCTACTGTATGGCCTTTTGTATCAAGGTTTTGCTCTATTGCAAATCTCTTTTTTATCATGACAAAATATCCCGAGTCAACTACTTTTGAGAAAGACGCAAGTTCAGGGTGTAATTTGGCACATTCTTCCCAGAAGTGATGAGGATATGCATTTAAACATTGAAATCAGTTCTGCTTCTCAGAAACTATCTGAAGGAAAGAAAGTCAGTACAGACATTGACACACACAAACAAGCATCCAGAGAGTGGCCCAGTGGCGCCCTACTCAGTGGGTGACATGCTGGGCAGACTTGTGACAGCCCATCCTCACCAGTAGATGTAGCCTGTGATGACGTAGCATGTGGGGGAAAGTGGAACTTCACACTACATATTCCCAACTTGGGAAACTCATCATTAAAAGATGAATAGTCCAGCATGAACAACAGCTATTTGGAGGTTGGCCATTTTCTCCTAATTCCTATAAATGACCAATGAGGACTCCATCCCAAGGGTACCTAGTTAGCCTGGACAACAGAAAAATGTCTCCCAGCTGTGGGGTACGCTGAGCCCAGCACAGGCCTTGCCTGACTCTGAGATCCTGGAATTGTCTCATTGTTTACAATGCTGGTGGCACAAGTACCAGGCTCCCCCTTCCCAAGGCCAGGGTGGAATATTTAGCTGTTTGCTATGTCATCCATTGGCAGGTCACCTGTGGTTGGTTGCGGCTATTGGATGGCTTGTTGGTGGTTATAGTAACCAGATCTTCAGGGATCGAAACATAGAATCTATGTTACTGAATCACATTTCTGAACAACTTTTAACATACTGAAGCCAAGTATGAAAGTTAAACATCTAGCTTATATGGCAGCCCTGCATTCTGAAGCTGCTTATTATTTAATTCTACTTGTCTGTAGAAATGCTGAGATTTTCTGACTGATGACTGATAAAAATATGATATTATATATTACATATGTATATTATAAAATCTAAGACAATCTAAGTAGATGTACTCTATTTGTTACTGAAGCTTATCACTTAAAGAGTTTTCCTCCAGAAATTGCCTTTTCCTGCCCAGTTACAATAGCCAATCAAGATTAAGCAGAGGCCACTGAACACAACTCTGTAGATTGGATCTAGATAAAATAACTTCTGTGATGGGAACAAAATCCTCTCTCTGACAGGAAGCTCCAGCTGAGGAAGCACAGAGCAGAGTTATGCTGAGCCTTTTCAGGGCTTGTGTTTCTGCCCACGTTAGCCTCAGGGAGGGATGGGGATGCAGCCAGGTTGTAGGATTCAGGTCTGTTGTCTGTCATCACTTGTCACCAATCATCTGGGAAGACACAGAATGTCACTCCTAACATGCTCAGAACCCTGGTTCCAACCTCCAATTCCAAAAAGTAAGAGTGAAGAGGGAAGAAGGATTGGAGAGGAGATGGGAGGAGAGGAGACAGGGGAGGGAAGGGGAGGAAAAAGAAGGGAAAAGGAAGGGAGGGACATCCCCTCACAAAATGGAAATGAGTAGTGAGGAAAAGAGAAAGTAAGAGAGTTTAGTGGAGAGAAGGCAAGTAAGGAAAGCAATTTGAGGAAAGAAGAAGCAATGGAATAAAATACATGGATAAGTTAAAAGACCATCTGGAAGCATACAACTATATGAGAAAGATTAACGGCAGGTGAGATAAGAAGGTGAAGCAACAGCTAGCACTGCTATCTATGAAACACACATGGACTCTCAAATATCCCAAATCATCCGACATGACTTTAACCAAGAAGTTGGGTTTTTTGGGTTTTTTTGTTTTTTAACCAGTCCTGGTGACTGAACTCAGGGCCTATCCTTGGGTTTTCCTCAAGGCTAGGGTTTTACCACTTGAGCCACAGCACCACTTCCAGCTTTTTTTCTATGTATGTGGTACTGAGGAACCGAACTTGGGCCTTTGCGCATGCTAGGCAAGCACTCTACCACTAGGCCAAACTCCCAGCCCTAACCAAGAAGTTTTAAGATTGAGTTTTAAAGTTTGAATGTCAGCCAAGATCCAGCAAGATTGGTATTTTTAATAATTTGGAAGTGGCTATGTCTTGAATTTGGAGCTCATCATGGCATGCATGGGAATCTAGCCTGAGACAAAATTAAAATACTGTGTGTCCCACGCTGTTCATTTCAGCATTGTTTATAATTTTTTTATAGAGAACAAGCTTAAATAATTGCTAATAGTGAGATGAATGAGTAAATTGTAGTATATTTAGTCATGATAGCTCACCGTATCAACAAATAAGCTTGTTGAGATGGGATGCATATGTCAACTCTGTGAGAGAGATGGGTGGTGGATCTCAGGTAATAATGAGAGACTCTGTTTGAAAAGTTGGCAGGGAGGGAGCAAGGCTCAAGAGGCAGAGCACCCGCCTAGCAAGTACAAAGCCTTAAATTCAAACCCTCATATCACCGCCAACAAAGTCCTCACTTAGAGAAACACGATGGTCACTGATGGTGATATAATGCATCTATAGCATAATAAGTAATAAAATTAAAGTCTGATTCCAATGCAAATGTGTATCCATGCTTGAGGAAAAGTAAAGGACCCTAAAGAAATGCACTCTAAACCAAAATGTGCACAGATGGGGACTTTCCCTCATTCTCCTCTATTAGCTGTACTATGGTTTTATGGAATTTGTAATAAAAATATTTTATTAAAACTTCTGGCAATGATATCCCTTTGGCCATGTGGGTAACAATTCTGTCTTGAGTATTGCTTCCAAGAAGAGGGTGATATTAATATTTATGATGCTTACATTATGGTTGGCTTTTGTTAAGCGAGTACAGGGCTGTGTGAGTTCACTCAGACTGAAGTGGAGACCGGAGTTCCTGGGTTCAATTCTTTCTGAATATGGACTGCTGAATTGTACAGGTGAGCTGGACTTGCCCCACTAGCAGTGGGATTTCTTGAGAGGTTCTCTCTTTCCAGCCACATGTTTTCTGTTGTTTCTTCTCAGCATTACCATCATCAGCTCAGCAGCCCCATTCCAGGTCACCCTCCTTCCAGCCCCCAAGACCCTAGATGCTGGGAGACAGAGAGGCTGCCAGCCCTCCCCACTAGCACAGCCCAGGAGCCAGGAGTGAGGTCTCAGGTGCCAGGCAGGTGGCTTCTTCAGTGACAGACTGCAGTTTCACTGAAGGATCTGGAGAACAGTGGGACTTTTCCTGAAAAACTAGTCTATCCAATGCCCAAGTTGAGCCCCAAGTTTAGCACAGGAGAGACTCTTATAATCCTCTCAAATCCCTTAAACCTTGTTTATGTAAACAAGAACTTGGAGCTGGGAAATGCAATAATGGGAGAAGCCCAAAAGCAGTGCTTTACATACCTTATATAAATTACCTGCTTTAGTTAGAAAGAGAACTATATCCTCCCAAAAAATTCAATGAGGAAAATGCTCAATGGAAAGACTTGGAAGAAGAAGGCCACACTGTAGATTTTTCCAGTCTGCTTCCCAAAGAGAATGTCATTATTTTCTATATTCTCCTTCAGATGCCACATGCTATTGCACATCCTTACGTAACTTTTTCTAAGCACACACAATAACACAATCTTAAAATCATACCTGCTCCAAGGCGAAGGCTGACAAGTTCAGTGAATGGTGTAAGAATAACAACCAAAGGGGAAAAAAATCTGATCGAAGCTAGCAATGACATAAATCACAGAGAACTATAATTTGCACAATTTATTCTATGAAGTAATTAATCAAAACATGGTTGAGTTTTAGGGGTTGAGACTTTGATCTTACAAGTAGAAGAAATAAAGCAAAAGTGGTGGGGGCTGTATGGCAGCCTGGAGATTTAAAAACATGTTTTCCCATGCTAGTCACAAGTTTAATTACTTCTCTTTTTTTCCTGCCGACATTCCCAAATTAAAATAAATGGACCACATCAAGACAAATCTCAGATACACGGAGTGCTTAAGAATAGACTTCTCCTAATACAATGGCTTCAACCTTGTGTGTAAGAGTGTGCCTTGGGTTTCTCCTAAATGGCGACGTGGTAGAGGGAGGGACAGAGAGTCACCTGACTTCTCAGAGGCTGTGGAAACTTCCCTTGTTCTAGACTCTTCCTGCACAGCAGTGTGAAGGTCTGAGGAGCAAGGCGACCGTGAGGAAGCCAACGAGACAAAAGGTCCTGTGGTCACACAGAGTGCAGCAAATTGCTTTATATTTAGTGACAACCATCGACTCCATTACAAATTAATGAGGGGTCGGAAGCCTGAGGGAGCTTGTCTGGCCACACTCTTGCCCGTCAGCATAACAGGGCAGACTTCTGAGAACCTGAAGCAAACACACATACGCCTGTCCAGTTGCAGACTGGGAGCTGGGCCAGGCCCAGCCCTCGGTCTCCAGCAGTGAGAAGGGGGAATTCCTTGAGCCTCACCAGGCCTGGACAGCCGAGTCTCTGCCTTCTTGGGACTCAGCCTTGGTCCTCATGTCACTGACCTTCTTGTTTTTAAATTCACAGCTGCCTGGTATTTTCCCAGGGCTCCTTGTGCCTTGGGAGGTGCTCCATGGGTAAACAGGAAGTCAGTACCCTCCTACAGCATGGCTGCTGCACTCCCAGCCTGGCCTGGGGAAGCTGAGATAAGAATGGGAAGAAATACAGTCGTAGATCTACAGCAACTCTATCAAATACAACAAGTCATGGACGAGGATCCACAAACGTTGAAGCTTACTGAATTCACGAAACCTGTGCTAGCATGGAGAAGTCAGAACTTACAATCAACACAACGCTGACTTTGAACTTGACTCTTGCTATGGTCAGCACGCTTTCCAGGAAGTCAGGAATGGGTCAAAATATCCAACTGACCCCTGAGCCAACGAGGCCAAAGACAACTGCTTCCTGCCTCTTCAGATCCCTCACCCCAGCCACACCCCCGTCCTCTCTAGCCTCTTCTCCTGATAAAATGAACCCTTCTCCCTAGAAATACTTGCTGTACCCCTTCCCACCTCACTCACCCTGTTACCAGCTGCTGCTCCCTCCCCCACAGTGGTGGTTGTGGACTGGACACGTCTTGATCCATAGACGAGTCCTAGAAAGCATCTCTCCCATGAGCTAATCATGCGCCTTCTCTTAGTCTACAGCCACTTGATGGGACCCACGCGTGGGACTCTGAGCCTCCAACCACACTCACACCTGCCGGTGCCTTCACACTCTGTCTGTGCTCAACTGGGCCTGTGCCTCGCACCGTCCACTCCACTCAAGAGACTGGTCCTGTCAGCGAGCCACACCACAGTCAAAAGCCAGGAAGCCTTGACCGTCCTTTCCCTCTCCTGGTGCAGCCAGTCCCCAGGCCGCCTGCTCTGTGGGCTGTGAGCTTCTGCCCTCTCCTGCATTCTGCCTGTGCTCACCATCTCTCCTTCCACCATCCCAGGGGCCTGCAGGCTTCTCCAGCCTCTCCCTGAGTAGCACTACTCCTTCCTTGTTCTGGAATTCCCCTTTTCAACACAAATGCAGCTTTTTTTCATGATTCAATATGCCTCTACAGAATGCTACAACTCCTTAAAGTGGCTCACCGGGCCCTGTGTTGTCTGCTGCCTACCTCTTCTGGCTTCCCACCTCCATTGTTTTCTAGAGCCCCCTGGCTGTGTATGGGTCCATGCACTGTTTTATCTGCCCCGGACATCAAGTCCCTAACTCTCCAGAATCCATGCCCTCCTTCCTGGCCATGCTGCCTTCCTGAAAACTTCTGGTGGTTGCCCCAGCATCCCTCTGCCGTCAAGTCTGAGATAAGTGTTTCGTTGTGCACCCAAGGGAGATTCACGTATTGGTCACATGGCACAAAAGACCCTCCTCTCCCCAGACCTCCACTATTCTTCCCTCTGGTGTGTTTTATTTCTGTGGGAGTCAGCTTTAGGGGGACAAAAAAGAACACCCAGTCTGCACCTGAATCCTGATGGCACCATTGGCGTCTTCCATGACACCCACCAACCAGAGTTCCCAGAACAACAGGCCACCATAGACAGATGCTGTACAAAGTCTACTTCTGAGTTCTAAAATGTGGGATGAAAAGCCGTGGATGTGGAAGGGTGAAGAAGAGCTCTGACCAGTGCTAGAGAATTGTTTTTGTCTTTTTTTCACCTCCTTTCCCAACTACTTGATTCAATTTCACATTTCTGCTGGGTATTGGAAAACCTCAAATTTTTATTTGCCCCCAAAGAGTTTTTTTATATATCCCATATTATTATTCTAGGAACTAAAACTACAAATTTTGTAATTTTGCATTGCTGAGAGGCACATTAATAAAGGAAGAAAAAAACCGTAGAAACAGAATTGATAATGATAAGTAATCAGAATAAAGATGACAATGAATTCATTTTATTTGAAGTGTTTTGAACCATTTCTTACAAGGAAATGTGTCTCCAAATATCTGAAAATCATGATAAAATTTGTCTTCACAAAATACCCAGAAAATGGCATGTATTTTAAAATCCAGAAAGAGAGCAGAAAACACAACATGAGACTAAAGATAAAATACTGCATTGATAACTAAATACAACTGAAAAGAATCCTCAGAAGGAGGAAATAAAAAGTATCAAGGAAAGGTAACTAAAATCTGTCTTCCTAATCCAGTTGAGCCAATGTTTCCTTTTTACTTAAGAAAAACATATTTGAGAAAGAATTCTCAGCCTGACTGGACTGCCAGTTAGAGAGACATGAAAAATAGATTTTGTGCAAGTTCTGTAAATTAGGAGGGGAAATTTGGGAATGGGAGAGTGAGATGACAAGAGAGAATGGATGGGGATAGGAAGGAAAGCACTGAAACCTAACCACCAAGAAGGTGTCATGTGACTTCCTGTCGCCACATGAACATATGTTAATACGCCAGCCCAGATACAAAGCAGGCCATTGCTGAAGTTCAAGCTTTAATAATCGGGTCTAATCATCCCTCACTCATGTCTTCCTCTGAGATTGGGTATTTCCAGACACAGCCAGGGAACTGTATCAGAGCACCCACTGACCCTGAGAATTGTTGGTGAGTCACTTTGCTTCTTGTAGCTGCTCTTCAACTCAGCTGTCCCATCTGGTCCCATGGAAAAACTGTCAAGCAACTAGAAGATAGTATCTTAGTTTCCTTTAGCCTTTGAAACAAAACAATCTGGCCTACTTGGTAAAATAGGAAACTGTTTATCTGAGTGTATATATTTATGTTTTCTTGGAAGCGTTGAACACAATGTCTTGTCTTTTTATGTTTTAGTGCTGGATGAAGCATGGTTACTAAATGGCACTAAATCTACCTTTCCAATGCTATGCCATAAATAAATAATTCATAGTGGCATATTAAAACATCTTCTCTAGGGTATCAAAATACACCCTTACCGCTCTTACCTGTTAGCAGGCAGGTTGAGCTGATAACCACCGCGACATGCCTGACTCTTCTCTCCAATTTGACTAGGTTCTGAACTGAATTGATCCACTGTCAGTGCGCACAGGAAGGCAACACGACCAGTCTGTGGTTGTGCTCATCTCTGTAAAGCAAGCTCCTGTGTCCTGCTCAGGAACTGGAGACACACTCCCAGAGCAAATCAATACCAATAGCTAACACACATTGGATGTCATTTTTCCTTCCTAATTTATGTCATGCATTTTTTTTTCTTTTCTCAAAAGCATTCTCCTCTCCCCATATCTACTTTGAAAAAGTAATGTCACATTTTAGAAACCTGTGAAGTTTCCAACACATAACTAAAAATTTTACACTGAAGATAAAATGGTGCGCCAAGCACAGGTAGCTTGTGCCTAGAATCCTAGCTAATCAGGAGGCTGAGATCAGGAGAATCCCAATCCAAAGCCAGCCTAGACACAAAAGTCTACTAGACTCCATCTCCAACAGAAGCAGCAAAAAGCTAGACTGGTGGTAGGGCCCAAGTAGTAGAGCACCAGCCTAGCTGCTGAGTAAGCATGAGGTCTTGAGTTCAAATCAGAGTAAGAAGAGAATAAGTTGTGGAAGAGGACAGAGACAGTGCAAGAGGAGATGAGATTGAATGGAACACTTTGCAAACGTGTATGGAAAGGTAACAATGAAATACTGTCTTCAAGTTAATTTTTTTTTAAAAAGACCGGGAGGAACATCATTGCGTTTTTAGAGAGTTGGTGAAGAGGAGACAATCAATTTCAAGAATAAAAATACACTCCACTCTTCAACAACCAGAAGTCTCAAGATGAGAGGTAATGCTCCTGAGAGCTTCTGACAGTGGATCCCACCGTGGGGGAGGGGCAGCATTGTAGGATGGGGTGACCCTCACCCACGTTCATCACGGCACTGTTGACCATAGCGAAGATATGGAACCAAGCCAGATGCCCCTCCGTTGATGAATGGATCAACAAGATGTGGTATTTATACACAATGGAATTCTATGCTGCTGTCAGAAAGAACAACATCACCCTATTTGTAAGGAAATGGAAAGACTTAGAAAAAATCATATTAAGTGAAGTAAGGCAGACTCAAAGGAGCATAGGCTCCATGGTTTCCCTCATTCGTAATAACTATTACACATCTAGGACTCTCCTAGCAGAGGATTACAATAGTTCAAATCCTAGATACATAAGGTCATATAGGATGAGACTAAATGAAAGGATCTCTAGGATATGGAAACAAGAGCTTTATATCATGTGATAGTTGTTCATAATGTAATATGTTATTTCTCTTCTCTTTTGTTGCCCTTTGGTTAATCTCATATTGTTATTGTATCTGACTTTGTTACCTGGTATATTGCATATACCTTTATTTGTTTATTTGAAATAGGAAAGGAAAGGGGGGAAACAAGATGATTGGGAGGGGGTACGGGGGAGGGAAATGGGGACAAAAACATGAGGAATATCATTGTGTGAGAAGTAATGTACCTACTATCTGGCAAATATGAATGCAACCTCTCTATACATTACAATAGAAAATAAATAAATATCAAAAAGAATGGGGTGACCCTGTGCTCACTAGGGGTCTCCCCAAGGGCAGGTTAATACAGAGGTGTCCACAACCCTCCTTTCCATTTGGACCCAGCAGAGGCCTGGCACTGCCACTCCAAGCCGGCAGATGACTCTGAAGCCACAAGCCCTAGTACATTGCAGGTCATCCCTTCCAGAAGCCTGCCAGAGGCTGGGGTCTCCTCCCCACCAGCTATCTGTTGGCCTGGGGGTCCTGCCCAGGGGTATCCCCATCTTGAGGGGTAGTATCAGTCAGGAGAGACTTACCATCACTCTTTCCATGCTAAGAATGCTATATGTTAGGTGATTCATTTATAATCTGGTTATTACAATATTTATCTCAGAGAGAGAGAGAGTTTAGGACTCCTCAGCTAATGTTTCTGATCATGCAGAAGATTTCTATTGTGAGACTGATCAAGGATAAAAATGGCATTAATATATTACAAATAATCAAACTGCAGTCACCAATGGGAATGACTGAATCCCAAACATGTCCATTATTCTTTTTCAAAATCATATTACTAAGAAAACTCCTGCCAGACATTTTCTTTCTTGAGAGATCATCTTACCGTCAGGGTAGTGATTTGCTAAGCAGCATCTTTGTATTTCCTCATGTGAACTTGTTTTTCTTCTTTTCTAAATAGATCAAAGTTCTGTGAAGGAACAGGCTGGGGAAGGGATTCTGTTCATCTGCAGAACAGCCAAGACTCAGACTCTCCACGAGGAGATTTGTGCTCCTTTCCAGAAGAGACCCCCCTGAGACTTCTGTCACAGCCTGCCTCTGGGATCAGTTTAACAACTTGCTTTGCATTCATGTGAGTCCTGACTGCTAGATTTGCAAATGTTTCCACAGAAAGGTTATGCACCCTCCGAAGTGTGGCCTCTATTCAGGAAGATAGCCATTTTGGTTGCTAGGCGATGGAGAGATCCTCTCACAGAAAAATCAGTCCTGACAAAAAAAAATCTTTTTTACATAAAGACCTTTTAAATATAAATACCTTTGACAGCAGCTATTATTATTCGCCAAGTTCCTTCACATCTGAATAAATGGCAGAAAAATGATGATATTATTCATATGCCATTATACACTAAAGTGTTAAAATAGAAAAGACACTATTCCTTTCCCTTCTTTCTCTCCCTCTCTCCCTTTGTCTTCATTATTGCTAAAAAGAAAAGTGAGAGCTTTTTTTTTTTTGCTTTTTTTTTCCCTACTGAATTTATCTGCTTTCCCTTTTAGAAGCCCAGGATCACAAAAATCGCTCAGAAGACAGAGCAAAGATTTGGACTACAGCATTGTTTTGGGTTTTTTTCTGCCTCCAGTTTCAAACATCTCCTTTCGGAGGACAGTCAAGCTGAGGAGCTGGCGAGCCCGCCACTCTGGCCATGAGAGCACAGCCAACTTTCTGGAATTGGTGGTTTGGCTAGAGGAGAGCAGGCGGGAGGTTGAGCTTGTGCAATGTCACTGTCCATCCAATTTCACTTCAATAATGTTTGCCATTTTCTTCCTACTGAGTTGACTGGAGATGCAGCTGCCCCGGGTGTAAGTGCGTGGACTCAACCTTTGCTAAAAATGACCTTAACAAATACAACATGAAATGACTAATATGCTCGCTGTGTATAAACTGTGTCGCAGATAAATGAAATGGCAACTGTCCCTAATTCAGTGTGCTCTGCATGGCTGTTGGAGATCTGAGAACCTCACAGCCAAGCCACGGTGTGGGGACCGGCTGCCACACCCCCCTGGCTTTGAGCACATACCCTCACAGCTCACACACAGAGAGGGCACTGTTCACACATTCATCACCATGACAATGGTTCCCGCAACTCCGAGTGCATTACTTCTGTCGTTACTGTGAAGATTGCACAAAGTTTCTCCAGAAATGCTGTTTGCCAAGTGCCTTAGAATCAGACGGAGACATGTTTCCTTCTCCAAATATTGACACGAAGCACTCATTTATTTAGCATTTTCCGGTGAAAGGCTGGGTATGGTAATGTCTCTTCATCCCCTTTCACACATTTGTTCTGCCTCTTGGCACCAGGAAGTTCGCATTGTTCTAGCCAATGCTTACTGGCCCAATGAAACTGTTTTCCTCCTTTCATGACAGACAGGGTGCATTTCCTTTCTTCAAGTTCTCAGGCGAGTTTTTGAACTGTGTTCAACATGGACCAAATAAGGCAACAGATTTGCAGGTTCTCCATTCTCTGGTTCTTTTCTGCTTGTGTTTCCGTCAGAGCCACCCCAACCAAAGCCATTGTTAATGGAATAGAATGGACAGGAGAATGTTAAGGAACTCAACATTCTAACACACACCTCATTAAAATTCCTGGTAGGAGGATCTGATATTAAATTGTTTAGAATCCCATAGAGAAGAAGCCAGTGAGGTTGCCTTGGAAAGAACATGGAGAGAGTTACAAAGTCTTACATGGCTCTCTAGCATTTTTGGTGTTGTATGTAACTATTTTTTTTCTTACATAATAACTCAGGAATAAAATTGATTCACCAATCACCTAACATTCCTTCTGCTCTCCATGATTAAGGATTTGTACTTAAAGAGTTTCAGGGGTTGATTAACACACTTTGTTTTGCTCATTGATTTTCTGCATTGAAATAAGACATGAGTCGGAATGGAAATATCTGTAAACTCCCAAGATGCAGAACCCTTGTCACGCTGGGTTTTGAAACTGTCTGTCCCATCAGGAGGAGTGTCACACACTCTGCTTTGTCATCTGTAACAAGTCTCATGCTTTGTCTGGCATACCTGGGGTGTTTTTGGACTTGTTAGCCAGAGTAACTATGGCAAGGAATCCATTCTAAAGTCTCCACTGGAAAAGGGACAGGGAGGCAAAAGACACACAGACTTTACAGGGTGACTCTTACTTCCTTTATTAGCCCATCAAAAATGCCACCATGGCTTTCCAAAGCTGTTTTGATTAGAGAGACTCGATAAGAGTGAAGGGGTTAAACCAGTAAGACTCTGGACAAGTTGAGAGCACCAAATACTCATGTGACCAAAGGACCATAAACAGTTCAGCATAGACTCAAGATTACATTTCTTCACATAGGTTTGAGAGCCAACCCTAGAGCAGAAGCAGTGAATCTGGCACCTCCAGGAGGGCTTGGGGAAATGTCCCCAGAGTCTGCAGGCAGAGGCCAGGCTGAGGGTTGTTGAGAATCATGGGAAAATGGAGAAAGGCTTGTAGAGATTTTAGGCAGTAGCAATGGCCTTAAATGTGATTTTACCACCATCCGCTCATCTTCTATTCCAAACCAAAGTATGGGTGCACTCTGTCTCTGTCTCTGTCTCTCTGTCCCTCTCTGTCTCTGTCTCTCTCTGTCTCTTTCTGTCTCTCTTTCTGTCTCTCTCTCTCTCTCTCTCTCTCTCTCTCTCTCTCTCTCTCTCTCTCTCTCTCTCTCTTCCCCTCTCTCTCTCTCTCTTCCTCTCTCTCTCTCTCTCTCTCTCTCTCTCTCTCTCTCTCTCTCTCTCTCTCTCTCTCTCTCTCTCTCTCTCTCTTCCTTAAAGTAGCTGCATTGTACCCCAGAGTACAAGTGGTCAGGGCACAGGAGAGTCATCTCTTTTCTGCTACATTCTTCAGCAAGTTCCACTCCAGGTATGATTTATTTCTGGTTCATTTCCTATGACTCAGTTACATAGGATGCAAAATTATGATAATAATACTTGTCTCCAGATAATGAATAAAGAGCTCATATTTCTCATGGCAAAGATGTTATACAAATGCACAGTATCATTACAGCTAAAATCCATGACTAAAGAAATTAAATTTCCTGGAATGTTTTATATCTAACAAGAATGTTTGTAATCCTCCGTATTTACTGCTAAATGAGATGGACTACAAGAAAGAGGATATTTAAGAGGAAGGAATGGGCTCAATGGGAGAAATTAACAAATGGGAAAATTGCAGCCCTGCATTTTGTACTTTATGGAGAAAAAGGGCTTGGTAAACATGCAACCGGAAACCATGTTTGATTTCTGCAAGGGAAATTTAACTAGCAACAGACCCATGCAAAATCTTCAAAGGAGAAGTTTCTATACTTGTTTACCTTTGGATATGCAGCTGAAAAGAACATTGTGCCTCAGCTTAAAAAGAAGTGATATCCTGAAATTGTTTACTACAGTCTAAAACAAAATGAAACAACAACAACAACAAAGCTAAATACACGACTGGACATAAAGAAAATTAAATACATGGTTTTCTAAAAAGCTGGAAAGAAAGAATCATACAAGTCTTCCAGTAATGTTCCTTTCAGTAACATTCCTAATTCTCCTCCTTCAGCCTTCTTTATTGTTTCATCAACACACGAGAGCCACATTCGAGCACGTTTTCCTGAACCTCATACACTCCCTGAACACCACTGACTGACAATTCTGTGCACTCGCTTTCATCTCTTGTTTTATCATGAGATATCAAGCTCTGGCACCTCCTCCGGTTCCAACCTTGTCGAAATTCTAAACAAAGAGGAAATCAGACTTTCTGGAATCTACGTGGTGATGGAAGCTTGCCCACTGACCCAGAGGCATCCTCTCCACACAGACTGGAACCAGTATAGTCCTGGGCCAGCAAGCCCACCAAAGCCTGTCCCAGCTGACCCCACCCCAGCCTGACTTCTCTGCCCTCTGATCACACTCGTATACTGCATGCCTGTCTCCTGACAGACACAGAGGTGATGGAAAGGTAGGAGGCAGAGTCTGGGGAAGGGTTAAGTGCACTTGGAAGAATTTGCACAAAACCCTATTCCAGCCCCAACCCTGTTGCTTGCGGTAAGCACCTCTAGCCAGTGCTTGGGGCTCACCCTCGGCCTTGTCTGCTTGCACCCTGGCTCCTGGCCATTTCCAGTGGGAGCACAATGCCGACATCCGTCCGTGCTGTCTCGGATGCCGTCAGGAGGTATTCTTGAGTCCAGCACATGCTACTCACCGGCCCAGCAAAGGCACATCTGGGTCCATAGGCATATCCTTAGACCCTCCCTGTGCCTACCCGAGGGATTCTCAGTCCACCTCTGTCTTCTTCAGTCCTCTAGGACACACTTGCTCAACGGCCAGAATGTCCTCAGCTATGTTAACTTTTACAAATCAGGCTTACTCAAGAGTTGCTTTGGAAGGACACATTAAATGGGAAAGATGGCAGAAAGAGGTGAAATGATGTTGTTTTAGCCAATTTAACATGCCAGCTGGTGACACTTGGAATGATTAAATTATAAAATATTTCAAACTTGTTGACAAGTATCCTAAATCATAAAAGCCACCATGTCAAAGGTCAAATACACATCGTTTTGCAGTGTTTGCGTTTTTAGGAGATTAAACACGTGAGAGACTTGACTTTCTTCTACTCTCTCATCTGTCTATCTGCCCATGAATGCACATGTGACGTATGCATACTGACATTCTTGTTACAAAGTTTACATATGCCTTTTCCTGCATTCAGTTTCATCCTGTTGGACTATGGTTTTCACAGGCCATTGTGTGTTTCAGTCTGTCTCACCTTGTTGGATCTCTCTGGCTTATGGAGGCCATGTTCTAGCCTACCTGCTAATTTCAATCACTAAACAGTGCTGTTTCAGGTAACATTTTTGCCAGTCCTGGGCTTGAGCTCAGGGCCTGAGCACTGTCCTTGGACTTTCTCAAGGCTAGAGCTCTACCACTTGAGCTTCAGCACCACTTCCAGCTTTTTTGTATGTATGTGGTACCGAGGAATCGAACCTGGGCCTTCGTGCATACTAGGCAAGCACTCTACCACTTGGCCAAACTCCTGGCCGTAACTTTTATTTTTAAACACAACATGCAGTGGGGGCAAATATCAGGATTCTGCATATCTTCTTGTTATCTAGACAAGCTATGGGGAAGTGGATCAAAGTTAGATCATGTTATTTACTTTTTCCTTATAGAGATGCTACTGCTTTGCAATTCCCCTTAGGATTTATATACACTCCTGTTTTCCTAGAAATATAAGCCAAGAGGATAAATGTAACATTGTTGGTTTCTTTTGCATCTCCCTAAGTCCAGGGTGTTGAACAGTTCTTTGTTTATTTGTTCTTTCATGTCCTTTGCCATTATATTAACAAAGTGCAAGGCTGGGATCTGAGAATTAAGGTTTGAAGTCATCCTGGACTGGAAAGTCCATGAAACTCCTCACTAATTAGCTTCCAAAAAGCCAGAAGTAAAGCCATAGTTCAGGTGATAGAGTTGTTAGCCTTGAGCAAAACAGCTCAAGCTCCAGTAATGGCACAAAACAAGAAGGAAGGGAGGGAGGGAGAGAAGGAGGGAGAGAAGTTATTAGGGTATTCATATCAGGTAATATATTAAAATTTCTGGAAATATTTCCTCTTTAAGTGTCATTCAATCTGGGCATAGGGCTACTCAGGTTTATAGCTAAAACATTTTGTTGGGTATATTTTTTGCATATTATTAAAAGATATAACACTGAATGCTCATATGTTGGCAGTCTATCACTGTTTACAAATATTCGATTGATTTATGCAATAAAAAGTAGGTTCTAAGTCTGCCAAGTCTGAATTTGGAATACCATCAAAATGCCAGTGGAATAATCTCCAGCTATCAGCTCAGCCTTCTTCCTAAAATAAACCCTGCTGTTGGTGACATCATGTACTCTGTGATCCTGCTGGCATGGAGGGCTTCTTGATAGGTAAATGCATGCCTGCACACGTGTATGTATATTTGTAAAGGTCTGGGATATCTTTATTCTCATCTTACACTGCAATTGAAAAAATTAAACTTTGAGAAAGCCATGTTCTATGACACCAGAGATATATATATATATAATGGAAAAGTAGTTTGGTTACATCTGAATTCTTCACTCATTTGCACTAAAATAAATATAGAACAGACTCAGAAAACTGATGCAGAAGCCAGAGCTAGTGACTCTGTGAGCCAATGGCTGGAAGCCTAAAATATTATTTTGAATTAACCTATTAACTCATTTGAGATAATTCTCTCCAGATTTTGGTCTATATTTGTTCAACTGATTTATTGTCTGTTTTTCTTTCTTCCAAATGGGACTCATTATGTCTCTATAAAGCAATGTTTACCAATTTTTTTCACAATTTTAATTACTCGGAGAACTTGATACTCTAATTGTTAAGTTTGGCATTATGTCATCCTTATAGTGAGACGCAGCTTTGGTCTATGATCCTCTTAGTGGGTAAACTTGTGGACACGTGTGCACCACACGTGGCACAAAAAAATGGCCTTCTCAAAACCAGTATTACACTCTCAGAAGTATTGTGCCTCTTTAAACACCCTTGTGGGTTAATGGTGATTTCCCCACATGAATGAAAATACCACAGCCAGTTACAGGCCACCAAATAATCTAGTTGATTTTTTTCAATTAATTTGCAACCGCTGCAGAATAGGGTGGCCTCTGGTTTTCGAAGTAACCACAGACAGCAGAGACTGAGATTGGGGTTTTAGACTTGAACAGTCAAGTCTCTTGACTGTGTTACCTGAGTGAAACTTGAATAGAGCCAAGGGTTCGTATCTGCTGATACATCTGTTACTGTGAAAATACTATTTACATGAGATTGCCATAGTGTTCCCTACAGCAGCCAAGAGCAATACAGAAAGATACCAAATAAGTTACGTGGCTTTTCCTTATCACTAGGCAATGTACTCCTGATCTCTGGGAATACCATCATTAACAGAGTCGTCCTTCAGTTCCTCACACACTGGAAGCCATTTTAGAACAGACAGACAATGGCCAAAAGTGGTCAGGAACTCCACTGAGAGATGACTCTGCTGAATTTCACTTCCATGAAAGGAAAGTTCTGTCCCACAAATCTGAGTTTTGTAACAACATGCTCAGGTCAACTTTGGTAACTTCACAGCCTCAAATATTCCCCCAAATTCTGGAATGTTGTCCAAGCCCCACATCTCAGGAAATCAGATGCTCCACTGACGGTGCCAGTGGAGGCTGTGTACGTATGTAAAGAGTCAGACGGTCCCAGAGGATGCAAGAGGCTTTGTTTCATTCAACCTTCTGAACTTCTCCTTACAAATGTCTGGCACATGGTGAAGGGATGAGGATGTCTCAGGGAAGAACACACAGCAATCGCTGGAAATGGACTTAAGATTCTTCTGAGCACCCCAAGTTTTTAATAGATAGCATGGAATCATAAGAATTGCCACTTTGGTAGTGAGTGGAATGTTGTCTTTCTACCAAACTGCCCGACTCAGGAATGTTTTAATGAAAACAGATGCATAGTAATTCCAACTAGATTAGCCAAAATGTAAAAACTAACTTCTGGAGCATCAGAATCTTCAGGGTGTCTGGTGTTCAGCCTGAAAGGATTACAAGTTTAACCTGGGGTCCCTAACTCCCTCTTCTCAGTGGAATTGCCCCATGCTGGCTTCCATTCTGGTTAACCTCCCCCCAGAAGAATTAAACTAGCTACTAGAGCTGGGCGTGGTGGCTCACACATGTAATCTTAGCTACTCAGGTAACTGAGGTCCGAGGATCGCGGTTCCAAGCCAGCCAGGGCACTACAAAGCCGAGAGACTTTTATCTCAAATTAATCACTAGAAAATAGGAAATGGGAGAAGTGGCGCTCTGGCTCAAGGGATCGAGTGAAAGCCTTGAGCTGAAGAGCTCAAGGACAGTGCCCAGGCCCAGAGTTCAGACGCCATGGCCCACAAAAAAAAAAAAAAAAAAAAAAATAGCTACTGAGATCAGGCTACTTGCTAAGACTTCAGTAAGCAAAGTGCCCTTCTGTATAGAACTCTTTTTCTTTTTAAATTATTTAATTTTATTGTCCAGTTACAGTTACATATATAAGGAAGTGAGTCCATTTCCTCTCGAACATTGTTACCCTCTCAGATTTTTCTCTCCCACTTTCCCCCCAACCCTCACACCCCCACCAAGT
Source organism: Megascapheus bottae (assembly GCF_031878675.1). Taxonomy (NCBI): domain Eukaryota; kingdom Metazoa; phylum Chordata; class Mammalia; order Rodentia; family Geomyidae; genus Megascapheus; species Megascapheus bottae. The sequence goes on from NC_143519.1 coordinate 4,299,362, forward strand.
TGTAAAGTTCATTTCTAACCTATTGTCTTGTAACTAGAACTGTTACAATGGTTCACCATTTGTCCTTTGTCTCATCATCTTGCTGTTACCCTTCCTTTCCCTAATTCAAATAAACAAATAGACATATAGAAATATGTTAGGTACCAAAGTAACCTGTAGTAACAGCAGGGGATAAACCATAATGGGGGGGGAACAAAAGAAAAGAAAAAAGACATAACTTACACATAGTACATTTAAAATAACATCCACAGAGATAAACTGCATGTTTCTATATCCTGGAATTCATTTCACTTAACATCATCCTATATGACCACATGTACATAGCTACTGAGCTATTGTGATCCTCTTCTAGGAAAATTCTAGACATGTACTAATAAGTACAAATGAGGGAAACCATGGAGCCTATGTTTCTTTGGAACTAGCTTACTTCACTTAACAGGATTTGATTTTTTCTAAGTCTTTTCAACAACCACCCCATTAACAGATGGGCTAAAGGCTTAAAGAGAGACTTCCCTGAAGAGGAAATAAGAATGGTCAATAGACACATGAAAAAATGCTCAACATCTCTGACCATAAAAGAAATGCAAATCAAAACAACTTTGAGATTCCACCTCACTCCAGTTAGAATGGCCATTACCAAGAAATCTAATAACAACAGATGCTGGTGGGGATGCAGCCAGGAAGGATCGCTACTGCATTGATGGTGGGAGTGTAAATTTGTTCATGCACTCTGGAGCAGTATGGCGATTCCTCAAAAGACATAGAGCTCCCCTATAACTCAGAAATCCCACTTCTGGGCATTTACCCAAATGTCCATAAGCTGTGAGTCCAACCATGTTCATTGCAGCATTATTTACCATCTCTAAAATGTGGAACCAACCCAGATGCCCCTTGGTAGATGAATGGATCAAGAAGATATGGTACTTATACACAATGGAATTCTATGCTGTCTTGAACTCTTTCACAGAAATTCTAGTTTAGATTCTAGTTGTGAAGTTAATGGAGATTTGGGGGACTGACAGCCCATCCAGGAGCAGGAATGGAAGTTTCCAGAAATAAAGGAGAGTGTTGTTACCAGAAGAGAGGTAAAGGGTATTGCTCAGGGAAAACACACACACACACACACACACACACACACACCCCAAACAAAATAATCAAAATGCATGCTTGTTGTTCCTCAAGTGCACATAACTACAAAGGATTTAACATTCTTCAAAATGCTGCCGTTAGATTTGTTAAAGGGAAAAAAAAGTTTTTAAATCAAAAGATTATGATAGAGAAAAGTTAACTTCTCAAGATTTTTTTTTGCCAGTGCTGGGGCTTGAACTCAGGGCCTGGAAACTGTCCTTGAGTTTTTCCTTAAGCTAGCACTCTACCACTTAAGCCACAGCACCACTTCCAGCTTTTTCTATGTATGAAGAACTGAGGAATCGAACCTCAGTCTTCTTGCATGCAAGGCAAGCACTCTACCACTAGGCCAAACTCCTGGCTCAAGATCAAGATTTGTTTAAAAGACCAACAAATGGCCAATCTTATACATGTGTTAGTTAGCTTTTCCTCTCTGTGACAAAATGCCCAAGATAAATAACTGTAAAAGGTTTATTTAGGCTTGTGGTCTCAGAGCCTTCAGCCCACAGCCAGTTGCTCTGGTGCCTGTACGGCATAGCGGAGGGTGGCTGGGAAGTAGCCAAGAGAGAGGAAGGTTTGGGGAACAAGAGCATTCACTCAATGAGCCGGTGACCATATCTCCCATCGAAGGGCCATTTCCTAACTTCCAGCACCTCCCAGTAATGCCATGGACCTGTGTATCTGTCATTGCCTCCATCTGCTAGGGATCACTCACCAGTCCCTCTGGGATAGGAACCAGGCTGGGGCTCTGGGAGCATCTTAGACCCAAATAACAGCAACATTGGAATTCACTGACTTGGAAAGTACAAGTAGATTCCCTTGATACTAACATTCTTTATCTAGAAAATGAGAACATGATTTAGGTTTCTTCGAAAGTCTTGAAATGTCACGGTACATTGGTTTTATCACACCCATGCAGCATTTGCCAGTTTACCTCTCAATTTCTTTGGATGACATAGGAAAATTAAATAATGTCTATTGGCCCAAAACGTGTGACTTTACTCAGACTTAGGCCTGCAAAGTCTTGTTACCTGCATTGTCCCAAATTTCAGTCAAATAGGAAATAAATTATTTAAGATCAGAATTAAGTGAAATATGTACATCTACCCTACAAATTATATTGGCAAAAATAAACACAGAAGACTTATGATTATCTGAAGATGATATCAGAAACTATTCTGTAAGCCACAGAGGTGCATTTTTATGAATGTTGGAGAGTTAGTGATAGGAAATTCTTTTTATATCACAATTCTATTTAGCCTTGGGAATTAAAAATGCAGCTGAGTACCGGTGGCTCACGTCTGTAATTCTAGCTACTCAGGAGACAGAGACATTTTGTCCTATTCTAATTTGTTGATCTTCAATAGTCACTATTACCAACAACTATTTGCTTTATTCCTTAGAAAAGTATCAAGTCCACATTCAAAAAAATAAATAGTAGGAAGCTGATACTTGAAAGGGGTGCAAGGGGCCCAGCGAAAAGAAGTAGATAAATGAAGAGAAGAGGTAAGAATTAAGTCAATAATTTAATGTATGTCATACAAAATTAAGAAGAGTGGGTAGGGAAAGGAGGGTTGAGAATGTGGAAATGGGGTGGCATTGATGAAGATGCATTGTATTCATAAACGGCTTTGTTAAAGGCAACTCCTTGGTACAACTACTTAAAAATCATAAAAATAAAAAATAAATAAAATAATTATTTGTCTTCCCATATAACTGACAAGAAAGCTTATTCGTAGAAAAAGAAACTTCCGTTCTGTAATTTTCTTGACAGCTATGCCTACGCTTGCAAGTTTCAAGTTAGCACTTTTCTCTTCAGTCTCTCATTCAGAAACTGTTGAAAGGTGTTTCGCTTCGTGATTGGAAGAGTTACTTTAAGGCAAATAAGATCTGAAGTTCTGCTGGAATTAGAGTGAACTGCACTTCTCTGGACAGGAGAGACCTGGAGTCTTCACCCCTCCATGTGGTAGTCAGCCCGCCATGCCTGCCCAGTATGGGCTCGTGCCATTAGAACACCAGCCAACGCAAGGAAAGAGCACCGTGCCATCAAGGGGGTAACAGCCAATAGCTCAACTCTCACTAAACCCAGGTGGATGCGGTGTTCCTCCATACCACAGCACGCCTCCTGGGGCCCTTCTCACTTCACTGCACACAGCACGGCATTGACCACTGACACGATGTGTGGATGTGTGGCTTGAGCCAGGGCTGGTCCCCAACCCTCAGGCCCCTGGAGGTAATACATTACTTTTGGGGAGGGGTTGAAAATAACAAGTTTGTTACACTGAAGAAAAGCAAAAGAATTTACTATCTTTTTTTAACTATCCCTTTTGCATACTGAATTCTTCAGATGCTATATCAAAAAGCGGTATACCCGATATCACATGCCTATGTCTTAACAATCACCTTCTTAGTGGTGCTAGGGTTGAATTCAGGGCCTCCTGTACTCAAAGCTAGTACAATACTACTGAGCCATGGCTCCAGCAACAAGTTACCTAGCAACAAGTTTGGCCTAGTGGTAGAGTGCTTGCCTAGCATGCACAAAGACCCAGGTTCCATTCCTCGGTACCACACACATAGAAAAGAGCTGGAAGTGGTGATGTGGCTCAAGTGGTAGAGCTCTAGCCTCGAGAAAGTCCAAGGACAGTGCTCAGGCCCTGAGCTCAAGCCCAGGACTGGCAAAAAAAAAAAAAAAGGTATAGTGGTCCACACTTGAAATTCCATCTATTCAAGAAGGAGACAGAGGCTGGAGGATCGTAGTTGGAGATCAACTGTCCACAAAACTTACTCTCAAGGGCATGGTTCAGATACTAGAGTTCTGGAGATGTGAAGTCTTGAGTTCAAACTCATAATTGTCTAGACAGAAATAAGATTAGAAGTATAACATTTTAGCAGAATATTTTCAGTTAGCACTTAAAAGTATTTGTGATTTTCACCCCCAAAATTTAAGTCATTTCTTTCATTAACAGTTAATTAACTACAATGAACTAATACTTGCATTCAAGGGTTGTCACCTGAACCTTGCTTTAAAAAACACACAAGGAAAAAAGCCTAGAGTTTTGTTTATATTTCTCAAACTTTACAAGGGATTAATAAAACATCTAGTGCTTATACTTTATCGTATCTCTACTAAATGTCTTCTTCATTTCAACCTCATTTGGATCCAACTTTGTCATCGAAGAATTGAAGAATTCCTTCAGATGAATGAAGAGAAATTTCAGTTATGAATTAAGGATTCATTCCCCATTCCAAAATCAGTGGAGGAAGTTGTGCATCATTAGACTTGAAACTACTTACTCATTTTTCAGTTTTGTAAAATAGTAACCATTTTTAAGAAGACTTAAGAATCTAGCTCCTTTTAAAATGGCTTCCAAAGTAGTTACTATGTCAACTTCACTTGTCTTACAAGGTACATGGCATTGCCTTATCAACAGTAGTGACTTTTTTTATTTTTCTCACCATGCATTGGAGAAATGAGACACCCACACACGAGCACAGCTGCCTGCACTCCAGGAGAGCATGTAGAGGGACTGCCACAGAAACAGAGGCCCAAATCAAAATCTGTGCCAAATCAAAATCTCAATAATTTCCCCATGTAACGCAACAGATTATTTAGTTAGTGTTAAGCAAAAGAAAAAATGGTGCTGCTTTGGCATACTGGGGATTTTTTTTCCTACTAAGATACAATGTTTAAAAACATTGCAACAGTGTAAGCAACAAGACCATATTGATCAAATCCATTTTCTCATCTTAACTATTTTCAATTTTGAAGAAATTTGCTGTGGGTTTCAGCAGTAACAGCATTTCCTTTGGGGCAGGAAGACTCTGAGGAGCGTGCTGCTCACCATATCTGTCCTGCCACAGGGTCAAGTTTGAGTGAAACAAATAAGGAGAAAGACATAAAGGTACCATGAGAGGAAACGAAAGTTCCCAAGAAACCCATCTTGAAGTCTGCCAGCTCCTCTATGGATGGCATCCAATTTGCCAATCACATATCCAGTAGGAAAACACTTGGAAGTTCCAGAAAGAATCTAGTTCATACATGTTCAGATGGGCTCCAGATTCAGTTCTCAAAATGTATAAGTTATATGTTGTCCTCAGGGAAATCGTAAAAGGAATGATTACTGAAATGCCATTATTGTGAGTTTCTCCAGACTTTCATTAGATGCAGAAGATTCTCCAGTGCATTGTTTTTCCTCACTCATCTGGTCACTAACTGCTGGCCCTTATATGTTGATTTCTGTCTTTCCCCAGGGGGAAATCTTAAGTTATCGTGAGCCCTACACTGGCTTTCATTTGTTCTTCCTGTCACAATCAAATGTCTCCTTTTCGCCTCTAAGCAAATAATAGCAATGATGCATGGTCAGAGGACTGTAAGTTATACCTCACAGAGAATAGCTAGAGGACAAGAAAACACAAAGAAGATATGCAAGAAGAGCATTACAGTTGTCTTCAAATATTCAGAGAATTACCGAGTGAAGGAGAAATCCGTAGTTACTTGTTCATTTAGGGAGTTTGCAAGGATTAATGGATGACAGTTTTGAAAGGCATTTTTTTCTAACCTCCATGAAGGAAACATCTTGAACCACCAAGGACTCCAGATAGAAACAAATATAATAGGTTGTCAAAAATAATATATATATAATAGGTTGTCTGGGAAAGCATTACATAAAAGTCATTACTTATCAGCTAGGAAAACAAGGCAAGAATATCTCAGCCAGGGAGAAGCTAACTATTTGGGAAAAAAGTAAATAAAACTTACAAAAAAAATTCCAGCTCTGGGACCAGGAGTTTGGCCTAGTGGTAGAGTGCTTGCCTAGCTGTATGAAGACCCAGGTTGGATTCCTTGGTACCACATACATAGAGAAAAAGCCAGAAATGGTGCTGTAGCTCAAGTGGTAGGGCTCAAGCCTTGAGAAAGCCCAAGGCCCTGAGTTCAAGACTCAAGACTGGCAAAAAAAAAAAATATTCCAGCTCCAAGGATCTCTGATTCAGTGGCTTTCTTCCCCCTGGTTATCCACTCATGCGCCTCTGATGCGATCTTCATCAGTGTATCTAATGCACCAGTCTGTGATCCGCAACGACTTCTGCTTGTTATCACTCCACAGCATCTCCTGTCCACCTCTCACGCTCTCCAGACTACATGGTCGTGGGCAAATCACTCAACTGTTTGGGTTTACAAGTTCCTTCCTATCTCTGGTGCTAGGATAAAAGGGATAAATGAGATAATTTGCCTACAGCTTTTAACACCACCCCTGGCACCTAGGACACTCAGTAATTGCTACATAATGCTTGTTGTTATTATCCATTGTGATTGTCCTCCAGCTCCAGATTCACCGTCTCTTGGAGGCATCCATCCACAAACGAGACCCAGGTGTTGTGAGGGCTCCCTAAAGCAATTGCACTCGCTCCTAGACATGCAGCAGTTATTTTCCAGCTGTTTTGAATTTGCTTTGAGACATTTGGATCCAGTGGTCAAATTGCAATAGAATACAGTTGGAGTCCCGGGATGAGAATTCTACTCATAGAAGGCAGAGGTTCCCAAAAGTTTCAGAGATAGCAAATCCTGACTTAGAGAAAGACTACCTCGGGTCTTCCAGCTCCCTAATCACTGGTTGATGTTTATGTCTGCAATTCAAATCAGAAAATGACAGATACCAAGAGATTCCCTCCATTGAATTAAAAAAAAAATCAGAAAAGCACAACCAACCAAAATTGAAAGCACTCAACCAAATAACTGACCCAAAACTCTTCAAAAGTGTCAAGGATGAAGAATACATGGACACTGAGAAATTATTACAATGCAGAGCCCATCGTGGGACAAAATGACCACATGAAGCTGAGGGGACCCTAGATCAGATCCTGGATCAGAAGACAGACTTATCAGACCAGCCAGCAAGACTGAGCTGGGATTTATCACTCAGATCAACGAGTGTTGCTCGTGGTCTCCTTACTTTGACACTCACACTGAGTTCATGCAAAATGCTCACAGAGAGGGAGTTGGTGGAAGCGTATGTGATTCCTGTACATTTTCTATAAGCTAAAATTATTTAAGCAACAAGAGGACAGGAATGTAAAATGTGAACATTTTCAGTGGGGAGATCTTTCCAAACGCAATACGACCACAAGTACTGACAACTGCACACCTCCCAGAGAAACAGAGTCACACACCCCACACACCACTGGAAGGAAGAGGAAGCAAGGTTTTTAGAAGGGCTCAAAAGTGATCGCTACAGATTGAGTAGTGTGCCTTCAAATTGGCAGGCAGGAGCCTTCCTCAGATGTGACTGGGCCTGAGGGCAGAGCCTTTAGAAGGCACTTCTGGTTAAATGAGGGCCTGTTTGTTCCCTGTCTCTCCAGGAGAGACCAGAGGTGCTGCTTCCCTGCAAAGAGGGGGTGAGGAGGAGGGCATCTACAAGCCAGCAAGAGCCGGGTGCAGCCCGTCCTGCTCCGAGCCTGCACCACCCCAGAGGCCCGTGGGTTCAGTCTGCATTTCTTGTTCTGGCAACCCAAAAGACTCCTATGTTAGTGTGCTCATTTTGGCTCTTGTCTGATCCAAATACTATAAATTCAAAAAAGTTACCTAACGTTTCTATTGCAGTATCAGCCTTTTGACCTGCATCTCACCACGCTAACATCCAGGCTTCTGCAGAGCTGTGAAGGCTCTATCTAGCAAATGCTCTGTCTTGCCTTTTTAGTTCCTAGAAACATATGTTTTGTCTGCGTTCCTAGGAACACACCTCACCGCTTGACTCAGAGCCCTTTCTTCCGTCCTCAGTGTAGACTCATCTAACCTAGAAGATTAACTCAGCCCTCGGGGAGGGGCAACCTCAGATTCATAGAACACAAATCAGTGCTTTCCCAGAATGAGGCAAGCACCTCACACCTGTAATCCTTCCTCCAGGGACAAAGATGGAGACCATGGATCGAGGTCTGGTGAGGGATAAAAAAAAAAAAAAATGTTCTCAAAATCCCACTTCAAAAGAAAAAGCTGACTTTGGAACCTGGTATAATATATATGTGTGTGTGTGTGTGTGTGTGTGTGTGTGTGTGTGTGCAATATTTGCTGTTTGTTTACTTGAAATAGGAAAGGGAAGGAGAAAAATAAGATGATCGGGAGAGGATGTGGGAGGGAATGTGCGAGAAAAACGTGGGAAGGGGTATCAATGTTCAAGAAGTAATGTACCCACTACCTGGAGGATTAACTGTAACCCCTCATGTGTTACCCAGACAATAAAATACAATAATAATTTTTTATACCTGGTGATGATGATGCCTATCTGCCCCCCAACCACACCATGAAACATAAGTAGGGGACTGTAGTCCAGGCCATCCTGAGGGGAGGAAGGAAAGTGTTTACCAGAAAAATCACTGGAGCCAGAAAAGCTGGCAATGCGCTTCATGTGGGGAAATGCAGGAAGACACAGACTCCGGAGCGGGCAGGGGGCTGGCGTGGCCTACAAGCCTGAACCCCCAGCTGCTGTGAAAAGGCAGCAGAGCAAAATGGACCATAGTCCATCCATCGGGACTGGGAGGTTTTCATGAACGTGTTTCAGTGCTTTCCACCTGATTTTGAATTTCCAAGTATAGAAATAATTTTTAGCTCGGGAAGTAAATCAGTAGATAGAACACACACACGGCCTGATTCCATTCCCTGCATCATGCGCACATACATACAAACACATGTGCCACACAACACACACACATACCATGCTCATACACATACATACACACACACACAAACATAATAGCCACATACATACAAAGGCAAACCTGTACACTTTCACACAATGAAACCATTTTTACTTTCTTGAGTTCCATAAAAATTCCTATCATGTACATTACCAAATACACTATTATGCAAATAGGAAAATTATTTGTTATGAAACTACTAGTGATGAATGGATGTATGAACCCTTATCTAACTTTACACATTCAATCAGCATTAAGTGCTACAGTATATATTTTTAAATGACAAATGAGCTTGGCTTCTAATTTTTTTCCAACTTTAAGTGTTCTTCTCATAGACTTTGTTATTGAATCTCAACTTCATGAATATTAAAAGCTGTCTTACCTAACATTCTCAAAAAAAATTTAAAATCTTTAAAAAGAAACTCTAGCAACCTTTAAAAGTGATATGCTCTCTAATACTGAACGTTCTAAGTGTAGTTCCCTCCTATTTCACAGTGGAATCTGGCATGATTCACATTTCATGTTTTATTATCCTTAGATATATATGTCTAAAATAATAATGTGTAGGTTTGAATACCAAGTCCATCATATTTAGAGATTTCTGACTTCATTTTCCTTTTTATCCAAGAGCTTTCTGACCTTATCTTGAAAAACTCAGCATGTTTGGAGATTTGTAACAAAAAATCATTAGCTTTACCTTAATAGCTGAATATAATAATTAGACTCTGGATAAAAGATTATTAAATATTGTAATAATACTATGTAGGAAATAATTTTTATTTTTACGATTTGAAAGGCTTCCAGAGCTATTTCATCATCCACCCACTCTGGAAAGAAAAAGGTACTTATTAAAAAGTCAAAGGAAGTACCAAAAAATTATGTAAAGTATGTGCTCAACACAACTCCTTCAGGATTTTAATCATCTTCACCATGTCATTTCTAGCTGGATTGATGCAATCAAAGTAGTCGACCTGTGGCTTTCTTGCTTGAAATGTTCTCTGTGACTTTAAGAAACCTGCTTGCCTCTTCATGCATCTATAGCAAGACCCCATAGCACACAGATGATAAAGACATCCAAATTAACTGCACTGAGAGTAAAAAGAGTCAATTCTGCTACATCCATCTGCCTGCTCTGGGAAGAAACAACTTTGACCACAGGCACACAAAAACATAACTATTTGGCTTCTCTCTATAATCACTTGATTAAGTAGGGTACAAGAGCTATGGGGTATTAGATTATCACTAGGGGCAGGACAATGTCTCATTAGGCACTGTAAAGTGACTGCTAATTTACCCTGTTCTTCATCACACATGGTTTATTCAGCCAGCTCAGTTATCAAAATTACCAATTAGTTTCAATTCACTCTTATTATCTATCTCTCACTAAAGACCTTAGTTCAGAATCAAAATGCCTTTCCGTTCAAGCAAGGGCTCTTGTTTTACCTTGGATACAGGGAACTTTCTTGCCTTCTAAAAAGTCATGGTGGAAAGCATCTTCAGCTCCATCTTCTGCTGTATTGCACACATGTGCAGGGCACCTTTGCCTGGCATGTTTCCCTTTAAGTCCAACCAACTCCAGGCAGGCTGCTCTGGAAGACCTGGGCACTGCTCCCCAGGGCCTCCAGGAACTTGCCTTTCCAGTGGAGTCTGCACACTGTGGCTGGCCCATGATCCAGGAATGCTCCCGTCTCCTCCTCCCTTCAAATCCCAGCTTCTGCACAGGCAGAAATAACACGGAAGGTACCTTGAAGAAGAGGCCAACGCTCATCAACAAAACAGAATGTTAAGAGAATACAGATCACGTGATCATACAGGTGTCAAGTCCCAATCTACACATCAGGTGAGCAGGCTAGAAAGTTGGGAAAGAATTCATGTTGCAGCCTTGATTCTGCTCTATTCAAGGTAAAGAACTGGGATCTCAGGCAGGAAGTTCATGCCACAGTCTTGAAGTGGATGTATTCTTCTTTGGAAAACTTCCTTTTCTCTTGAGGCGGTCAACTGATTGGGTGAGGCTCGCCGACATAGTGGTAGGTTCTCTGCTTTTCTGAAAGTTCCTCTGACTTTTATTTTTTTTTATTTTCTTTAAGTAGTTATACAAAGGAATAACCATTTAACAAAGTAGTTCATGAACAGCATCTTGACGAATGTCAACATTCTCACCCATCCCTCTCTCTACCCTTTCCTCACTCTCCATACTTCTGCAGAATATACATTGGATTCTGGACTGCATGTTTCCCCTCTTCTTCTCTTTATGACTTAAATATTAATCACACCTAAAACAGACCTTCCCAACTGTGACTAGATTTGTATGTCTCCAAACAACTGAACAACATAGCCCAGCCATGGAAGGAGGACATTGTGGATTGAAGCAACATAGGAGGACAATGCAGACAGTGATTGAAATAACCCTTTGGCTCTGAGACTTTCACTGGGCCTCGGTGTCCTCATTTCTATTGTGAATAAATGAAAGTAAATCTTCTTTAGGAGTATTTCATGGTGATATATTTAAATGTTGGGTTAACCAAGGCAGTTTCCTCTTTCTGACTTGCCACTGGTACTGTACAAAAAGCACTAAAGTCATTCTTTAAACAAGTCACATTTAAATCCAGACCACGTTCAAATTCTTCATACTGCATTATATTCCCACAGGCAAGGATTCCAGCTGACTTGGGGAGAACTTTGGTCTTGAAGGTCCAGGTGATAATTTACTCCATGAACTCCTTCTGTTCCATTAGCCTGCTTAAAATCCAACAAAATGGCATTGTTCCAGAAAGATGCTTTATCAATGTACCAGAGAAGTTAAGGTCCTTTTCACACAATGCTGCCCAAGTCACTAGGCCTCAATGACCTCCATCAGGATTCCTTTTCACTCCAAATTGGAATCTAATGGGGTTCGTGTTTTCTTTCTGAATGGTTTGTATTCATTAAGAAGTATTTGATACCAGTTAAGTCAAATGTTTTCATCTTTTAAGCGTGTTAAGGCCTAAAAGTAATCTAAAACTTCGTGTCAAAAGGATTCTATTTTATGGTGCTATAGCTCAGTACTTATATTCTCTTGCTCAATGAGATCAGCTAGAAGTTGTATTTTTATATTATCTCTTCAAAGTTTTTTATTCTCAAAAGCCCCTAAGGCTACATCTTCCTTAAACCAATTAGGTTTGGGCTATCTTTCTTTGACAGTTTCTAAGGTGATATTTATTAGGCCTACTCTTTCCATAATTTAACTCATCTCAGGGAATATTATACTTTGGAGGATTAATGGTCCATATTATTACACTTTTTGATCAGTTTAGATCGTCACACTTCTTTTTCACTGATTGGTCTTTGCGTTTAATACAAGGTTCACTAGAGGAGAGCTTTCATCATGGCACATTTGGGAAGAAGAACATTCAATGGTGGTTCAGACCTTGTAAAAGGAACAACATGGTTTAAACAGATAAATGAGTGTCTTAATGAAGACCAAAGAGTACATAGCCAAGGACTCTGAGTCCTCTGTTCTTTGCTTTCTCCTCTCACTCATTGTACCTCATGTAGGACGTAATACACAGGATACATGGTACAGTTTTAAAAGATTGGGGAAGATACATACAAGACAGAAGAACATAGGGAGTGGTTGACACAGCCACATACATCCATGCTCCTCTCACCCCATCCAACATGCAGTCAGTCAACAAACACTGCTTGTGTGTACTGCATGCCTGTCAATCAACAAGGCACATATCAGAATCACTGTCTCCTGAAATTTCTGTCTTCTCATCTCTCACTCTTCTGAAACCTCACAATATGGACAGAAAGGTAAAATTAATTTCTTTATTACAAACTAAAATATCCAGGGACATTTTTTTAAGTAGGGGGTCTTTGGAAGTAAGTGCTTTCTTCAAACCAGTCTTGTCCCAATATATCTAACACCTGCAATTCTGTCCACAGGCCAAAGTGTCAGATGCCACAACTGTGATGATCATGATCCTTTCTTTCACTAATGAGGAAATATGCAGAGTTAATAACTTCCTGAAAGCCACCGAGCTAGCTAGTGTATGAGCCATCCCTGCAATCCAGACAGCTGGCTACCTAGAGGGACTCCCAGATTCCTAAATCCCCCCACTGGATGTTGGAGACTAGAACTCCCTGCTCACTCTTTAGTGAAGCACTTAGCACCTTGAGTTGTTATTCCTTAGCAATTTTCTACCATGATGGTTAGCGTGTACATGTCCTGAAGTTAGACACAGAATTTGCCGTTGTTACTGTTCTAGATTCTGTTACTGTTCCTCTGACTGGCCATTTTTTTTCTGAAAATGAGGATGGATGACTTCTGCTGTGGACGCCAAATTCCTGTGTTATAGATCTGGTCACCAGGGAGACATCACTGGGAAGCAGTAGAGCCTTCAAGGGATGAGCCTGATGGGAGGCCTTTGGATTATTGGGGGCACCCTTCAAGGGAGCTGTGGGACCCCAGCTTCTCCTCTTCTTGTTTTTCCTCTTCCTGTTCCTCCCTTTTGGCAGCCTGGCTCCCATTATTTGTGTCTCACCACAAGCCGAAAGGCAGCACAGACACCTTCTCACAGCTCAGACCTCCGGCACCGAGACAAGATTTATGTTTGTTCCATGTTGGTTAATTGTCATCTCAAGGATGTGTTGCCATGAGCAAAATCTGACTAGAACAGAACCTCAGCAGGACCCGCGCACTCTTCCTCCTGTATTCCATCTTCTGTATCACTGCTCTCTGCTGACTCACCATACTCTTCAGAAACTAGGCTCGGTTTCCAGGACTCTGAATTCCAGCCATCCCTTCTCCCTTGAGGTCTTGTTCTGAAACACAGAACTTCTGTAAAGTTCCGTGGGAAGGCCCTTCTGCTGGCTTCTTTCTGCCTCAGTTACAGCTGAACCGTGTGCTTCTGGTGTGGTTAGCATGAGAGCCTGTGTCTTTGCACCCCCTCTCATCCATTGCCCTGAGCCCCAACTTCTGGCTCCAACCTCCCTTCATCCAGTGGTCCATACCAACTCTACATGTCTAGAACTCATCCGATCCCAGACCCTGCCTGACTCTCCTTCTATGGTTCCTACATTGTCAATATATCAGTATTTTCTTAAACGCTCCAGCTCAAAATACACCAGACTCTACTTGCAGCAAGTACCTGGACCTGGAGAACATGTGTACCCAACCCTCAGATTCTGATTAGGGCACTACTCCTGTGCCCCCTTCATCCTCGTCCTTAGGTGTCTTCACCGTCAGCTTCCCTCTGCTGTCTCACCCCCACATCACACTGCTCCCTGCTTCAAACTAAGTCAGAATCTCATCTCAACACATTGATCGGGGAGTGTGGCACCGCGTGAGGTTTACATGGCGTCTGAAGAAGGAATCACAGATGAGGAAATAAAGACAGAACCCTGTTGTGACTTCTCCAAAAAGGAAATACTTGATAGAGAAGGAGCTCGAGCCACATAGGAAAGGTCAAAGGTATTTTGTTCATTTAAAAAAAAATACCTATTATTCTCAGATCATGCAGTTGAAAGACGAGATCTATGAAGTTGCGAAGAAGAGCTGGCTTAGGCAAGCCTCAGTTTCTAGCACTGATGTATAGAGTCTCTTTGGAAAGAAAAACCATGCTAGTTCTGAGTTGAGTTAGAAAAGATGGGCCACACGGAAGAATTCCACACAGGATGGAAAGCTGAAGGGCAATGTACACACACACACACACACACACACACACACACACACACACACACTTCTGCAAAGTCTTAGAATACCAGGTTAGACTCTTGGCAAAATGTTCATGGGAAAGGAGCAGAAGAAAAAGAAAAAGTGTAGCAAGAATGGTTTGTGACACAGGCGAGCAGTTCCCCGCCACCACATTATTAACAACATTGGATTACACATCAGCCTAAACAATGCTTCCAGGAAGTGAAGGGAACGGGGACAAGGGAATTACTGTGACTGCACACTCCATAAATACAGAAATGAATCAGAGTGCGGGGTACCCCTGAAGAATCTAGGGAAGTGGGGCTGATGGAGGAGCCAAAGAAAAACCTCGGCAGAGTCATATTGCCAGGAAGGAGCTGAACATGTTTCCGTGGAAGAGTAATACCATTCTTCTCCCCAGCCGCATGGGCGAGGTAGAATTAGTGGGAGGAAATGTCACTTGGGGCAACTTTCTGACCGTAACTCAATCACCGGGTGGGGAGGTGTTACAGGTTTGCGAGTGAAGAACATGTGTTGTCGCCTTCAGAGTGACCACGGTATGGTTTTTCTCATGTCCTTCTGTCTAAATGAAGTCTGCCCAGGAGGTTTTGTTTGCCAAACTTGGAAAATAAACTGTTTTTTCTAACAGATAATTAACATGGCGTGGAGTCTGGCTTTGCACAGGAACCGCAAGGGCAGCGTCTGGCCCGCTCCCCCCACGGCCCCTGCGCTCTCCCCACATTGAGGCCTCAGCCTGGGGCAAGAGGCAAAGTGTCAGGCGTCTCTGCTCCTTCTGGGCCCATGAGTGAGCGCCCCAGCGTGTTTCCACCCCTGCCCCCTGACTAACTCCATGTCCTCCTCCGAAGTCTTGGTCCGCACAGAGCCCTGCAGGCTGACCCTCAGCCTCACCCCTCTGGTTTTATTCCCCTCCATTGAGGGAGTTTGTAGAGGGTTTCAACTTGAGCATGTGTGTCTCTCCCCTCATGTTTAGAAAGAGCCCAAGGCTGACAGCGATTGACCAGCAATCCGTCCTGGGCACAGCAATTGGAAGGAGCAGCGTGTGTCACTCCTGGCTTCCCATACATGTTGCTCCATTTTCTTAATTCATATTGGAGCAAAATAGGCTCCCATGTGAAAATGAAGTGGGAACTGGGGAAACTATGATGCTTTGGATTACCCTGAAATATTAGAAAAGGTAGGTGGGCCTTGAACTCTGGAACTGGTGGAATCATAGTTGCCAGCACCGAGCAATGAGGTCGTGATGCATCTTGTTATGTCTGCCCACTGCACCTGCTCCTCTCTGAACTCGAATGACACTGTCCTCCTTAGTGACTCCTGGTCCCTATCACACTTGACCAGAGTCACTAAGGCTAAAACAAATCTAGAGCGGTAGGCTTTCAGTGAGAGGTAGAATCTCCCCTGTGCCCCAGGGAATACACACCTTGGGGACATTGTTTAATATGACAATGGGCAGAACTCCCTAAGATGCCCCCAAACAGACCCAGCAGGTGAATTATGGAAACCCTGAGATAAACCATTGCTATTCAGCAGCTAAATATCTGACTATTAATATGTCCTTAACTCTCAGCTCACTTAGTGGAGAATGAAGTTCCCCCAATGAAAGGAAAATGAACCCAACCCTTGTTTTCTTCCTGAAGAGAAAACCGGGATATATACAGTGTCTAACAAATAAGGAGAGACTGTATTTATGAAGTTCTACAGTGTTAGAATTTCTGCAAAACCAGACTCATGACAAATGGCTTACACCTTTCCACTGAAGCCCCAACACCTGCAGCCGCAGCAAATTCCTTTCTGAGCTGGCAGGGCAAGCTGCCATTCCCCATACCACAGAGAGGAATTAGACTAAACAAAGCATTTCTTGTGACCTCCTGCTCATTTGCAGCAAATGATAATTGTCCCTTCCTTACACCTTCAAAATCATATTTTCACCATTTCTGATCCCACACCTTTAAGCAATGCTGTGCTTACAGGCTATAAGCTTAGAAAATAAATATTAAAGCCTCCGTCTATCTTAAAACATGAGGAAACATATGTGTCTATATTTGTGGGATTTTTTCTCCATCCTGATCAAGTAATGTACAAGATCAACTCTAGCACTAGACTTGGAAAGTATAGCATGTTGCTGTAATGGGTCTGTGGCTTTGCTAGGCAAATTCAAACGTTATGACAATCAATTTCAGTCCCAGAGGGGAGAGTTTGCTTGTGTAAGCATTGGTTTAGGGAGAGCATATTCCACAGAATCAAAGATTCCAACACAGGCTGGCTTTTCTCAACCTCTAATTCCTCTATGATACATAATTGGATATTATGCAGTTAACTGTGAAGGACCTTTCAAAAAAAAGCAAAAACCGACTGAGGTTCTTTCAGATCTTCATGAACAGTAAAAGCTAAGCTTTCAACTCCAGCCAAATGCCATTACAATGAGTTCCTTCCAATATATTGTTTAGTCACAAATGCTCTGTCCTTGATATTATATGTACTCTTGAATGTTCAAAATTATAAACCAAAGCTGTGGGACTTGTAATCCTACAGAAAGACTGTGACTAATACATGGCATTGATATGCATATGTAGTGAAAGGCTACTAATGATGAGGTTGGACTGGAGCATTTGATCAAAGTTCTCGCTGGAAGTTTTGCGAATCAAAATGGTTAAAGCCTTGCAAGTGAACAGGGCAAACATAACAACCTAGCTAGATGCAGTTATTGCTCTGTTACAAGGGGATTCTGGTTTCTGCTGAAAGAATCTCATTTCTGAAGGAATCTTGGACTGTTTGGGGCTCCAAAATAATAATTTCCTTGGCATGGGTCACACCACAACCCCACAGTCTTGTGAGAAAAACCACTGCTTCAGGGTGACTGAAGACAGTTCCTTCAAAGGACGGCCATCTGCTCCGCCTCACCCCGATGGCCGCCTTGATTCTTCATGGTTTCCAGCTCATTTCAGATTGCCCCACCCTTCTTACTATCAATCAGTCACACACAGAACTCCATCCTCACCACTTTTAGACGCCAAGCCTTGCAATGATCCTCATTCGGCCGTCCCACAACAACCCGTAGACCGTGACATCACCTTCATACCCGGCCTTCACTTCCTCTCAAAGCCAGGGCGAGGTTCTCCTGCCGTGGCTGTGGTTTGAACCTGCGTGGATGCTCTCCAGACGGGATCATTAAACACTTGAGCCTCATCTTGATAGTGAAGAGTAACCTAAGTTCAACTTTGAGAATTCCAGTGATGGATGTAACAGAGAAGAAAAGAGACACTTTAGCTACATGAAAGAATATGAACACAAATTTAGACGCTAAAACATCAAGGCATTCCTAGCAGAGAGTTTATCCAGAACTAAGCTGAAAGTAAAGGTCAGAGCTACCCAGCATGCAGTGCTAACAGGTTTTGTTTTGTCCAACAGGCCAGAGGACTTACTAACATTGTGAGGTCGGAGGGGTTACACGATCAAAGTGGTTTAGAAAAATTAATTAGATGGTGTTGTGGGTTCAGGCTGAATTCAGGTGGAAAAAGAAAATCAGAGGAATCAGCGAGGAGGTATTACAGTGATCAGTAAGGAGATAATAAAGACTGAACTTGGGTGGTAAGCTAGCAGAAAAGAAATGCAGAAGGAAGGGAGCTAGAGAGAGAGGGAGACTCAGCAATATGCATGAACACTCAGAGGTCAGCAAGAGAAATCAGAGGACAAGAGAAATCAGAAATGACTGGGGAGGAAGGAGTAGGGTCAACATACACCTCTCTGGCCTGCTTGCACCTACACAAGCATCACTAGAAGTTGAGCCCTGGTCCTACCTGAAGCCACATAAATGTGGTCAGGTAAGTCAATGCTTCTTTTGATCAAATTCTGTAGAATTCATAGAAGTGCAATCTGAAGAGCCTTCTCTCCACTCTGATTTTTGAATCTTGTCGGTCTGGTGGTGAGCAAGATGCCTCTCCTTCCCCACGAGCCCTTGAAGCCAGCCTAACGAGCACAGTGAAAACAACTTGATTCTGTAGATGTTGGCAATTTACAAATGGGTTCATTTCTGAAAATAAGCCATAACATAAACACAAATTCTTCTCGGAAATCAGAACTTTAAAAAAAAAAAAAAGTCTGTGAAGTGAAATTCGCTCAGCTATTCAGCTCCTGTGAGGAATCTCAGTTGGCCCCAAGGACACCACAAAAAAATCCCACTGGTCCTCAATTACTTTTCCTGAGGACATGAACACAATTCAAGATGGTGGCTCTTCTGGTTTGTTTACCAGGAAAGTGTAAGTTAGGGAGGAGGAAGCAGTCCTTATGATTGTTTGTAAATCTGTGGTGAACTTTCGATTTGTGCTTGCTTTTTTGTTTTTAAAGCCCCTTTTAAAAATCATCTTAGTAGAAGCAGCTTTTGTACCCTGGGCTAAACAGAAGGCTTTCTTCCTCATCAAAGTCTGAAGCTTTTGATTCCCTCATCTTCTGCTTATTCGTAGTCTATGCATACACAAGTAAGTGATGTTTTCTCCATGTCGTTGAATCTCTTAAAACTCAGGGAAATCTGCCTTTTTTAAAATTCCAGTCTTCATCCGATGGGACAGCTGATAGTGACTGAATTCTGAAGAGATGTGGGTGATATGTGCAAGTCTGCCTCCTTTTTATTACCACTTAAAATTCAAATTAAGGGTTCAGTATTTCAGAAAAACAGCTTGATGTATTAGCATCCGACCTGAATCCTCATGCTGTAATTTAAGTACGTTAAGTTTGGCGGTTCTATTCTCTTTCCCCATGCTCAGCCAGGGATTAGCAATGAGCTTCAGAAAAGCCGCTTCACCTTGATCGGGCGTCCGTCCTGTCTGCCGCCATGACCGATGGCTGGCCATTAGCTCTCCAGAGAAATGCTGTAATAGAAATCTTCTCAAGGTTAAATATGAATTTTAAGTAAATGTTAATGTTGAATATTGATGGAAGGGAGGAGGTTTTAAAGATGGACTGTGGTTACTCTTTAATCTGCTTGGCTAATCTGCAAAAAGATATTATTTTTGACCACAAAAATATTATTATTAAGACAAAAATCTCACATTTCCCAAGCTGACCTCAAACTCACAATCCCCTTGTCTCAGCTTCCAAAGTACCGCTATACCACCCAACTCTAAAATACTTTTAACAAACTTTATGTGGCTTTCTTGTTTGTTTGTTTTCCAGTCCTGGCTCTTAAACTCAGGGCCTGAGTACTGTCCTTGGGCATTCTCAAGGCTAGCGCTCTACCACTTGAGCCACAGCACCACTTCCAGCTTTTTCTGTATATGTTGTACCAAGAAATCACACCCAGGGCTTTGTGCATCCTAGACAAGCACTCTACCACTAGGCCAAGCTTCAGGCCCCTGCTTCTTATTTTTTATTGTTTTATTTGCTTATTTTTGTAGCAGGGAAAAGTGAATCCAGAGCCTCGTGCTTGCTGGTGGGTGTTCAACCGCTGAGCATTCTCAACCCAGTAGAATCTAGCCAAGGAACATGTAAGGAACTGGGCCGCCATGGGAACTAGAGGAGGTTTTGCTTTCTTTGTGAAGGTTCAAGCAGGGGGGACCCCCCTGGCCTGACTGGAGATGGGGCTGTGATCACCTCTCCGTCTGTATCGGTTTTGCAGATAGACTGATGGATAACTGGACTTCAATTGGAAGTGTCTATCTTTTAGCGCAAGCCGTGCCGTTGATTCATTCTGTCAAGGGTAATGGCTCTGCCTGAGTCAATGGCCTCCTGTACATTGTACTTAACAAAATAATTTCATTTTGGATATAGAGAGTTTGGGAAATGCTTCCTCTTACCTCTCCCTTGGATCCGTACTCTACTACCACGATTCTATGACATGAACGACATCCTCTTTGGGATTATGTTCTATGACCAGGTCCAGCAGTGTGCACCTGCAGAGGCGATGGGGCCTCGCCTCCCTCCCCACCTGCCTCTCTCACTGGAACTACTGGAGTCAATGGTAGGAGGATCAGGAGCCTGAGGGTCCGGGGTGTCACATCCATATTGACCAAGGCCACACTTTGCACTGCGTCCAGAAGTCACATCCAATACAGACTGGAGCAGAGAGCCAGGACAAACACCTGCCCTGTGAGCTTGTCATAATGGCTTCTCTGGGGGATGATGGTAGGGAAGGGGGTGGCTCCTGTGCCCTTTCCTGCTCTGCCATGTTCCTCAGACGGCTCCTTACGTGTTCACAGCATCGTGTTACATCTAAAGCAGCCACTGTGCCATGAGAAAATATGAGTGAAAGTCAGTTTTATCATTTAAACGTTTCCCCACTTAGAAGGCTATTAAAAAGCAAATATACAGGCAGGAAGTTTGGCCTAGTGGTAGAGTGCTTACCTAGCATGCACGAAGGCCCAGGTTTGATTCCTCAGTGCCACATAAATAGAAAAAAGCCTGAAGTAGTGCTGTGATTCAAGTGGTAGAGCTCTAGCCTTGAGAAAGTCCAAGGACCATGATCAGGCCCCGAGCTCAAGCCCAGGACTGGCAAAAAAAAAAAAAAAAAAAAAAAATATAAACATCATAGAAAGTTGAAAAAAAAACACTTTCTATGTTTTATCTTTTCCTCTTTCTCTTTTTGGAACAGAGTGCTAGGCTTTGTCACAGGTCATTATGAATTCCACAGCCTTTTAGTAGGAGAGTGCAGCCTGCCACTGAAGAGACCCTGTGAGACCACTCAGAGTCACTCTGCAAATGGAGAACGAGAAGCTCAAATACAGCTACTCTACTGCCACAAATTGCTGCTCCGCAGTACAGCAGCATGCATTTATGGTCCCATACCTGCAGAGTCCAGAAGCTCACCGCATACCTCACTGGGTTAAGATCAAGCTGTCCACAGCCGTCACTGAATCTAATGCTTTGCCTTCCCCACTGCTACAGGTTGCCTGTGTCCCTAGCCTATGGTTTCCCTCCATTCCCAAAGTGAGCGATTAGTGGGCAGTGACCTTCACACACCTTGGGTCTCTCCTCTTCCTCCTGGCCAGCTGTCTCTCTAGCCTGCCTGGGAAGGGTCCTCCAGTTTCAAGGATCCACTTAACAAGAATGAGCAGAACCAAGTAATCCAAGCTGATAAGTGTTATGATAGTATCCAAAGACAGATTTAATATCCAGATTTGAACTTTTATTTTTGATTCAAAGCAATTAGCTTTTTTGTCTACTATCTCAATAGAGTTACTTCCTTGTCTTGACAAATCTCTCTAATAATCATGTCGGAAAGGGATAGACATTGGAGAAAAACATAAGATTTTACATGTAGCCTTTGAATTCTGTAAGTCAAAAATAACATTTTAAATCTTGTTATTACTTAGAGTGATACCAAAATTGGCTGTTGTTTTTAAATTGCCTTAGAGATCTAAAACAACAAAAGGCAATGCTAATAACAGCTAACAAGCTGGCAATAAGATTTAAGCAAAAGGCCCAACCTTAATTACTCTGCCAGGATATAGCAAAGGTCACAACCATGTGTTGAAAGAATTTTTTTAAGAGAGAAGTAAAAGTTATGCCTACATCAACTTATACCGCTAATTTCTGAGTAAGCAAAGTATTACATTCAGACAGTATATCCATTTATTCTTTGAAAACATAGAGTGTTTTCAGCTAGAAAAACTGCAACCATTTAAAAAGAAAATGACAATAAATGCTTTCATATAAAATTTTAGTCTTCAAAACAACCTAGATGTGCTGTACATTCTAAAATGTTAAAATGGGCCTCTTGAAGGAAGTTAGAGAGGAGGAAAGACGGAGAACATTGTATGGCATAGTGAGTAGCTTTGCTCTTCCGTAAACAGACATAAGAAGTAAAACGTCAGAATAAAAAGAAAAAGAATAGCAGACAAGCATCACAACATCCTTAAACCATGGAGATTTACAAGAAATAACTTGTTTACATGTAAAGAGAAGTTTGGCTCTGTGCTCCAATTAGAAGTCATTGTAAATCCTTGAGTGATGCTCGGGAGAGAAAAGATACTTTGTCCTCCTGCTGTGGATGACAGAAGCACTGCTCCTGGCCTCTCTGTTGACACCCATCTTAGAATGGCCAATGTGAGGTTGCAAGAAGCCTGGGACGTGTCTGATACCTGTCTGTCATGGCGCCAGCTTCAGAACATTTTCCCTGGTAGTTTGACCAGTATCCTCCTACAACTCATGATTCGTACTTCTGCCAGGAGGTACAAAAGGCCTTACGTAACAGAGCAGCTCAGGGGATCCCACGAGGATACCACCTCCCCTTGTGCAGTAGGCCTTCATGTCTGGAGGGACCTCTCACTGTGTATCCAAAGCTAATACATGATGTCAGTGAGTTTAGCCCAACTCCAAGAGACACCTGTACCTTCCTCGTGAAGCAGCAGGAGCCCCAGCAACTCTTTCACTAGGGAGACCTGCTGCTTTATTATGCTTCTCTCGCCTGACTTCCCAATCCCCTTCTGCGCAATCTTCTGCCACATGACAAATAACTAAGGAAACCCAAGGATTCTCGCATTCTTGATAGGCCAAGAGCTGGGTTGATCATGAGGTTGTTCATCAGGTATTTCTTCCAGTGCTCCCTAAAATTCTACTGCCTGGAAGCAACATTTATGACACATTCCCATAGCTTTGTTGAATGAGACTGAATCCAGCAGGACTCTATTAAGATGCTATATGGGGACAAGTAGAAACAGGACAGGGATCATTTCCTCGACCAAGGAACTGAAGGTTCCAGAAAGGAAACAGCTGAGTGATCCTGACACAAGGTGCATGAGTTGTACATGTTTAGAACTGCAGTTGAAATCAGCCGCTTCCGACAGGGTTAAGCACCACGGAGATGAGAAACAGTCCTAGGGTGCTGGCAAGATGTCAAGAATGTCAACAGCTGTAGGAATCACAGAGGCCAAGCAAGACTGGACATGTCATCTCAGCAAATTTGGGGAAAACCAAGTAGTCCTGTGTTTTCCAGTCACAGAAAGACAGAATCAAAGATGACGCAGGAAAGGGAGTTTGGAGACAGGTTATGAAGCTTCAGATGCCATATAAAGTCATGTGGTTTGGCCACACATCAGTGTCTTCTATAAATGGAAAAATGGCTCCCATTCAAGAAGCCAAACGGGATGACCATGAACTGCAAGTGTCGCCTTCATGTGTATACCTGTGCCACCATCCGCCCTGCTACGTGCAGTCCTGCCCTTCAGATGTGCTTTGTAGCAGTCACACATGAGGTCAGGACCTTAATTCTACATGTGTCTCTTGTGGGTTGAATTAGGTTCTATGGAAAGTTCTCTTGAAGTCCTCACCCCTCTCCCATGAACATGGTCCGCTTTTGAAGAAGAGTCCTGGCAGAGACAATGAAGAGGCATGGCTCAGCTGCTAATCCACAAGCCAATGAGTGCCAATGAGTTCAAGTTCCCATCTCAGGGAGGGGAAAGCAAGATAACAGGTAAGTTGAGGTAAGTTCAGATAACATTATTGAGTTCAGATTGAAAGGTAAAGTAAGACGTAAGGCACAGTCACCCCCAGGATAGAATGGACCCCTCATACTGTATGATGCTGTGGGCATCAGATGAGAAGAGATGCGGAGGGGAAGACCCCTTGTGAAACATCAGATGCAAGGAGTAGAGTTGTAGGTGACATCACACCTCTTCCCTGTGTCTGTGATGCAGAGACGGCGTGTGACACCACAAGCGCACAGAGGGAAGATACACGTGATGTCACAGACACACCGAGGGAAGACATGCAACGACAGAGGCAGCTATGGGCGAGTGGTCGCCGCTCACCCAGGACATCTGGGTCTGTGGACATCACGCTTCCGTCATTCCGACAGAATAAACATGACTGCCGTAGTCCAACGGGTGGTCACTTGCTGCGGTCACCCAGGGTCACTGGTGTCATCTCCAGAGAGTTCAGAAACAAATGCTCAACTCTCAGAAGCTCTGTGCCATGATGCATAACAGAGATGTGCACATCGGCAGCCAGCCCCGTGTCTTTGTCCCTCAACCTGCAATTCACCTGGTCCTCCAGGAGGACGGGGGGGTGGAGGGGGCTGGACCTCCCCCATTCCCCGGCCCTCCCCCACTCCAGCCTCCCCTACCCACACTGCACCTCCCCACTGTGCCCTGCGCAGGCCTCATGCCTTGTCGTTCTGGCTGGAGAGGAAGGCATTTGCTTCTCTATGTCTTTCTTATAACTGAGAAGAGTAAACTAAACATTCGTCAAGAGAGTGAAACCAGGCCAGTCCTGGGCTTTGTGCAATTTGTAAGAGGATTTTAAAGGAGAATGAGAGCAGTTTGACTTGAACGTCAACCACAGCCTCTGCCCTTTCAACCTTCCCTGCCCGTTTTCTTCTGTGAGGCTGATCCTCAGTGATTAAACTTGCTCATCCTGAGATCACATTTTAGAGACAGTAAAGCAAGAAAGATGCAAGACAGAAAATACAGAAGAGAGAGAGGCAAAAGAAAAAGGGCTGACTTTTCTAAAAATTATGAAAACCAATGCCAAACATTGAGAATTGTCCTAGAATTTAAAACAGCTTGAGACCTTAGTTGCCAACAATGGAAAACTCAGTAAAAAGACAAAGCAGTGGAAATTGTGAGAAAAGGAGTAAAAGAAGGAAAATGGGCAAGGGGAAGGCAGGCAGGAACGAAGTATAGTCTCTGATCAAAGACAGGCTTGTATGAGGCAATCTGAGAGATAGACAGTATTAAACTTCATTTTTTTTGTGTGGGTCACGGGGCTTGAACTCAGACTGGGTGCTGTCCCTGAGCTCTTCAGCTCAAGGCTCCCACCCTACCCTTGAGCCACGCCCCATTTCCTATTTTCTAGAGGTTAATTGGAAACAAGAGTCTCAGGTCCTTTTGTGCCTGGGCTGGCTTTGAACCTTGATCCTCAGATCTCAGCCTCCTGAGTAGCTAGGATTACAAGGCAAGAAACACTGTGCCTGGCTGAAACTTCATTTTATATATGAGAAAAACAGAAACATGCCAGGAGCCAATGGCTCACGCCTGTAATCCTAGCTACTCAAGAGGCTGAGATCTGAGAATCACAGTTCAAAGCCAGCCCAGGTGCGAAAGTCCATGAGATGCTTATCTCCAATTAACCACCAGAAAACTGGAAGCCGCACTGTGGCTCAAGTGGTAGAGCACTAGCCTTGAGCTGAAGAGCTCAGGGACAGCGCCCAGGCCCAGAATTCAAGACCCATGACCAACCAAAAGAAAAGAAAAAGACTTGACTTATTTGCCCAAGTCACAAAACTAATATATAGAAGACCAATGCTTCAAATATAATAATACTCCAGTGTTTTCTTTTGCTTTCTCTTTCACAATTCCCCAGGAAGGACAAATAGGGTGGAATTTTGACATCTAGATCAAAACCAAACTGTATGTGCATGCCATGAACACTCAAAAACATCAAACTAAATACTGTGTACATTAGCTGGTTTCTTTGATATGACTGATGACCTTTCCAGAAAACATGCACATGGGCACAATTTAATTTTGTTCAAATGCGATAATAATGCAAAACAAACAATTCTGCAGAGAAAAAAAATAATTTTGCAACATTATTCCTACCTTTGAATCTGAAAATATGTGGCACCAACCTTAAAACTGGTTCAAAGAGGTTTTCCTACCAGCTGTATGCTCACTATTGGCAGTGCATGCCCTCACTGTGAACACAAGCATTGTACAGAAACACGAAGCTGTCCGGTTCCAAGAAGACTGTATTTCTGTGCAGCTGGGAGCTGACTAAGAAAGCATGAGCCCGATTCTTTTCCTCATCCTCATCTGTAAACCTTGTGTTGCGATGCCCACGGCTTAAAATGACATGCTGCTCTTTGAAATGTTTTAAACAGTTTACAGAACACAAAGCAGGGCAGGGCAGTGTCCCAGAGGTCATGAATATTAATATTCTGATTCTAGGTCTGCCACCACCCTGAGGTAACTACCACAGACCACTCTTTTTCTAAGTAGTCTTACTAAGAAAATGAATGTGCCGAGCTATTATGACGACTGGGTTAGACACTTTGTGTAAAATACTTGTCATCCTGGTTTCAATGGTGGCCCAGGGAAAAGATACATCTGCTTCTCAAACCATAGAACCTGTAAACAAACAGGGCTTAGTGGAAATGTTGGTCTTTGCACACGTAATCAGGACCCTTGAGAAGAGATTATCCTGCAATAACCGAGTCAGCTCTGAATCAACGACAAATGTTTGCCTACAAATGAGGAGACACAGACACTGAGAAAGACAGAGAGCAGGGGGAGCCAAACTCAGACAGCACTTGTGACAGCAACTTATCAAGGATAGCATGAAGATGCATACTTCCCTGCACAGACCCCTTGATCTGAGGGCCTGCTGCTGGATCCTTAAGACTGAGAATCCTCATCCTTCCAAAGAGGCCAAGTGTTTAACTGCAGTGAGCCTTTGTTCACTCAGACCCCACCCAAACTCCTGAGGGAGAAGCAAGCAGGCTTCACCTGACTTTCCTAGGTCTACTGTAACAATATCATAGACTGGAGGGTTTGAAGAAGAGAGAAGCCTTTTCCCGACGTTTTGGAAGTTAGAAGTGGAAAATGGCAGCGTTGGCAGAGCCCATGCCACCTTGGATTTGACCTTCGCCACTTTTAGCATACAGCCATCTTCTCCTGGTTTCTTCCTTCATGCTTGTTTGTGTCCAAACTTCTCCTTTTGGTAACCACACCAGTCACATTCACTGAGTAGACCCTGAGAACCCTCTCCATGTGATCTCATTCTCAGGTGGTGGAGATCTGGATTTCAATTTAGCAATCTGGCAAGAACATAACTTAGTAAATAGCACCTCTATTGTACTGGCTCCCAGGAGTCCTGGATTCTAACACATACCCCCACTGCTGCCACAGTGCTCCCGTTTCTTACAGACCACAGCCACTGCAGAACACCAGACCTGGAAGAGCTTCCATAGATGAGAGTACAGGCTGCAGCAATCAGACATTTACCACGTGACCTGGACAAGGATCCCAGCGTCTGAGAGCCTGGTTGCTCTTCCGATGAGAAAATAAACATAGCTCCTACATCATGGGAATTTTCAGAAGACAAGTGCACGTCCAAGGAAAGCCCAGGGCCTGTTTGGCTTTCCAGGGGCGGGGACCTGCAGGTCTAGGCAGGAACGGAGAGTTCAGGTTTCAAGTTGTCCAGGCAGGACCCAGAAATACAGAGGAAGTTCAGACATGACTCCTCTGTATCCAAAACCCAAACCTTCTGGGCATCTCAAAACTCCTGCAATTCCATGATTCCCCATTCTGAGAGAGGGAAGCAGCAGACTTGCTCCAGTCCAGTCCTAATGTACTGTCCCAACTCAATGGCAGTACAAGGCCAAGGGAGAAGAGAGTGGAAGGAGGAAACCAATCAACTAGTCAGATCCAGACTTACTAAGGACCAAGTAAAACCATTATCCCCAATGTCAGCAAACAACAACCCAGAAGTAGAAACAGGTGTGGTCTGCAGCGCGCTTTGAGGAAGAGGGAGAGGTCCTGTGTGGGGTAGGGGAGACTGCAACCACCCCCAAAGAGAGATCCACGGAGAACTGCACAAACCAGGGATGAAAATGCAGCCGTACATAAAGAACAAAAGAATCACCAGGCAGAAAGTGGGAGAGAGAAAAGGAGACAACTGTCTGAGTAGATGAAGAGAATCATGGGACTTCAAGAAAGCACATGCAGAGGACGGCCATTCTGCCTCATCTCGGGGAGTCAGTGTGGGTGAGGGCAGCGTGGAGGACTCTCTAAGGCTGGGTTCAAGGCCAGGCCTGGCTGCAAACCTGCATTCTAGGGGAGTAAACATTGCCCGTGTGTGGCACGAGGCCTTAGAGAGTTTTTCACGCAGAAGAGACGAGCTCTGACCTAGAGCTCCAGGCAGAGGATGTGTTCAGCTGTGGCTCTCCATCTTTTCCATTACCACAGTTTCCTGCAATGTTTTTTCAACATTTAAAAGAGAAGGGAAAAAAAGAACGCATTTCCTGAAATTTCTATCCAGTAGGTCTAGGGCAAAAACTGAATTTTTTTTATTTAATTTTTTTGCCAGTAGTGGGGCTTGAATTCGGGACCTGGGCACTATCCTTGGACACTTTTTGCTCAAGGCTAGAGCTTGCCACTTAGCCACAGCACCACTTCCAGCTATTTCTATGTATGTGGTACCAAGGAATCAAGCCTGGGTCTTTGTGCATGTGAGGCGAGCCCCCAACCACTAGGCTACGCTCCTGGCCCAACTTCTTTAAACCTATCTTTAGTATATGAGAAAACAAAATTGCTATTTGTCTTTCTTAGTGTGGCTTATTTTGCCTAACATTGTGAAATGCGGTTCAGTCCATTTTCCTGCAAATGACATAACTTTGTGCTTCTTTATGGCTGAAAAATGCTCCACTGCTTAGAAGGTATAAACCACGTTTTCTTTATCCACCCATCAGTGACAGACACGTTGGCCAATTAAACAACTTGCTATGGTGAATAGCATTCTGAAGACAGGTATGTGGGCATCGCTCTTGAGTATATGTCTAGGAATGATAGGCCAGGATTATATGTTAGTTCTATTTGCAACATAAATGAGAGAATGGTGGGGAAAAACAAGTCAGGGTGAGAGGGGTAGAGAGAGCAACTGGGGTTGGGGTTGATTTCAGTATGTGATACTCGTGGGTGAAAAATCTCATAATGAACCCCATTTTAAAGTAATGGCAAGGACTTTTAAAAGGCGGTGTGAAAGGGAGCAGCAAGAAAGGGGTGAGTATAGCCAAAGTAAATTATATGAAAACATCACAAGGATAACTCCATTTTGTACAGCTAATATGTCCTCATAAAAATGTAGGATAAGTGAATTTGGATTTTTGACTCATTTTCAGAGGTTATTATTGATCCAGGAACTGTGCTTTGAAAGCTGTTGTAACAAACTATGGTAAATGTGGAGGCCTGGAGGCCAGAGAAGTGATTCCTTCTCTGTGAAGCTGAGAGGAAGCCCTTGCAAAAGCAGTGAGAGTCTGAGCAACCTCAAAGGACAGAATCTGGTGATTCATTGAATCTGAGAAGGAAGGGGAAGAAGGATGGGGGGAGACGCTAATTGGAGCTCAAAGACAAAGTCTATGCTGAGAAAGGTTTTATAGCCATGTGAATGACCCATTTCCATAGCATTTATTTGATCACCCGCAATGGATCTGAAATTGTCAGTCTGTGTTATCATGTTAGAATAAAATGATAAATTACTTTTTCCTCTTAGTGTGTGTTTTAAGGACCGTGCGTTCATAAATATTCTGGGAAAATGCCAAATTACAAAATACTCTGAATTTTGCATCCATCTGATAATCACCTGCTTAACATACCACTTAACAATGAATTTGAAATACTCAACAATATGGTCTCTCTTATCCATCCAGATTTCTTTGATAATAAACTAGGTCATCTACTTTAAGCAGCACAATGGAAAATATAGAGTATGTATTTTTGCTATTTATAATTTCAGTCACCATAGATAGCTCTATTAATATGCAATGAACACATTTAAAGTTGCAAAAAAATGAGTTTTTTTCCGATGTTCAACTGACATTACTAAACATACGCAAATATTTTTACCTTTTGGAAAAAACCTGAAACTCTGAACTATAATTCATTCATTCATACTATTATCACTCTCCATTTAGCAATGTAGCAATTCCAGCATGGCATCTGTTACATGAAGTACCCAAATTTTCTTTTGTAGCTGATTAGATTTTTTTTTAAGACTTAGGGAAGCGTGCAAATGCTCTCCTGGTGGAGAAAGTCCTCTGCCACTCTTCAGAGACAGAGAAGCTGATGTCTGTGCCTCATTGTTTTTGTCACCCCATAAAGGTCTTTGTTCCTTAGGCCTTGATGGTTCTCTTTAGCCCTGTAGGAAATGGTACCCATGGTCCGTTTCTCCCAGCTTCCTCACCTCAGCCAGCTCTCACTTCCTTCTACCCTGGCTCAGCATCCCATGTAGAAGGCCCCCACGCCCACCTCTCACTTCCCCTGTGAGGCACCCTCCTCTTCCTCACTCTCCCCTGGTGGAAACCTCCCCTTTCCCACCCCGCTCCATTGGTAACTCACTAGATGATGCTTCTTTTTTGGTTATTTATGGGGCTTGAACTCAGGGCCTGGGTGCTGTCTTTGAGCTATTTTCCCCTACCATTCTGAGTGCCTCTTCCAGTTTTCTGGTGATTAATTGGAGATAATGCATGGACTTACCTGTCCAGGCTGGTTTTGAATTGTGATCCCCAGATCTCAGCCTCTTAAGCAGCTTAATATTACAGGGGTGACGATGCTTTTTCATCACAAACAGTTTCATCGATCAGTCTCCCTTTTCCACACTGAAAATCCATGCTAGAACACCAGCTTTGGGTACTGTTACTGTTTTGCCTCTGTGTTACCTCTAGCCTGGAGTGTGGGCCTGACACAAAGAGCATTTCTTGAACAAATCAGTGAATAAACCTTGCAGGGGCGGGGGGGAGGGGGAACACATCAAAGCAGAGACTCCTCCACACAGAGTTCCATGATTAAACGATGAGAAGACGTGGGTTTTCATTCTCGGCTTTTTGCACGTCTTTCCCCTGGTTCACTTTCCTGGAATCAGTTAATACGAGTAAAGGGTCTGAGATCTGAACTCTTGAGACCCAGCCCTACAAACAAAGCCCCGCGTTTGTAAACAATGAAGGCTGGATGCTATGCCAAAAAGCATGTGTGGGAGTGAATTGTAGCCATGTGGTATGGCACTGTGCACAGTTTCTTTGAGTATTTAAATTAAATTGGGAATTGTAGGCCCTCACCAGGGTGGCCCCACCCCACCAAAAATGAAAATGTTGTTCAGTGGGGGACCTCTACAAATCATCCATGCTTCACCCTTTCCTATCACAAAACTCAGAAGTCTCCCAGTACTTAATTTCAATATTCAATCTCCCTAGAAGCCAGCCTGTTCTTTCCAGAACTGCGAGGAAATAGGTTCATTCATTTGAACCCCCAGTTCAATATTATTAAACCCTCAAGCACTCAAGGAACCATGAAGAATTTCAAACAAGAATGACCAGTTGCAAGAGGTGCACACTTCTCAGCCTGAACCCAGACATGTCAGCGGCAGAACCGGCCAGGTTCACATGCAGTAGGTAGCCTACGAGCTGTACGTGCTGCCACCCCGCAAAGCCAGGCAATCTGCACCGGGAGATTTTCACACTGTGACAGCCATTCTGGCACATGATCTTGCTTGTGTTACCGGTGGCCTCCATTGGTCTATGACATAATGAGCATTGAATGAATGGATTGAAGTACTAGCCACCTTCCCATAGCTTTCATATTTCTTGCTGACCACTATGAGATGACAACTATTGCCATGCCTGCTTTCAGATGATGAAGCTGTAGGGACATTTAACAATTTGTAGGAGGCCTTCAAGTTTGATGGTCTTTTTAAGCTGGAGTTAACTCCCTCCGACCCAGCGGAGTACTGATTCTCCCCAGGGCAAAGGCCCCACCAGACAGGATGGTGCCAAGGAGGTAGACTAATTTTTCATTCCCCCACCATACTTCCCCTGACCCTGTAACTCTCCCGAGATATCTAGCCAGGCTCCCTCCCACTGCCTCCCTAGCAGTAGAAGGTCTGGCTCCTAAGGTAAGGTCTACAGGAGGCTGCCTCTACACTTCTGCTGACCTTGGCCTCCACCGATGCCCCTCCACACTGTTGTCGGCAGCTATGTACCTCTGCACTTCTGGGAATAGCAATGCCTTCTGCATTGGTTATTTATGGGGCTTGAACTCAGGGCCTGGGTGCTGTCTTTGAGCTATTTTCCTCTACCATTCTGAGTGCCTCTTCCAGTTTTCTGGTGATTACTTGGAGATAATACATGGACTTACCTGTCCAGGCTGGTTTTGAATTGTGAACGCCCCTGACATTCTACACTCAGGACAAATAATATTCACTCTGCCTTTCACAAAGCATGCATGGGAAGCGTGCGTCAGCAGGAAGGCAGCCCTGCCTGCCACCATGTTCCAGATCCAAGGTTTCACTGGCTTTAGTCCCCTGCCCCGCTGCCTCTGTCCAGGGTGCTCCAGAAAGAAACCGCGTCTATCTCCCTCCATGGGAATCGTATTAACTTTGAACCTCTGAATCTGGGTCAGCATCTCTCGGCCATCGAGGACGCCACTCTCAATCCTCAGTCCTAGGCTCCGGCAACCAAGAGGAACCACATCTGTCTCCCCCGAGTGATCCTCTTCCAAACCCTCCAGGCTCTAACTCAAAATTCCCAGATCAGACAATGACAACTCACAGAGAAGCACCAAGGTCTGCCTTGCGCAGCTTTAAGTTCCACCATGTGTGAGAATCCACTAGCCCAGTTCCAGAAACTCTGATCAAACAGATTTCTTGTCTTCTCTCAAATGAAAGTCAAGGGAACCTCCGGTTGCCCTCACACCAGGCCAGTTTCTAGTTTATCGTGCAAAAGCTCAGACTCCTTCTCTCCTTCCTGGTCCTTTCCCTTCCCCACCTTTTCCCTCCCTTCCCCTCTTTTTTTTTTTTTTTTTTGCCAGTCCTGGGCTTGAGCTCAGGGCCTGAGCACTGTACTTGGACTTTCTCAAGGCTAGAGCTCTACCACTTGAGCCTCAGCACCACTTCCGGCTTTTTTCTATGTATGTGGTACCAAGGAATCGAACCCGGGTCTTCATGCATGCTAGGCAAGCACTTTAACCACTAGGCCAAACTTCCGGCCCCCTTCCCCTCTTCTTCCCAGCACATTTCTCTCTCTCCCTCTCATATACACACACTCCTTCACACACACACATCCCCCCCCCCTCATTTCCAGGCATAGCACACTTCAAATTCTGATTCCTGGGGGAAACTCTTTGCATGTGATTTGATAAGAACGTAGTTCTGATCAGGACTGTGACTCCCCCCTCTCGGCAGGATGCCAATCAGCACAGCATGAAGCACCTGTTTTTATCCACCTTAATACTCACAGCCTCCTCAGTGTGGTGGCAGCTAACCCTGAGGCCCTCACCACCTGCCCTCCCCCTTCACGTTGCCCTCTGGAAGAAGGCTGCCCTTGCCTACTGCCTCCTTATTAGGTTTAAGCAACCACTAGCCCTCCTGTCCAACAAATCCCTGCTGTCTGGATGACTTGAAAGAGATGTAAGGGGGCTTGGAATCTCCTGGCCATCCATGTGGATGGAGATGCCGGTCCTCTAGTCCTGGGCTGCTATCCTGGCGGGGAAGGGAGAAGAGGGGCCCCCGAAGCCCATGCACACCTCTGCAAATAATGCCTTTGTCATTCAAATGGAAGATATTTGGTCCTTTCCAGGGCTCTGATCCATTTGGGGCACCTTCCAAGCACAGAGCTCTATGACAAAAAGAGACAGCCACTGAGTTCCCAATTCCCCTTTCCTGGAAGGGAGAACCTTCCAGGAGTTTCCTGAAAAGATGGAAAGTCTTGAGCAATAGTGTTTCCACACAGCCACTGCCTCGCTTCTCCCTGGAGCCTTCTTCTCTTGTGCTGCTGCTGGATGTTTACTCCCCAACACAATTTTTTAAAATGCGTCTCAAAAGGAACAGTCCAAAGCCTGGCACCTGTAGGCAAGATCTATTCTTATTCCTGTTTTCATATAACCTGGAAAAGAAACAGCATGAAGCGAGGGGAATTTTATTATGAGAGCTGGATGGCCTCCACTCTGGCTTTCCTGGGTTAATGTTCCTGGCTTATTGCTTCAGTCTCTTTTATAGGAAACATTAGCCACTGGCATATCTTTCCCCATATAATGTTCTACTTGCCTTGTATATGTTATTAAATGCTTAACCATAGACTAAGATTATATTGTATTTTTAAATTTTAATGTTCCTCTGGTGATTTGAAAAGCTCCACTAAGAGCAATGTTAACAGACTCCACAGATACTGTAATAATGGCAGTCTGGATAAAAAAGAAAGGCCCTTGTGTTTCCTGTGAGCTGCCACTTTGGGATTAGGAGGTATGTGTTATCTTGAGATGCAGAGAAAATAGCAGCTAAGGGATGGCACAGGGCCTGTGTGTGTGTGGCCTCCTGGGAACAGGGTGTTGGATAGTTGTGGCCTGTCTGAATATGGGCCCCCTTCTGTCCCTCATTGGCACCCCTCACTGGTATTGATGGTGGATGCAGAGCGAAAGAGAGAAGACATGCTCTAGTCCCCTCGGGGGGTGGGGGGAGTTCTCCATTCTTGGAGAAGGATGGAACAGGTCAGTGTGAAGGGTGCCCTAAGCTCAAAATGACCAGCAACTGCAAATTGTTTTCACCTCTGTTCAGTGGTTATCATGGTTGTTTGTGTGGGCTTGTGTGACTGAAGTCACATTACCTCAGAAGTAACTGATAGGTAATCCTATGAACCCACTGGCCCGACTCTGGGATGTCCAGAACAAACTCCATTCTCACGACAGGTGTTTCCACGTGAGACCTGAGGATAGGGTGATACAGATGCCGTTCTAAGATCAAAGCGGGTGTCCTCTGTTATCTAGAGGACCCAAAAAGATGCCAAGGTCAGAGGAACAGGGGATTCACCCTTTGGTGCTGCCAGCCTGACTGTGGGAGGGGAGGCATCTTGCCTCTCCTCTCCAGCCCTGCTCATCTGCCCTTCCCAGGCTCATTTTCAGGCTTTCAGACTTGGTTGAATAACACACCCAGCTCTCGGGTTCCTGGGTCATCTCAGCCTGTCATCTTAGGAGCCAGTTCCTCCCATGACGTTTCCTTTGCATTCATGGAAACCCACGGAAGTATCTCCCTGCTTGCCCTGACCTGCCCAGAAATGTGGTTGTTCCCTCAGCTTGTTTTAGATTCTGAGTCCTGCTCCGGCGCCCACGAGGTTATCCAGAACCTCCCAGCAGTGGGGGACCGTGCACCCCCAGAAGGAAGCTTTTCATCCCTGCTCCAACTGGGTAAAGAGTGGGAAGACCACAAGGAGAGAGAGCACTGGGGAGGAAGGGAGACCCAGAACACTCGTGTCACCCTCCATGAGAGGATAGAAAAGGAAGGTCGTGTAGAAGGAGCAGGAGCTGACTTTGCATCCACGGCAGGGCCCTCTCTTCACTGGGTTCTCCTGGAACTCTGCCTCTCAGGCAGCTAAGATGACAGGAAGAGACCACCAGGTCCGAGCTGAGGCTTAACTTCTCAAGTGACACCATTCTCCCACCGTTCTTCATGTCTGGCCACTTAGGATTGGTGACCAGAGCTCTGCTGAGAAGAACTACCCCCAAACCTGCCTCCACTTATCCTGTAAACTGAAGAATAACCCACCGAGACTGAGCTATCCTGAACGGATGCCAGAGAGGACAAAAGGACAGAAGTGTCCTGTGTCCCCGACCTCTAAACAGCACACTTAGCTGGGTCTTCCAACCCCAGGACCCGAGGTTCGGGAGTGGTAATTCAATACCTCACAAAAGCTGAGCAAAGTGGAACGAAACATAAACTAGGAAATAGCACAACTCCCTCACACAAGAAACTTTGAAAAGAAAGCCAGTACAAATGTTTTAAACATCTCACAAAGTTCACATTGTATTGTGGAATTATTTTTAATGAAGCTGTTATTATGCTACAAGAATGCAATAAAACATCTGAAACCTAAAATTTCCTATTTTTATCACCTCCTGTAAAATTTTCAAAAAGGGCCAAGATGATTTGTTTCCAAATGTGTACCAGAATAATTGGACAGGGAATTTCCAGGCCAACTTTCCATTTGGAATGAAATTGAGAGACTGTTACTTCATAAACCACTGAAAATATGAGCACAAAATGAAATGGATAAAATATTATGAAACATAAGTATAATCATACATAACATACTGTGGAAGGAGACCATTGATTTACCATCTCCCAATGTCTGGTTCAGCAAAGGGCTCTCTTTTATGCAAAGAAGTGTTCACAAGTAACTGGGTTACATGAATCCCTAATTACTGCTGGGGAAAGAGTTGCTTATCCCCACAAATTTCTGTTCATGGCCCATAATGTGAAATGCTGATTTTCACACTGGCTCATTCTTAAATGTAATTTTT
Source organism: Megascapheus bottae (assembly GCF_031878675.1). Taxonomy (NCBI): domain Eukaryota; kingdom Metazoa; phylum Chordata; class Mammalia; order Rodentia; family Geomyidae; genus Megascapheus; species Megascapheus bottae. The sequence goes on from NC_143519.1 coordinate 4,335,866, forward strand.
TTGCTAGTTAATTGGAGATAGGATCCCCATGGATTTTTTTTTTTTTTTTTTTTTTTGCCAAAGCTGGTTTTGAACCACTTTCTTCCAAGTCTCAGTTCTGTAACAGAATTCCAGTGCTGTAATCCACTGGCACCCAGCTTGTTCTGAGTTTATCACAATACTATAGCCATACCTTTCATTTCTCTTTGCCACACAAATCTAAGCTAATCTTTGTTATAAATGGGCAGAAATAATACCTTTGCGTATTTAGGGTCTGTACTATAGCATACCCACTGAGAAGTTCATTGGAGGCAGGATTTAATCTAACAGTCCTACCAAATACCCATACTGAACTTCTTCCTAAACCTACAAGGGTACAGGAAGGTAGTGCTTGTTGCATTATTTATGTCTTGTGTCTGTGTGTACGTGCGTGTGCACACACTCGTTCCCCTACACGACTGGAATTGAAGCTGAAGACAGGGGCTCCACCACGGAGCCACACTGCCAACCCTTTTGATGTCTGTTCCGTTTTCTGGTAGGGTCTCATTTTCTCTCCTGGTACTTCCCTGGACCGCAATCCACCTAACTGAGGGATCCACCTGTAGCTGGGATGAAAGGCACACACCACAATGCTCAGCTTCGTTGATGGATGTGGGATCTTGTGGACTTTTCTAGCTGAGCTGAGCTGGAACCTTAACCTTTCCCAGATGAGCTGCTGGGATTACAGAGCTACGATGCTCTGGCTGAGACTTCATTTTCAAGTCACACTTGCCTTCAACTGTTCTTGAAGGAGCTTAGGTACCAGGAAGGCAATTCCAGTTCTGCACCGCACAAAATTCCCTTCCAGAACACCCATCTATATCAGAGGGTCCAGAAAGCTCACACATAAACAGCTTCCAGCTCTAAGCAACACAATTTTGTCTCTGTGAGCAGAAGCTTTTTTTTGTAGAAAAATATTCAACAGACTCAGAATCTTTCAGAGGATCTCACCCATCTCTTCATCCACTCAAAAAGGATGCAGCGTTATAGGAACAAAAAACAAGGGGTGAAAAGCTTAGAATCTCATTCAGTATGCTGACAGGAACTGGAATCACTTCTTTTGAAGACTACCATCATCCCTGGGAATAAACCCAATTTTTTGACCATGTGACAAGTGAGCACATTTTCAAAAATCTAGGTGGAAACTCTATATAACAGAAGCAGCCTTGGTCTTAGCCATTACAGATGCAGTGGTTAATATAGCCTGACTTGTATTGCATCCGGAATTCCATCTTCAACCCCTGGTAATGCTCCAAACACAGACCTTTATGCTGAGATATGAGATATGATCACAGCTGGAAAAAATATAAGAACATAATAAGTCTAACAAGAATGAAGTTTGCTATCTTTTTAGTTGCTCTAAAGCAACTCAGTGCCTGACATGACAAAGTGAGTGTAGGTTTTAGATAGAGAGCTGATTTTTTTTTCCTTAACTGTCTTCCTTTAGTTTCCATCAAGTACAATACAGGCAACTCTGAGCACTATAATACAACCACTCAATGACTTCTTGCTGTTACCATTGTGAAAAATGTGAAACTGTTTTCAAAGCATTTACACTACATGGAAAGAGATTCCTGGTTTCTTATTAAAACTGCATTATTTTCAAGTAGTTGTACAACCAATTCCACACGTCAGTTTAAGAATGCAGTACATCTTGAATAATATCACTCCTTTCATGATTCTCCCCTCCATTTGCCTAGTTCCGTGTGCACATATGCACGCTGAATGTTCTGACTGTACCCTCCCAGACTTCCTCTCTTCACTCATCTACTCCCTTCCCCTTGACCTCATCTCTTCCCCAGTTCTTTAAGAAATCTTCCTGCCGTTGATTCCAGGAACCGGTAAACTCCATCCTCATTAGGAGAAAAAGGCTCTCATCTCTACCATGCAAACTCATGATGAGCCGGGCAGCCTGCATGCAACTCGTGGGTGCAAAATTAAGCTTAGGATTCTGAAGCTAAAATGGGGTTCTGGGGCTCAGGTAAGCGCCAGTGCGAGAACATCCTTCTCAGGCCTCAGAGCCCTGACAGTCCATCAGCGTGGTCAGGCGGGGCCCAAACTATCTGCAGTACCACACATAGAGTGGGAGGGATGGTTGTCATGCATGCAGAAGAAGGGAGGCATGCAGCCTCAGGCTTCCACTCTTGTGCTGGAAGATCAGCAAGGCACATGCCCGGTGTACTCCTATGCCCAAGACCCCTTGTGCCAGGCCTGTTGCCCAGGAAGAAGCTGTCTGCTCAGTCAGTGTCTCTTGTCTGTGTCCATTTATCTGTACAGAGAGGGCTGCATAAATCTCCTGTCTATGAATAAGGAGTGAATACCTACCTTTCAGTCTCAGGCCTGCGCCAGGGTCACTCTACATTCTCCCAAGAAGAATGTGCTTAGGAAGCTTTTCGAGTGTCTTGCCTGAGAATAGCTGGAGTTAAAGCCATGATCTCATTCACATTCTTTTCCCTCCTCGCTGGAAAGCCTCCCTGCCTTCTCATTCTGCCCTGTAATTTCCCTGTGTCATAAAAACTGACTGAGCTCTACGCATCACTGTCTCCAAGCCCTTCCCCAGAGGCTCCGTCTAAAGCCTGCAGAGTTTTAGCCAGGAAAAAGGAGTAAGAACTACCCTGCCCGGTGGGCCATGACTGCAGCCCACGGCCATGTGACAGAGTAAAAACCTCAGCTGCCAGCCGATCTCCCCAGCCCTTTCCACATCACAGGGGCCCACACACCTTCTTAAGACACTCAGGTCTCACAAACACAGCACTGGGGTAATCCTGCTTCTCCAGGGTAAGGCATTGATTTCACTCAAAGGGGCAATGGGACGATGTGACAAACACTGACCTTCAGTTACCTCAGATTCCCAACACACTAAGAATCCTTCTCTTTCATCCATTTTATTTCTACACAGTGTAATAGAAAAATATCTAGAAGTTATGAGGTCTGATTTCTCCACTGGTAAGTTTTCCACTCGCAACATTGCAGGTTTGTTTTTTTTAAAGATGAATGCTTTTCTATCTCTAGCTGCACTCTTTGTAGTGGGTTAGATGAAACCTGAACCTCCTTTGAGTAATAAATCTTCACCATCTCTTCTTGTAATATCTTTTCAGGCTATGTTAAAATGAGAGCTACTGACAGCAAATCACCCACATGCCAATGGCTGCTTTTCCTATTTGCCGCTAGGGGGAGCAAAAGGCAGCATTAGTGACCCAGGCTGGGAGAACAGGGAAGAGTTGAGAGAAGGTAAGGCAAACATGGTGGGGGGGAGGGGAAATAGGATGAGGGAGGAAGGGAGGAAGGAAAGGGAGATTTCCTGGGTAGGATGCTGTTTAGAACTCAGTCCTCAGTTCCTTCAGGCTGACGAGTCCAAGGTCTGACAAATTGGTGGCCACCTCGAACAGGGAACATTTCTGCCCCTTTTGTCCTCTGTTCTCAGCAGCAGCAATGAAGGAAGATGAGGGTTTCAGGTCTGGTTTGCAGGCTGGTAGTAGTGGACAAGTGTGAGACCCCTCACAGCTCTCAAACACACACTCCACCCGTGAGCTACACACAGAGCCAAGAACAGGGAGTTCTGAGGTATGAGCGTTAACAGGATCATATTTGATGTTCTGTTTTCCTAGTTAATAAAATGCCCTTCATAACCTGTGGGAGACTGTGTGGGGAGGGGTACACATGGGCTGACCATGAGGGAAACAAGATTACACCTCTGGGTTTAAATAGCTCCACAGCAGGGCTAACCTCCCAAAAGCCAGGTCCTGTCCATCACCCACCATTCCTTCAACAGTGGCAGAAGTCACTGCTGAGATGGATTGTTAATGGTCTCAAATACCAATGAGAACCGAACTAGCTGAGGCCAGCTGGGCTTTTGTCACTTTGTCTCCCAGATAGCATTGTTCCAGCCCAGGAGGGTGCTGGGATGAAGGAAGCTGAGCTGGAAGAAAGTGAGGAACAGAAAGCCTGGCTCTCCCAAAAGAATGAACCACACAAGGTACCATATCCAAGAGGTCAGAAAGCACTCCCATTTCATCCTGACCCAGGGCCTGGAACTCGTGTCTATGGAGCCTTTTCTGCCAAGCTGGCAGAAACTTTACCCTGAAGACTTTACCGGGAATCCTTCGATTGTGTTTAATCAGACAGAGGATGTCACCTTAAAGCACCCGTCATCACTGTATTGTGCTCTAATTCTTGAGATAGCATTTATCACTATCTGGTGTTTACCTGTTTATTCATTTTCTTACTTATCTGTTTGAATTGCTTGACTTTCCCACTAAAGTTGGAGATCCACCAGAGCTAGGATTTTATCTGGATTCTTCATCACTGTCTAGCTACCTATAAAGTAATCATGACGCGACATTCAACCCCTCCCCGTGTCTTTCTGCATGAATGGCGGTCTGCATTTCACAAGGCTTCTCTGGCCACTGTGCGGAGGATGGACTGGCCACGAAGGCAAACAGTAGGTAACAACCATCCTTCTCCTATGTCTCCAGTCCTGCCACCAACCTCTGGGCACCCAGCCCCAGCACACTGGGGAAGAAGCAGTCACACTGGAGTAGATGAGCAGAGTAGAGGCACAAACCTGTGGTCAGGTGATACACACAGGTGGACAATCAAGAGGCGAGACTAAGAGAAGTTTTAACCAGTCTGTGTGTACTGGGGAGGCAGTCACAAAGGTATGAGCAGAGGACATGGTTACCGACAAGACTAAATGCAATGCCCCCAGAACTGTGAGTCCAAGAAGAAAAGGCAAACAAGGGGAGAATGTGAGCTCAACAAAGCAGAAACAGACAAGAGGAGTTGAAGGAAAGTTGTGATGCTGTAGGTATTATCTCTAGCTCCCCTCCCCCAACTGTTGGACAGTGAAAGAGGGAACTAAGCTGCTATCTTCCCTATCTCTCTCCCCTCCCTTTCTGCTCATTCCCCCTCTCATACCCTCCCCCTTTTTGCCTCTGTCTCTCTGTCTCTCTGTCTCTGTCTCTTTCTCTCTCTCTCTCTCTCTCTCTCTCTCTCTCTCTCTCTCTCTCTCTCTCTCTCTCTCTCTCTCTCTCTTTCCGCCCCCCCCCTCCTCTCACTCCTCCACTCTATCTCTCTAGTTTAGAAGCCTTGGGCCTCCCTTGCCTGGTGGAAGGGTAACTCTGAAAGCCCACCCTCTGAAAGCAGACTACACCAATTGCCAACCCTTCTTCCAGATGCTGCTTTAGTCCTTGGGGGGACTCAGTGCCAGAGACACTGGCAGAAAACTTTACCATGTGAATTTCCACCTCTTAGGCTGCTTCCCAGAGAACCGGACACAGGTGGTGCCAGGAGTCCAAGGGGGAAGAAGCAGCTTGTAAATGGGACAGGGCTGGGGCACACTGGTTAAGACCTCTGTGTCCCCGGGGAAGCCAATTGTTCCAACTTTCCCTGGTTTTGAAGGAGGAGAGGATCGGTGTGGGAGAGAGCAGCCTGGTGGACCAAACAACTTGGGCTTCTGAGCAATTCAGGAAAGGCGCCAATTAGGAGAACAATAGAACTTGATGGCTCTTGCTGAGTCGTTGATGCATTAGGGAAGGACAACAGGAGACTCCAGCCATGAATCATCCATTGAGAGCAAAGGTGGGGGAGGGAGTTAGAAAGGTCTCTAAAGAGATTCTTACCTCCTAAATCAGGATGATTGTAGAAGTGAATGGGAAGGTTCAAGCCTTAATTATAAAGACCACATCCCTGCAAAGAAATAGGAATTCTCATCCACAGCAAATCCACTGGGACAACAACAGAGATCTGCTTGAGGTGAGAGGGCTCGGACAACTTGGCTGGGGACAGAACATCAAAATGACCCGAGTCACAGATTCGGGACCCCACCTGGAGCTTTCAACTTCTATAGACATGGCCCTGGGTTCCCACTGAGAGGCTCTGATCTTCCATTGTTTGAGCATGAACTTTAAGTCTCAACATTGCAAGACAATACAATGTCTACACCACCTCCTACTCTCCTGCCAGTGTGCTGAGCAGAGTCAGATGAGTGAACCCCACAGCAGGGAAGTGTGGGGTTATGCAGAACCAATAGAGACAATTCTCCTAAGGAGCCCTAAGGCATGTAGCAGCCAAGCCAGAGCTGTTTTGGGGTCTGGATCTGGAGGGAGATGGACCTAACTGGCAAAATACAAAGTTGGGTAAGGGTGAGCTTGTTCACCCGGGTACTCTGCTGCTGCAGATGACTTTCACCCTGGAAGGACCTAGGGAGATGGTTTTCCAAGGCTCACTGAATCATGAGAAAATTACAACCTACACCAAGCGAAGATGCAATGCCAGACCTGGTGCAATAGATGGTAGAAGAGGAGATAAAATAAATCCAATTGTCTGAACCAAGTTTTTAACCTAGAAGAACTCACTAATTAAAAGACAGATGAAGGACCAGGAGTTTGGCCTAGTGGTAGCGTGCTTGCCTAGCATGCACAAAGACTTGGGTTCAATTCCTTGGTACCACATACATAGAAAAAAGCTGGAAATGGTGCTAGGCTCAAGTGGTAGAACTCTGGCCTTGAGAAAGTCCAAGGACAGTGCTCAGGCCTTGAGCTCAAGCCCAGGACTGGCAAAATAAATAAATAAATTAATTAATTAATTAAATAAAAAATAAAAGACAGATGAAGTCTTCAGTGAAGATGACCAATCAATGCAGTATACTTAGGACATTTGAGAAATGTTTTCTCAAATGTTTGGAGAAATGTTGCACACAGGGTCTGAACTGCCATTCATGATGAGAACTCACTGCTTAGCAGAGCTGCCCTGCTGCAGTGGGGTGCTGGAGAGAGGACATTACCAGAGAATCACTGTGACAGGGTGCTGGACCAAGGTGAGCAGCTGATTCATCAGTCCCTGCACTGGCCACTTCTTTGTGTCCAAACCATAACATTGGGTGGAAGCACTGGAAGTCAACAGAGCACTCCATCTGTTCCTATCTCATTAGAGAAAGCAAACATGTGAAAGGTTCTGCAAGCCCACTGCCCAGGACAGTAATAAAAGACACCACACCCTTGCAGGAATGGCAGAGATTCGTGTCACCCTGAAACAACTAAAGGATGTGGGATTGGCAGGCCCCATTGTGTTTCATTAAGTTTGCCTGTTTGGAAGCTATAAAAGCCAGACATGGGATGAGAACCGCCTTGGCCTGACTCAATCAACTAGTAACTGATAGTAACTCTAGCTGCAGGTGTTGCACCCGAAAATGCCAATTAATGTACTTTCATAACCATTTCAAGTATAGAATACAGTATGAACTACACTCACCAAGCTGTACGTTAGGACTCCAGAACTTACTCACCTGAAAATTTTATTCTATCATCTTCTGATTTTTTTTTTAATCTTTACTTCTTGATGAACTGCCTCTTCACATCTCTCATCCACTGGGATATTCAGTTTTCTTGATTTAGAAGTACTCTTCTATTTAAAATTTAATAAGAAAAAAAGACTCTATGAGGAATGGCTAAGTAAGGGAAATGCAGGTACCTAAATGAGGAATGGCAAAGCACAGCCAAATACCAAAAAAACCAAGGGGAGGATTCAGACAGAAATGAAGACAAATCAGAAGGAGAAGAGAAATGAGACGCTGTTAAGAACACAATCTGAACAAAGAAGGTAGAAATCAAAGAATGTAGAGGCAGACAAGACACATAAGAAAAATGCCCCAGTTATGACCTTGACAACAACAACATAATAATAATAATAAACAGAAATTTAAATATAGAGTTCTTTTTGTGGGTCATGGAGCTTGAACTCTGGGCCTGGGTGCTGTCCCTGAGCTGCTGAGCTCCAGACTATACCCCTTGAGCCACAGCCCCACTTCTCATTTTCTAGTGATTAACTGGAGCTAAGAATCTCTCGTTCTTAGCTGGGGGCTTGTGCAGTGGCTCACACCAGTAATCCTAGGTACTGGTGAGACTGAGATCTGAAGAACAAGATTCAAAGCCAGCCCAGGCACAAAAGAATCTGAGACTCTTATCTCCAATTAACCTCTGGAAAACAGGAAGTGGGGCTTGGCTCAATGGCAGGGTAGTAGACTTGAGCTGAAGAGCTCAGGGACAGTGCCCAGGTCTAGTTCAAGCCCCATGACCCACAAAAATAAATAAATAAATAAATAAACAAATAAATAAGAATCTCACATTTTTTTAGTGCTCAGGCTGGCTTTGAACTGCATTCCTCAGATCTCAGTCTCCTGAGTAGCTAGGATTATAGGCATGAGCCACCGAGGCCAGATTATAGAGCACTTTTTTAATTTTTCTGGCCTTTTTGGCTGGAACCACCATCTTTCAGTAATTTGCCAAAACAATGAACAAATGGAAAGAGACGTACCTGATACATGTTCTCTAAGCGCTTCAAGAAACATGGAGTCATTCCTTTGGCCACATACATGAGAATCTGTAAGAAGGCTAATGTAGACATCAAGGGAATGCCCCATACATGGCAAAACTACATGAGTCTACAATGTTATCCAGCATGCTATTGGCATTATGCACAACAAAGTGTTGGGTACAATCCTTGCCAAGAGGATTAATATGCATATTGAGAATATTCAGCACACTGAGAGCCGCGATAGCTTCCAGAAACACGTGAAGGAAAATGACCAGAAAAAGAAGGAAGCCAGAGACAAAAGGCACCTGGGTTCAATTAAAGTTCCAATCTTCTGCACCCAAAGAAGCACACTTTGTGAGAAGCACAGGACAGGAGCCTGTGCTATGGAAACCTCATCCCTATGAGTTCATGGCCTAAGAGGTGTTAACTCATCCGTTAATGAAATGAACAAAAGCTCCTGTGATGGCATGGCTTAATTGTAGCCCTGAAGTCCAAGGTCTGAGGAATGTTCAGAAGTAAAACTTCCGTGAAGTGACTGGTGCTTGAGGCTGCTGTGGACATGAATGGGATTGGTTCTGTGTCTCCAAACTGGGTGTCAGTAAAAGAGTGAGCTTGGCCTCTTTTCATCTCAGTGTTATGCAGCCCAACACAGACCAAGGAATTGACATAAAAAAAAAATGTGAAGTAAGGCACCTTCTATCTGGTGAATATAATGTAATCTTTCTATTAATTATAATAAAATATATGAAAAAAATAAATAACACAAATGACATAGGCGAGAAAGCACCTACTATGTTTGCAAAATCAATCAGACCATCAGCAGCCACCCATATCCTAGCCAAGCTGTCACTGGAGTTACTAAAGAGTCCTTAGAGCCTCCAGAAGGGAGCAAAACCACTCTGTGTCTGTGATTCCTTCACAGACACATTCTTCCCAGAAGACACGGTGGCAATCTCTCCAAACAGCAACAACAGAAATCCTCACCACCCAGGGGATTATCTACGGAGCCAAACAGTCAAGCACGAAGGTTCCAGAGTGTTCGGAACCTGCAGGAACCCAGGAAGCACACCCTGTGGGGTGTTCTGAGAACAGGACTGCAGCCAACCAAGACCACAGATGTCCCGATGCCACGGCTGCTGTGTGAGTAAGGATAAAGAGAAGATGGTAGCTGGGGTGCAGCAGAAGAGGAAGGAAGACGACCACCTACAAATGCAGAGGAGAGGAAGGGTGGGAAGAAGAGTCACCCACTCCTGCCAGACCAGTGTGTGCTTCAGGCTGACACCCAAGCAGAGAGGTACCTCTGATGACACTGTTAGGGGAAAATAGTAAAGAACACTACTGATTCAAATAAGGCTAAGAAAAGTTGGGGGGGGAGAAGAGGAAGGTGCCCAATGTCATCATTGCCATCTAAAGCACAAGTTGTATCTACTACCCTGTTTATACAAGTCAGTAAAGGAAAAAGGTGCATTTTGAGCAAAAGAACTCTGTACAACAAAGAAAGCATGGTATAATAGAAGGCCTTTTATTTTTCTAATCCTGGGGTTTGAACTCTGGGCCTGGGCACTGTCTTTGAGCCACAGCACCACTTCTAGCTTTTTCTGTGTATGTGGTATCAAGGAATCGACCATAGGGTTTTGTGCAGGCTAGGCAAAAACTCTTCCAGGAGGCCACACTCCTGGCCAATAGAAGAATGTTTAATCTCTAAAAATAGTGTGGACCAGAAAATAATATGACAGCTTATTTGTTAACTGATAAAGGAACATCAGGCTGCAACACTTACTGAAAGAGTTCTTCAGATCTGAGCATCAAGAGTAACCCATCTGTAGAGTATGCCCAAGAGATATACCCCAACCAAGTGACTCACTAAAATGGACAGGTAAAGGCTGGAAGGGGCTGGGCTCGCAGGCAGCTCAGGGGTCAGGAAAACACACAGACCCAGGGACAGGCTGAATTCATCTCTATGCACATGACAAATCCACAGGGTTGATATCGACTGCCAAAAGACACAGCGACAGAAATAAACCAGGGCAAAGCTGTGCAGTTTTATCAAAGACAAAGAGCTGATCTTCCCTACGTGAAAAAGCTTCTTCCAGCAGGCATGGTGGTGCATAGAGGTGATCCCAGCACTCAAGAGTCTGAGCAGGAAGATTGCAGAAAGCCTGTAGAGGCTACCTAGCAAGCCCCCCCCCCCCCCCCCACACACAGGCTCTGAGCAATCGAAAATAACAAAATTTAATTTAAAACAAAAAAATAGCAAAGGTTATAAACTATTATAGAATAACAATTGCCTGTGGCTCTTAAACACATTAAAAACTGTTCAGCCTTACTCATAACAAGAAAAAGAGTTCCTAAAAACTGTGCTAAGACATATATAAAGTATCAGTAATCAATTTAGCACAAATCTCCAAGCAGGGTAACCTGCTAAGCAGGCCGGCTTTGGCATACTATGGGGGTTGGGGGTGGGGGTAGAGTGTAGAGTGTGAGCCTTTCACTACTGAGGGAGGGAGGGAGGTGGGGAGCAGCCTCGCTGATTCTCCAGGAAGTCTGATAAAAAGAATTACACCACCCACCATTTAGACACGGAAGAACTTCCTTGATAGAAGAAAATCATGATTATGCAGTTATTGCTGTGAAATTCAACCAATACAGTTCATCCAGTTAACCCTGAATTTCAGATAAGCTGCTCATTGTTTTGTTTTTGAATTGGCATATATTCATAATGAGTATAATGAACTTTGAACAAGTCTGAGCTCTCTGTTCCAATCCCGTACCTCTCCTTCCTCTTTCCTTTTCAGAAGCCTATGTATGGCTCGTTTGGGAATATGCCCAGTGTGCTAGGTGTGACATAGTTCTTCTTAAGTAAATAAGAAAATTACTATTCATCTGACATTCTGACTGACTGGGTGTCCTGTTTTATCTGGCAATACTCTATACAAATGACTAGAATGGCCAAACATTTGCAGAACAAAAGGAATTTCTGATAAAAGTAACTTGAGGACCTCATCATTCACCAACTGTTATTTTTTTTTTAAAGGTTGCTTATATTCTGTGGACATTATGTTTAAAAAAAAGAAGAAGAAGAAGAACTATGCAACTTGAGGGTAGGGAAGAGAAGGAGGAGAATGGGGAAGAAAGATGGGAGGGTGACACTAACCAGGAAGCATTGCTCTCCTAACTTGCCTTAGAGAACTATGACCCAGTTGTGCAACTTCTTAACAGTAATCATTTTAAAACGAGCTACTGGCAAAGCATTCCCATATCTCAGGAATTTGTGAGGACTAAGTACAAGGCCGAGATCTTCCCTTCCTGGAGCTTCTTTTTGCCCCCTCTTTTTTGTACTAGCCTCTCTTTCTCTCTCTCTCTCTCTCTCTCTCTCTCTCTCTCTCTCTCTCTCTCTCTCTCTCTCTCTCTCTCTCTCTCTCTCTCTCCACCTTCTGTAAGGTGGAAAGGGAGGGGGGAGGGGAGGGAGAGAGTGGCTTCTCTGTACCTGAGATCCTCCCTCAGAGTCTGGTGGCACCAGGAGAAAGGGGAAACTGCAGATTAACTGACCCATCTCCTGGTGTGAAGACCTGCAATGTGCTTTCCCACGGCTTCCACAAAGCCAGGCCGAGCAGGTTGGATTTTGTTTTGTTTTGTTTTGTTTTTAATCCTGTGTTGAGGAAGGAGTCAGGTCTGTGGCAGGGGTGGTGGTTTGTGAAAGTGCTCCCCACACGTCTCTCTGGGCGTGATGGGAAACAAACTCAGCGGTGCCCTGCACATGCTCAGGAGCTGCAGAGCACAAAGCTGTCTCCTCCTCTGGGTTGTTTTAAAATGTCACATATTCCTGCTTTCAGAAGATGAGCCCATCCATTCACTGGTTAAAGCAGAAGTGGTTAAAACAGAGGCAGCAACAGAGGCAGCAACCTGAGGACTGCCATGCCAGGTGCATGGACCACTGTGACCAGGATGGCAGCAGGGGAGGGGGCTGGACTCAGCTTCACACGTGGTCAGGAAGATGGATCGCAGCGGACTGTGGGAGAGGATGGGGAGGGCAGAGGAGAGACCAGTGCACCAATATGGCCAATATATGCACTGCGCATGTTCAAAATGTCACAATGGAGCCCATGATTTGAAATAATTATATACACTAAAGAAAAAGAAAAAAAAGAGGAGTTGAGCACATTCTCGCCTTTGCTGACCAGAAAAGAACATCTTTGAACATCTCGCTAGCTGCTCAAGCTGTCAAGACCTTGATCTGGATTTGATAACCTCCAAACTGGTAGCAACAAAGCCCTGCTCCCGATAATTTTACAGAGGGGAAAAGATATGCAAAAAGACAAGTGGAACTCTAGAGCCAAGGAACTGACTGGAACTGAGTGGAGAGACACTGAGGAAGCTTGAGGGGTTGAGGGGACGTTATCTACACTAACCTAACTGGACTTTTACTAAAGGCAGGCCAGGGACATTAGAGGAGGCAGTGGTTAAGGAGGAGGAATCTACTGAGTGATTAGATATGGTGGGGTGGGGTCACTGTCTCAACTCACATATCAGAATTCTTGCCAAAAATAGACAACACAGGAAAAAAACACAAGAAACCTGAAAGTCAAGTCACGTTTGAGAAAATAGCTCAGAGAAGATTTTTTTAAGGAAAGAATCTTTATTAGCAGGTGTGAGTGAGTGGGTCTGTACACACATGGGCACATGTACTCACACTCACACACACACACACATCCTTACAAAGGTTCTTCCTTTTGCTTTCTTGTTACTTCCCCCCACCCTTTTTTTTTCTTTCTTGTTTCTTACTTGAGTTTGCTTTTTCAGAGTTTCATGACAGTGTCTAAATCGGCCTTGAACTTGCAGTCCTCTTGCCTCAAACTCCAGACTGCTCGGATGACGGGCATACAACTCTAAGCCAGGCTCTAAAACAAGGTTCTTCCTCTACTTACCCTATCCCATTTGGTCTCCTCACATATCCAATGTTACTTTTCAGGACCACGTCAGACTTCTCACCCACTCTGAAACTCAGGAAGTGTGCCTTGTTTCAGCTTGAACTCTTGACTTCCCTTTACTTAGCCAAGATTAGGCCACCCGCTGCTCTTGGACAAGAGTTCTCAGAGTCACACTTGTACCACAGCATTCAAAGGAGACGTCAAAGGCCTCCTGATACTTGCCCCACCTCTCTGCCCTGATTATCCGCTGCCACGATGTCCTGGTGGACATTTGCTTGGCAGTAGAATTTGGGGGTGCCCTCTTGGGCATGGTGGCTACTCCAAAGGGGTGAGAGGTGCGAGTCTGGCCTTAGTGGCTACTGCCTTCCCCTGGAGGCTTCTCTTGTCCCTTAGACAGGAATCCTGCCTTGGTAAATGCACGGTGGACCACCTGGGCTAAGAACAGGCAGCAATTGTCCCTCCAGCCCCAGAGCTTAGGGTTCTGTTCCCCTGTTTCCCACAAATGCTTTATTTCAGAGAGAACCCTAGAACCTAGAAGGACAGACAAGGCTATACCTAGAAGGGTCTCAGGTGGATTTTGCATGAAAGCTGGTCTTCTTGAAAACTTATTAATTTAGACCAGATGTGCATTCCATGCACTTTCTTTTCTTTCTAATTAGGTGACATTTGGATGAGTCAGTCGGTGAAGAGAGGTTGGAACTGAGGGCAAACCTGAATAACAGCTCCCCCTCCCCCCCTCCAGTTTTGTTTGCTTCGAGTGACCTGCTTTCAGGTGTCTTTAAAAGTCAGCTGTCTTGAAGAGCAGGCAACTGGGAATCCGTCATTAGTCCCCCTCGCTTTGCCAGCAATACCACTTGTGCCGTGTGGGTCATGATTACAGTTCCCTGGGTTACTCTTCAGGGCTGCTTTTGTCAAAACCACTGACATCACCCGAGCCCACACACCGAGCCCACACGCTGATCACGGTGTGACCTTTTCATCTCAGGAAGTTTGACACATTGTGTGGAAGGCAGTCCTGGCTCGGAGTAAATGTACCCATTCCTCAGAGGTAATTACTGTTAACCTTGTACTAGGTATGGGGTCCATATTTGTGTCATTAGATCTGTAATTACACATATCATGAATTTTTACCTCTCAACACCTCAAATTCCATCATTAAAATCTCGCCTCATTTTCTTCTTTTTTTAGTCTATTTTATTGTCGAGATAATGTATAGAGGGATCACAGTTACATTCATCAGGTAAGGGTTGCATTGCTTCTTTTTTTTTTTTTTTTTTTTTTTTTGCCAGTCCTGGGCTTGAGCTCAGGGCCTGAGCACTGTCCTTGGACTTTCTCAAGGCTAGAGCTGTACCACTTGAGCCTCAGCACCACTTCCAGCTTTTTTTTCTATGTATGTGGTGCCAAGGAATCGAACCCGGGTCTTCATGCATGCTAGGCAAGCACTTTAACCACTAGGCCAAACTCCCGGCCCCTGCATTGCTTCTTGAACCTTGATACCCCTTCTCATGGTTTTGTTCCCCTTTCCCTCCCCACCGCCCCTCCGAGTCATCTTGTTTCCCTCCCTTCCCTTCCCAAATTGCCTCATTCTTTTTTTATACACTCATAATTATCAGGGACAAACAAAATTACTTTTTCAAAAAAAAATATTCTTCCACATCCAGTTCCTTTGCAAGGGTTCTCAATTGTCCCCAAAGTGCTCTTTACAGATTGTTTCTTGTTGTTGTTGTTTTAATCACATCTTGAGATTAGTCAGAAACAGGCTTGGCCTTAATTTTTGCTGTTAGGAAAGCTGGTTTCCCGACCTTGGACACTTGTGTCTTTCACATGGTGCTAAGCAAATTCTGGCTTCAAGAAACCAGAGTCCCAAAGCAGAGTTCTTCACAGCTCATCCCCGTACGTGCCTGTATCAGTCATCCCACACTAGTGATCAGGAGGAAAAGGCACAATAGTTAAGTCAGTGTCTTGCTAATGACATGGAAGTCACGCGCTGATGGTCTTTCTCCCTTCTGCTGCATACTAATTTTTATCCTAAAATTCATCGTACAGAACTTGTGGTCAAACTGCAGAATGGCCAAGCATCATCATTTTATAATTTAAAAAGACAAACATTTTTTCCCCCCTTGGGTCTCTTCTCTAGAGTGAAATTTCAAGAATAATTTCCCTGGCTTCTCATTGGTCTGAATTGCATCACATGTTCACTTACACCAATCATAGCGAGAAAACACAGCAACAATGATTGTCTTGAGTCCAACAATATTTACCCATCTGGGGCTAAGGAGAGGGGAACAACAACAACAACAACACTTAGCATTCTTATATCTGAACAGCCTTGCTACTCCTGCGCAGGGCAGTGTGGAGGGAAGCTGAGGCAAGGGCCTGTCCACCCCGCCTCCTACATCACATGTTAGTCTCATGTACTGTGTTATCACCCTTATGACTGGGATGCCAATATAGTAGGAGGATGCACCAGACTCCAGGACTTGCCTCCTACAGTCTAACCTCCCCCTAGAAGGCCCACCCTCCTGAAAGCTTCCCCACCTCTTAAGACTGCTGCTGGCTGGGACCAAGCTTCCAATTCACCCATTTACAAATGGGTGCACGCTTTCTTCTTTGAAGAAAGAAAACAGTGCTGACTTCTACAGAGAAGTTTCTGCTGGATTTTTGTCTTATACGAGAGGGTCTGGCTATGTGCATCAGACTGGCCTCAGATTTATAATCTTGCCTTAACCACCTGAGTGCTAGAATTACAGGTATGTATCTCCATAGTGGGGCTCTGTTTGATTTTGAATAAGATGTTGTACCTCTATAGCCCTCAATTTCCTCAAGTGCAAAATGAAGGGTACACTGGGCAGACTCCACGGGTCCTTTGCAGAGCTATGATTTACTTTCCTCTTTTGGCTGTGCCAATTGAAATGTTAGAGATTCTAGACTGAATTTTGCAACCAGCATTTACCTGAGAGGAAGTTCTGGGGCCATGTCCAGCCGCCTAGATCACACATGTAATCTTGATTCTTTAGTTCTACCACCCTTGTGTTAATAGTGGATGTATCTATCCTTTATTGCCAAGTAAATGGGGTGTGCGTGCCATGTTTTGGTCACATTTTCCTTTCACACTCAGAATACTAGCCTTGGCCATTTTTCTCTCAGACGTTGGCCGCAAAGATACATCTTTCTCATCCTCAGTCCCCTCTAAACTACCTCACAGCCAGGTGTGCCAGCTCATGCCTTTAATGTCAGTGTGTGTGAGTCTGAGTCAAGAAGACTGTAAATTTGAAGGTGGCATGATCTACAGAGGAAAAACTCTGACCAAAAACGAAGAAAAGAAAAAAAAAGAAAAAAAACAAAGCAAAGCATACCCCAAACCAAGCAAAATCCAACAACAAGATTAGAAGAGCTCATTACCTAAAGATCTTAAGTATCAGCTGCAAAGTTGATATGATCATCCACAATGAGTTGTCAGAGGGAGCAAACTAGGAGTCTTTGGAGAAAGCTCTGGAATCTGGCTAAAATCAGGCACATGACCTTGTACAGAGGGCAAGGCCATGGGAAGAGGCTGAATGTGTGACCGATTCAACTCTCAAACCCAGCTGGAATTTGAGGCAACAGCCATCAACAAAGGAAGGTGAGAAGGCAGACCTCCTAAAACAACAGCTCCTGGCGATTGAATCACACTGTATTGTTTTTAACCGTTTGGGTCATCACACCTGACTCCCAAGATCCTAATCAAAGAAGCCATTCCCACTGGAAATTGCCTCAGTTCTTAACACACAGAACTTTCAAGCATAATAAAAAGATTCTTGCATGTCACAGTCTTTGGGGATATTTGTTATGCAGCAGTAAGAACAGAAATGAGTGAATTTTCCTTCTACTATAGAATTCCACATGAAGCTTAAAGAAAAATACATTTGTTGTCTATTTTGTCTTCACTGAAGAACAACTAAAGCCAAAATACTGTAGATAAATTGAAAAGAGAAAGAAGCCTGCTTCTGAATTTCAATTCCTAGCGCGCAGATTCTTTTGAGAAACCTATGTAGAGCAGTCTCAAGAAGCTTTATGTTTGGTCTTTTTTTCCAGTCCTGGGGCTTGAACTCACGGCGTGGGCACTGTCCTTGGGCTTTCTCAAGGCTAGTGCTCTACCACTTGAACCACAGCACCACCTCTGGCTTTTTCTATGTATGTGGGACTGAGGAATTGAACCCACAGCTTCGTGAATGCTAGGCGAGCACTCTACCGCTAGGCCACGCTCCTGGTCCTCAAGAAGTTTTTCCCTGTTAAATATCCTAAGATTATGAGAAGATGATAAGCACCTGCTTAGCACGGCACTTTTTGAAGTAAATACTTTGGTAATTAATCACACATAATGTGCAATCCTTTTTGTGGAGAAGATTTTTTCAGGGCAAAAGTACCAGTACCGGAGAGAAGATGAAGACGTCGGAGCAGCGACCGGATGGTCTGAGCATAGGACTCACTTTTAGAGAGACCACCAGACCAACCAGAAACACTCAGAGCCTGGCACCAACCACGACGATTCAAATTAAAGCAATCGACAAGAGGGGGAAAATCACAGTGGAGCTAAATTAATTATTGGCACCCAAAGCGAGGAGTCCACAGTGCAGCCACGGCCACCACTCCCCAGCCACCCACCGGAGACCCTGCCTGACCCGCACACAACAGCGACTTACCTGGGGTCGAGGCTGAGTCTAGGACCTGGAAAACCAGCCTTGGCAGCAACTCCACAGGTTGCAGCAGGCAGACCTGGCTGGGACTTGGAGAGACTCCTAGCGTCTTGGTGCAGTGACACGGTGGTTCAGGGTGTTGCTGAAGAACTCCGGGCCTCTAATGCAGGAGCCGCATTAGAGCTTCAGTTCCCAGACACAAAGCGGCTCTCCCAGGCTGCTATAGGGGCCGTGGAGAGTGGGAAGTATCCCACTCTGCAGACAGCTGCCACCACCAGTCTTCAGTTCACTCCAGCTGCTTGCTCGCTCACCTCCCCACCTGCACGCCATACTGCCATGAAGGGTGAGATAGCCAAGGGAATGAACCCTCATAAACCACTGGCTCTACGGCTCCAGCTGGCACTATACTCAATGGCTTAAAGCTAAAGCCATTCCCTCTAAAATCACGAACAGACAAGGATGCCCACTCTCTCCATTCCTCTTTAACATAGTATTAGAATTCCTAGCCAAAGCAATAAGGCAAGAAGCAAGCGTAAAAGGGGATCCAAACAGGGAAAGAGGAAGTGAAACTCTCCCTCTTTGCAAATGACATGAACCTGTATTTAAAGAATCCTACAGACTCCACTCCCAAGCTGCTTGAGCTGATTCAAAACTTTGGCAAGGTAGCAGGGTATAAAATTAACATTCAAGGGGCCAGGAATTTGGCCTAGTGGTTAAAGTGCTTGCCTAGCATGCACGAAGACCCGGGTTCGATTCCTTGGTACCACATATATAGAAAAAGCTGGAAGTGGTGCTAAGGCTCAAGTGGTAGAGCTCTAGCCTTGAGAAAGTCCAAGGACAGTGCTCAGGCCCTGAGCTCAAGCCCAGGACTGGCAAAAAAAAATATTAACATTCAAAAATCAGTGGCTTTCCTATAGTCAACAACGAGAGGAATCAGTAAAAGAGCTGCTTTCCTGATTGTTGCCTGATTCCTCTCGTTGTTGACATCAAAGAAAATAAAGTACTTAGGAATTAACTAAGAATGGAAAGGACCTTTTTGATGAAAACTTTAAAAACCTGAAAAAGGAATTTAAAGCAGAACTGAGGAAGTGGAAAAACCTCCCATGCTCCTGGATTGGAAGAATCAACATTGTGAAAATGACAATCTTGCCAAGGGCTATCAACAAATTCAATGCAATACCCATCAACATCCCAATGTCATTCTTTAAAGAAATAGAAGAGGGAATCCAAAATTTCATATGGAATAATAAAAGACCCCGTATAGCAAAAACACTTCTTAGCAGAAAGAACAGCATAGGAGGAATTTCAATACCAAACTTTAGACTCTATTACAGAGCTCTAGTAACCATAACAGCTTGGTATTGACACAAGAACAGGCCCGAGGACCAATGGAATAGAACTGAGGACCCAGATATCAACCCATAGACCTATGGCCACCTAACCTTTGATAAGGGAGCTAAAAAAATAGAATGGAAGAAAGACAGCTTCTTCAAGTGGTGCTGTAAGAACTGGTTAAGCACCTGCAGAAAACTGAAGCTGGATCCTTCTGTCACCCTGCACCAGAATTAACTCCAAATGGATCAAAGACCTTGAGGTAAAAGCAGATACCCTGAAAACTTTACAAGAAGGAATAGGAAATACACTAGGTCTCCTTGGCACAGGACAAAACTTTCTTAATAAAGACCCAGAAACACAACAAATTAAAGAAAGTTTGGACAAATGGGACTGCATTAAACTGCAGAGCTTTTGTATGGCAAAGGACATAGCAAGCAAGTTAAATAGCCCACAGAGTTGGAGAAGATCTTCAAAGAAACAACCATCCTATTAAAAGATGGGCCACAGACTTAAAGAGAGTCTTCTCTGAAGAAGAAATAAGAATGGCCTATAGACACATGAAGAAATGCTCAATATCTCTGGTCATAAAAGAAATGCAAATCAAAACAACTCTAAGATTCCACCTCATTCCAATTAGAATGGCCAGGATCAAGAAAACTAATAACAGTGCTGCAGGGGATGTGGCCAGGAGGGATCACTACTACACTGTTGGTGGGAGTGCAAACTTCAACCACTATGGAAAGCAGTATGGCTGTTCCTCAAAAGACTAAACGCAGAGCTCCCCTATGACCCAGCAATTCCATTACTTGGCATTTACCCAGGGAATTCTCTTCTAGGTATGTAAAATACTTTTCATATTTGCATTTTAAAATAGTTTTATTTTTATTATGGCATTGTTCAGCGGGGTTACCATTTTATAAGTCAGGTAATACATACATTTCTTTTTTTGGACAGTGTCACCCTTCCTTCACTTTCCCCCATTTTCTCCTCCCATCCCTGCCTACAAGTTATTTTGATTTGTGGTGGGGAAGATGTGGCAAAACAAAAACTGCCCCTGGGCTTCTATGCTAGGAAGTGCTATGACAGGTGTTGAAGTCTTGGACCCTAGCTGGATGCCACAGGGAGGTGATACATCCTTCAGAAGGCAGAGCCTAAGAGGAGGTCTTCATGTTACTGGGGGTATACTCTCAAAAGGGACTGAAGGACTGTAGCCCCTTCCTCTTCCTCTCACTCACTGACTGGCTACAAAGGGGGCAGTTTTTGTTTTGCCACATCTTCTCCCATTGCCTTTTCCAGAGCAAGGGAGACAGCCAGCTGACTACGGGCTGGGCAGTTCTCTCTCTACATGGATCCCTTTGGGTGTTTGCTGTAGCCATGGAAAGCTGGTGGGCACAATACACATTGCTATTTTGTTTTTGTTTTTTAGGCTCCTGTGCCCAACCTACAGCCAGATGAGGACAGGGTTTGCATTGATGTGATGTGCTCTCCATCGCCGCTGAGCTGGCCTAACCGTTGGTAGGCCTGGAACACAGACACATTCTGAGATGTGGAGTTGTTGATTGGCTTCCTAGAGCTGATAGAACACATCGCGCCAAACTTGCAGGTTTAACATGTTTATGCATTGCTTCTACTTTGGGTGTAGATTGACTGTGCAAACTTGCAGGTTTAACATGTATATGCATTGCTTCTACTTTGGGTGTAGATTGACTGTGGGTGCCTTGTACTGTCTCAGGAGGCTCCGGGACAGCATCTCTCCTGGCCTTTCCCAGATTTTGGTGGTGGCCAGAATCTGTTCATTTGCAAGTTCTATCTGCATGGCTCCTGTTTCTGCCTCCATTTTCACATGCTGTCCTCTCCTTGCCTTCCATGTTGCAGGTGTGACTTCACTTCTCCAAAGAATTTATTTCCATGTAAAGTCATATTCACAGGCCCCAGAGGTTACAAGTTCCACATACATTTTTAGAGAAAAAAAACTCATTTGTGGTCATTTCTCTGGCCTTCCTGTGGTGGTCTGAAAAGCCTGAGTTTAAGTAGTGACAAGTGACAATACTAGAATATGAGGCACTAAAGACTGTTAAAAGAGGGAGAGAAAAGGGAGGGTGATAAGGAGGGAGGTACTCAGAGCAATAGAGGGTGTGTCATTGATCAAAGTACATTCCAATAACACAATAAAGCCCCTTTGCTCAATAAACTTAGTTTCATACAAATAATGGTAGCTTTTTTTTTTTTTTTTGCCAGTCCTGGGCTTGAGCTCAGGGCCTGAGCACTGTCCTTGGACTTTCTCAAGGCTAGAGCTTTTTTTTTTAAAAAAAAAATAGTGACTGGTTGTGATACATAAACAAGCCCATTCCCTCTCGGGTGTAGCCCTCTACCAAGGGCGGTGAGCTGCAGGTACATCTTCTGGTCAGAGATGCTTACATTTGCACCAGCCAAGCACAATGTGCAATTCTCAAAATCGCTTGTTCCTTTGGGGCACAGTAAGGGTTGAGGTGCAGAGAGCACAGCTGGTGGGCACACTGATTTGCCCTTAAATGTTAATCCCCTCTGCTCCGAAACGTCACAGACACAAGCAAAACAGCTAAGTATGTTTTGTTTAATACCTATCAGTGAAACTAACAAGTCAGGAGATCTAGGCCTTTGTTTAACCAAATATCCTCTTCAAACGAGGAACAAGCTAACAAGCCCCAGGCTCATAGGAAGACATGAATGTTTACTACTCTTCTAAATATCTCAGCTTTCCTTTTATTTAAGGAATGATTGCTCTGACCAGACTGAGAAGAGAAATTCACAGGCAAGTGGTGCAGATAGTTCTTATATACTTCTCTTAGAAAGAAGATGTTAGCTGAGAGAAACAGGCGAGTCAAAAGACTAATAATGTGTGATTTTTTTTTGTTACTGATATGAAAACTAATATATTTAACTGAAAAATAATTTAACAATTTACACATGATTTTAATAATTTAAAAACACCACATATTTAAAATTATTCTATCTTAATAATATTAGTATTCATCTGGAGGAATTGCTGGAAGCTGAAGGAAGACTAATTCATAAGTAGAAATTCTGGGGCCCAGTTTAAATGAGAGAAGGCCACCTTTGCTCTGTTTTTACCTCCAGGTTTTCATGGCGAAGACAGGAGATGGGGAAAAAAGTGACTGTTTCAAAATGTACACAGCACATTCTCCATAATAAACCCACAAGAGAAGAAGAGAAAGGAAATTACCCATCTCTAGAAAGTTTCCTGTCTTACAGGAGGGAAGAAAGATATTTTAGAAACCTTGTTAAGACAGGGCCCAGGGGTCTGGGTTCACATGGACACTGAGAACTGAGCCAGGTGCTGCTGGGCTCACACCTGTAATCTTAGCTACTCAGGAAGTTGTGAAGCTGAGACTCTAGTGGTAGAGGGCTAACCTTGAGCTCAAAATATCCAGGCCCAGAATTCAAGCTCCAGGACTGGCAAAAAAAAAGAAAGAAAACAATAACAACAAAAAGATTGTAAAAATGACTCTCTAAGTCAAAACTCAAACCCTAAACCTTACTAGCAAGTCAACATTCCAGTGTTACAGTGGGAATATAGACACAAGATCTATAAATCCAGACTCTCTATTAGGAGGAGTTTCTAGGGAAACCTAAATAGAGACAAAAACAAAGAGAAGGAGAGTGTAACAGGACATCAGAGCACCTGACAACTGCAAGTACAGAAAATATGAACCTCAAACTGATAAACACAAAACTGTATCTCTAAGGCCTACCTGTTTCTGCTCCTTTGGCCTAATAATGTCTGCTTTTTAGCAAGAAACTAGAAGCCATGACATAAGGCAAGAAAAAAAAATCCAAAGAAAATAAGCACGTGTTCATTAGACTCAAGTATGGCAGAGATTTTGGGGATTATCAAGAATTTTAAATAAGTACAACACAACTGCTAAGGGCATCAGTGGCAATAGTAGTCGATGAGATATTCAAAACAGACATTTGATATCAGCAGAGAAATGAAGCTTCTAAGAAAAACAACCAAAGTGAAGCAGAGCAGGTCCAGTGAAGCACAGTAACAGGAACCAGGAATTCAGAGGTCAATTCTGTGGCAGTAAACAGCTCGCACAGCTACTGCTCTGCGTTCAGCTTCAGCCTCTCACTGGGCTGCAGCCTAGTGGGCAGCTTTCTCCCTCTGGCCTCCCCAGAGGGCCCAAAGGATTATTGAGACAAGTATCCTAGGAATAAGACAGTTGGCACAATGACTCATTTGATCATAAAAGTGCTGGAAGAGGAAGATATATTTTCGCTTAAGATGGGACAACTCTCAGGGCAGGAGCTTCTGGTCAACTCTGGTTTAAAGAGATGCTTCAGGAAAAACGTATGTTCATGTTCCATGACCCGGCTTTAGTATGTTGATCTTCATCAGACTTGGATGTCTCGTTCCAGCTGAAAATATCAGAATCCTGTATATAGGAATGAGCATAGCATGCCAGGCTTTCAGAAGAAAACCAAACAAGGACTGCGGACAGGACTAGAGGGTACTCTCTGCTGGAAAACTGGGTTGATGTGTCATTGACATCCAGAGACTGAGCTGCCACTCCATCCATTCCACTCACATGTCAGCTGGGGGAATTCTGGGCCTTGGATGGTCCCTTTTGCAGGCTGTTGGGGGCTGTGTGCCAGCAAGACCCTGGGGTGTGTCCAGGAGTCACTCTTTTGATGTCACAGAGTGAGTCCTGATCAGCATCTCCTCCTTTGTTCTTGGTTGTGAGATTTCCCAAGTCCCCCTGTAAGCCCTATATCAAAATATGGAACAGTCTGTATTTCTGAATTCGGTAAAGAAATTGAAAAAGAACTCATGTTTTCAGGTTGTTAGGGGAAGCCAGACAGCCCATTCTATGACTGCTTCATTCTGAATGTTGTACTTTGTGCCCTCCCCACCGCCCCGCCCCCGTGGCCAGGTGTGGGTTCAGGTGGCAATCTCCCTGAGGGGCCCACTTGTTCCCGAGGGTCATTAAACAAGCAATTAACATTTCTTAAATTACAAATACGAAAAATTCTTTCAAAGACATAGCCTGCCAAAGGAATAGGCGTCAGATGTTAGGGAGAAAGAAGTATAAAATGTGGTCTCAAATCGCCCCTTCCTTCACAAATTCTGCTGGACTGAAGCCTTAGATATAATCTGCCTTGGGAAAGGAACCTTTCCAGATGTCAATACAAGGCATTGGTGCTGGAGCCTACGATAAAGCCTCCTCTCAATCCCCCGTGCTGTTACAGGAACAGGCAGAATGACAGGGCTCTCATTTAGCATGCGTGAGTTCTATTGCTACCTAGCACTGAATAATAGGGAGGAAAAAACGGCCAAAGCCTGTAATCCTAGCTACTTAGGAGGCTGAGATCGGAGGATCAGGGTTCAAAGCCAGCTCAGGCACTAAAGTCCATGAGACTCTTACTTCCAGAAAACCGGAAGGGGCGCTGTGGCTCAGGGTTAAGGTGGTAACCTTGAGCTGAAGAGCTCAGGGACAGTGCCCTGGCCTAGAGTTCAAGTCCCATGACCACTACAACCACCACCACCACCACCAACAACAACAAAAAAAAAAAAAAAAAAAAGAGAGAAAGAAAGAAAAAATAAAAACAGCCAGACCCTGATGGCTCACGCCTGTAATCCTAGCTACTCAGGAGGCTGAGATGCAAAGATCATGGTTCAAAGCCAACCCAGGCAGGAAAGTCCATTAGACTCTTATCTCCAGTTATCTAACAGAAAACTGGAAGTAGAACTGTGGCTCAAAGTAGCACATGACTTGCCTTGAGCAAATAGAAAAAACAAACAATGAGATCCACTGAATATAATAGGAAGAAGAGGCAGATTCCTTGAAAATGGAGAGGGGTAGGTGTATCGGATTCTGCCACAGCACCTTCAAAGAACCCCAGATTTCGGGATTTGGGGACTCCAGACCTGTTAACGTTGAGCATGTGGTAATAAGTTTTGGCAGCTAGCATGTCACAAGTTACAAGTAGATCACAAGTTAGAAATAGCTGTCTACATATAAGATAGACATAATTTCAGCTATGTAAATAGATGGATATAAGGACTTATCATAATCCATCCTATATATGTGTATCTATACATATGTGTATGTATATGTATATGCATACATGTGTATGTGCAACTACAGGTATACAGATACTGATATGTAAAAATATACAGACTGATGTTGAATTGACAGAAATTATTCTATAATTTTGAAGGAAATTTGATATATTCTATGTTAGATGTTATTTTAATTGAATGTTTCTGAATCACAACAACTATCTAGCCTTCTGTTCCCACCATTTAATGATTTTTGTGCTTATGGATCTTGTTCCCTTCATTTATTAGAGCACATGTTTACTATTTGCCACGCTCTGAATGCTTGCTCAGTGCATATGTTCATATCTAACCAGAACTGTGTTGGGTGGGTAGGTGATTAAGTCATGGAAAGAGAACGTGAGTGAATGGGATCCAGGCCTTAGTCCTTGCAGGTTACTGTAACAAAATACCTTAAATAGGGTAATTTATAAACCACCTTGCAGTTCTGAAAACTGCAAGTCCAAGACTAAGGCTCAGCAGAAAAACTGTGTCTGCTTTACAGACAGAGCCTTCTATGTTCTCTCGTGGTAGGTGGGGTAAACAAGCTCCTTTTGACCTCTTTCTAAAAATGTTTTTTTGGTTGTACAGCTTGAACTCCATCTGGGTACTGTCCCTGAGATTTTTCAGCTCAAGGCTAGCACTCTACCATTCCAACCACAGCTCCACTTCTGGTTTGCTGGTGGTAATTGGAGATAAGAGTCTCAGACTTCCCCTTTAAGAACCTGGATTCTGAGCCTCCAGAGTAGCTAAGTGGGAACCACCTAAGTTCCCTGGTTTAAATGTGTGCACCTCTTCATTCAAGATTCCCGAGGTGGAATCTAATAGCTCAGGTGGGGACTGATTGGCGTTGGGCTAGAGGAACAGGGTGATCAGAAAAGGAGTTACCATGAACACCCCTTGGGCCTAGGTCTCTTCCCTCCACACAACACTTGGCTTCTCTCCTAAGGCGTTGAAGCACAAGCACGTCTTGTAGAAACTTGATTTTGGACTTACATGTGAAAAATAATTTTTATTTTATAACAAATCCAATTTGGGGTATTTCCCTTCACCAGCCTAAATGGACTAGGACTATGACATTACTCTTCTTT
Source organism: Megascapheus bottae (assembly GCF_031878675.1). Taxonomy (NCBI): domain Eukaryota; kingdom Metazoa; phylum Chordata; class Mammalia; order Rodentia; family Geomyidae; genus Megascapheus; species Megascapheus bottae. The sequence goes on from NC_143519.1 coordinate 4,362,327, forward strand.
TTCACCCTTTCTCGATAATTCACAATTGAGAGGCTTCCATAAAAAAAGTTACAATAATGTAATCAGTCCTAATATACATATCCCAAAGATAATTTGTGTCTCTGCTGGAAACTGTGCTAATCTTGTCATTTGCCTTGGGGGAGAACTGGCGTGTCTTCCAAAACAACGGGAGAGAAAATCCAACCTTATTTTCCACTTACTCAGGAGCTATCCTGTCTTTCAGCCAAAGTTTATCCTTAAGATTTTGCAACTTAGGTCATTTTCGGGAAAATGTACAGGACTGGGGACTGTCATGGTGAGCAAGATAAGCCATCTCAAGAAAGACAAATGTGAAAGGTTGTACAATCTACACCTACATAGTAATAATCACAAAGATAACAAAGCATACTAAGATGATATAAACATGACACAATTGTAAAAGGGTGACTTGGGGTGGAAGCCAGCAGGAGGGAAAAGAGCAAAGGAGGCAGTGATGGAAGGGGGAGTATGCTCTAAGTAATAATATGCATGTTTAAAAACAGCACCATGACACCAATAAAAAATTCTGTTCCAAAGGGAGGAAGGGTGGGGACATGCAGCCATGATATTCAGTGTATATATGTGAAAATGAAACTGCCAGGACTGAAGGAAGGGGGGAGGGTTGTGAGCAATGGGGAGAATGATGAAAGGGGGTGACAGTGATCATGTTGTATTGCTCAGAAGCTGATATGTGGTGTTGAAACTCCTTTGTGCAACTACTTGAAGATAGGTTTTTAAAAAACCCACCTCCTCTCCCCAAAACCAAAGGATGGAAGGAGTTCAGAAGAGTTAACAAGAGAGTAACAGTGCATTTGATCAAAGTACATTCCCCATATGCCTGTAAATATCACAGTGTCAATGTGTTTCATTAATTAAATAAAAAATTAAAAAAAAAAAAGGTTTGGTCACTTGCTAAGATTTGTCCTGGATCTTTTGTGGCTGGTTCAAAGGAGTTCCTGCTTTGACTTCTGCATCCCTAATCCAAGTAAAATGGAAACAGTGTGGAGGCACCGGATCTTCGAGATTCTTTATCGTCAGGCAAACGACAATGTTGCCTCTTGGGGTGCACTTCATAGGGATACATCTTTCCTGGGTCAGATTGTTGGCTCTGGGCAAGGACTTGGCATCCTGGATCTAGGAACACATCCTGCTCTGCCACATCCTAGCTGAGTGACACCCCCCCCCCCCCCCACCCCAGATCAGGCTCACTCCTCTGGATCTCCCAGAAAAAAAATAAAAGAAAAGCCGGGAGTGGAGGTGTGGCTGCGCAGGTCCACCATCCTAGCCCCTCCAGAAGGCCAAGGATCACGGTTCAAAGCCAACCCAGGCAGGAAAAGTCCCATCCTCGGCCCACCCGCCAACCCCTGGAGGAGGAGGAGCTGGGGCCCACGCCCCGGGTTCAGGCCCCAGGCCCCGCCACAAACAGGGAGCACAGCCCAGAGCTGTCCCCGGGCTCCCGCCGGCCTCCCGCCAGGCTCCGCAGGCCTCCGGGGTTGGGGGGGTCTGCAACGCTCGACCCCCGGGCTGGGAGTCCCGGGGGGGGGGCCCGCCACGCCCCCAGCCCGGGTCACCCCGAAATGCAGCTGATTTCCAAGTCCGTGCACCAACCCCCCCGCAGGCTTCCCGGCCCGAGTGGCGGGAAAAGCCGAGCTCCGTGCGGCGGTCCCCCGGGAAGGCGGAGGGAGCCGAGCGCGCTCGGTAGGAGGCGGAGGGAGCCGAGCGCGCTCGGAAGGCGGCGGAGGGAGCCGAGCGCGCTCGGCGGCCGCCCGCCCCGCCTTCGGCAGCAGCGTCGGGAGGGCGGGGCCGCGCGCGGAGGGGCGTGGCCACGCCCGCCGGGGGGCGTGGCCACGCCTCGGCACGCTCCGCGCGGGGCCTTGTGGGAAGGGCGGCCGGTGCTGCCGCGGCTGCCATCTTAGACACTCCTCGCGTCGCGGCCTTCCCGTCGAGGGCGGTTTCCCGGCGGCGGCGGCTCCCCCGCGTCCCCGAGGAGCGGCAGACGGTCAGCGGGCGGCCGGGCGGCAGCCTTCGTGCCTCCTCCGACGTCGAGCGCGCGGCGGCGGCGGCGGGCGGAGGCGGCCTCGCGGGCCAGGCCGGCGGTTGGCGAGGCGCGGCTCGCGTCGGGGGAGATGGGTCGGTCCCGGAGCCGGAGTTCATCCCGTTCCAAGCATGCCAAGAGCAGCAAACACAACAAGAAGCGCAGCCGCTCCCGTTCGCGGTCTCGGGACAAGGAGCGCGTGCGGAAGCGCTCCAAGTCCCGGGAGAGCAAGCGCACCCGGCGGCGGGAGTCGCGCTCGCGCTCGCGCTCGGCCACCACGGCCGCGTCCCGGCGCGAGCGCGAGCGGGAGCGGGAGCGGGAGCGCGCCTCGTCCCCGCCCGACCGCATCGACATCTTCGGGCGCACGGTGAGCAAGCGCAGCAGCCTGGACGAGAAGCAGAAGCGCGAGGAGGAGGAGAAGAAGGCCGAGTTCGAGCGGCAGCGGAAGATGTGAGCGGGGCGGCGGGAGCAGGGAGGGAGCGGTTTTGGCGCGAGAACGGAAGCGTGTACGGGGTGGAGTCGCGAGCCCGGCCCGGGAGGTGCGCGCGGCGCGGGGGTGCGGGGCCGGCTGCGGGCCCGGGTGGGACGGACGCGCCGCCCCCTCCCCCCCGGTGGGGCCCCCTCCCCCCCGGAGGTGCCCCCTCCCCCGTGCGCTTGCCGACGTCACACCTCGGGATGGGCACCCCCTAAAGTGTGTGCATTGGACTCATCACGGGAAGAAAGAAATCTCGTTTTATTTTTTTTAATCTTATTTAAAAAAATATTTTCTTATCCTCCTCCCCCCTTCCCCCCCGCACGAAGCCTGTGGAATCCTCTTTCCTTCCCCTTTGCCATTTGTCGTTCTGGTGATTTAGGAGATAATGAAGTATGAACGATAGAAGGACGAATACTTGGCTTTGGTCTTGCTTGTATGCAGATTTTTTGAGGGGGTGGCTGTGGATACTGAGAGTTGCGCTGAACTGTTTTTTTTTTTTTGCCCAGGGCTAGTAAGTGCTCCACCACGTGCTTCCCCCCCCCCCCACGCCACTTCCTGCTTTTCGTTGATGAAGAAAGAGGCTCTGGGACTGGTATGCCTGGGCTAGCTTGAAACTGAAGTCCTCAGATCTCAGCATTCCTTAGTAGCTAGCTAGGGAAGCTTGTCCTGAGCCCCCAGATAGATGCCCCCCCACACTTCATGCAATTGAGTGTTCCCGCGTAGGGAAAAGTCAGTTCCAGGAAGGGTACTCACTTGTTCTGTTGGGAGCTCATCACATGGTTTGAGTCACCTTACAGGGGGCCTTTGCATCTCATTGTAGGTGTGCACAATGCAGGTGAATGAACTTGGGTTTTCTACATAGGATTTTGTGTGTGTGTGTGTGTGTGTGTGTGTGTGTGTCTGTCTGTTTGTCTGTCTGTCTGACTGTCTGACTGTCTGACTGGGGGCTTGAACTCAGCCTGGGTGCTATTCCTGAGCTCTTCCGCTCAAGGCTACCACCCTACCTTTGAGCCAAGCCCCACTTCTTGTTTTGTAGAGTTTAATTGGAGATAAAAGAGTCTCAGGTCCTTTTGTGCCCGGGCTGGCTTTGAACCTTGATCCTCAGATTTCAGCTGCCTAAGTAAAGTTGTTTTAACCATGATACTTTGGATTTTCAACTTCCAAAAATCCATATATCGAAAAGTAGTTATAGATAGACTAACTCCATATTTTAAGTCATGTCAGTGCAGTTCACTTCATTGACGTTTAGAAAGTGCCATGAAGCCTGAGCAGGAATGGATAGGTGGTCTTCCTGAAAGGAATTAATGGATGTGGAACTAGTTTAGGGGTTTTGTGCAGTGTAGATTTTCTAGCACACCTTGATTACAGAGGTGCTGGCTGCAGCTGTTTTACTGTCAATTTATCTATGAAACACTCAAGTTTTTCAGTTTTGCCATAGTGAGAATTGTCAGTAGTGGCAATGTCAGCATTAGTGATATGACTATGAAAACAAAGGTAAACCAATTGTTTCATAAACCTTTATGTATAGATTTCAGCATTTGCACCTTGAACAAGACTCCTGTACCTGTAAAACAGTAGTTCTCGAAAAACTCTCAGTAGAACATATACATAGAGCTTCAAGACACCACTGAGGTAACCTGTGCCATGGGAAACCCAAACAGTGCTGTGAAGAATATGACTTGCCTTACACTGGAGAGTAAAAGATGTGTAGGAAAAGCAAAAGGAATAATTTAAAAAGCTGCCAGTAAGTTACAAGTGAACAGCAGAGATCTAGAGAGCAACCACAGATATGCCATTTTACATGAAGAGAAACAAACTGCATTATGTTGAGAAGCAGAAAGGCAAGGCAAAACTATGGTTTGTGGGGTCTGAGGCCTTAGAAACACTAAAAACACTGGGCATTGAAATGGTTGAGGGGAGTTGTAACTTGACAAGTCTGTTTCTTTATTGAGCTAGTATTTATTGAGCATTTAATAAGTGCTAGGTCCAATTAATAGGAAGATGATTGGCCCCTTTTCAGACCTAGCTCTGTCTAAAACACAGGTAATATTCAAAAATTCAGTGCTAGTGTTAAGGCTGTATAAAGAAAGCATCCTGGGTGGGTAAGTATTTGGTTGCTTTAAGGAATGAAGATATAAGATAAGACTACTTAGTCTAGGTATAAAAATATGTGTGGACCAAAAGAGTGTACCCATTCCCAAATAAAGATCTAGAAAGGAAATGGTGGTAAGTTGAATGATGGAGATAAATGGACCACAGCATGGAGTTCTGGATGAAAGGTAGAGAGTAACTTGAGGTGCAGGTGGAGGCTGGGAGTTGGAAGAGGATCTTGTATTCTACCTGAAGGAATTTTGATTCTCATAGTAGAAACAGGAATGGCAGCCCCACCCTTCTTGTATTTAAATAGGCTTATACTGGGTGGGGACTGAATTAAAAGTAAGCTGAGTCTGGGGCAGTACTTGAAAAAGAGGAACAGAATTAAGAGCCATTTAGAACACATAAAGTTGGATGTGGAATGTAAGGAAAGTGTTCATGGCTCTTGTGTTTATAGCAATATGATTATTACACTTTATGCACCAAATATTTAACTTGTGCAAAAATTCAAGACCCTTTGTCAGTAGGAGGAGGTCGGGAGGAGGAAGAACAAAAGGAGTTCTTGGCACTTTCGCTGTGGGTGCTATTTTAGGATATACTGATGTTAAGGCTAGTGGGTGCTAAGGCCCAGAAGCAGGCTTCACTTGAGTCAGTAGTTGGTGGAATAACCCATTCCATGTAGTAGATGGAAGAATATGAAGAGAGGAAAGTAGTTGGTTCAAAGACTCCTGGGTTGATTGTGAAATAGGCTCTATCTACCCTTGGGGAGGGTGGCCCCTTATTTTTGATCTTCCTTTCTGCTAAGTAGTTGAGATTACAAGCAGATATAACTGTCTCTGACTGCATTTTAAGGAAAGGAAAAGAGTTTTATGAACAAATACAGTATGTGGAACTGTTTTTGAGCTGGGTACTTTGAAACAAAGCGCATGGACCTAACAAAGTGGAGGGAACCTTTGCCAGTTCTTAACTACTTACGTTCTTTACTACTTATATTGTGTCTATCTTTGCCTCAGTTTTTGCACACGATAGGGTAATAAAGTGTTTGAGGTCATTAGCTTTGGTGTCAATCAAGGTTCTTAACCACAGCTCAACAATATATAGACTTGAGCCCATTAATTTTAAAACTTTTAGATTTAACTTCATTAAAAATGAAAGGATTAATTCCCACCTCACCAGAACAATGGCTAATTCAGATGAAGCTGTGTCAAACTCTTGACATAGTATTTAGTACTTGCTAATACTAAAATTTAATGACTGATAATGATCAAGCAGTTCCTGGAAGTATAGTCGAATTGAGTTTGCACAAAAGTTTTAGGTTTATTATGACTTTTCAACCCAGAAAAATGGAGACCATTGTCTTATGTCATTCCCAGTTAAAAACTTGAGGTTCTTATTTAGCCCTTGTACCAGTATCCTGGGCCCCTTGCAAGGTGGGGTATCCTGGGAGTAGAGGACATGCAGCTGACTGCCATGCTGCTTTGGCTGTGCCTGTGATAGGCTGAATTTACCTTGCTGGCGTTCTCCTTTCTGATCAAATCTTTAGAAATGGTAGCCATTGTCCTTGACAAAACCTTGAATGGGTATCAGGTCTCTTGATTTTTCCAGAGTCACTGATTAATTGAGAACTTTTCTCCTGGTGACAAATATAGGATCTTATCCTATTTCTGACATTGTATGGAACATTTAACTTGGTTTTATTTTACATTATTCTCAGGAATATTGCATTATACATTATACTTGAGAATATAGGTATACTTTTCTATCTAATGCTGATCATTGTATGATTAAGTTTTCTATTTTAGGCTTCTTTACATGTATTGACTTAATATATATTGTATCAGCTGATACAATTATGTGTAGTGTATGTTTTAAATAAACATGAAAAGTTGACATGCGCAGAAGTGAATTATTACTCCTCAAATACCCATCCATATTCCAAAATTGTGAGTCCTTTATCTTCATAGAAATTGGTTGAATTTCCATAGATGCTTTTGATAGTTTATATTTAGTTTTGAAGATACATCTTTCTTTGAACTGCTGAGGTAAAAGAAAGGCTACTGAAATCCAAATCCTGTATGATTGGAGGTTGAAAAGGGAAAGGGGATTAGTTAAGTCTTTCATACCACTTAAAAAACAAAGCAAAACAAAACTTGTTTGTTCTAAACATCTAGGACCTTGAGGAAACAAAAAATCAACATTCTCTCGTTACTGCCTGCTTGGAAGAAAGATGTAGAAACCAAAATGGATTTCATTGTTGATCCATTGCTATTAGTATGCTATCGCAGCACAGGAGGAAAAAGAGCAATGGGTGGGAATAGGTGAGGAGTTGAGCCACCCAGAGATTGACTCTTTGTGTGTGTGTGTCTGTGTCAGAAGAGTTGGCAAAAGATAAAAGTTACAGATTCTGTTTTAATTTGTTAGATTGTGAAAATGTTTAAGTATTAATAAGAGGGTGCTTTTGAAGTTCAGTACTTTGTAAGAGCCTCTTGAGTTCATAAATTCAGCACAAATTACTGTCAGCATGTTGTGCACTAGAAAAAATACATTGTGAACAATATATGCAATTTAGAATTTCCTGTAGCTGAATTAAAGAAAAACAATTAGACTTAGCTTATCCAAAATACTATCCATCAACACCTAATGAAGTGAAAATATTTGAGACACCTGTACTAGCCACGTGACTAGTGGGTATCACTGATAGAAAACCTGAAAGATTTCCAAGAAAATACCTTGATGAATATCAATAGTTTCAGCACAAAAATTTACTTTAAGCAAATAGATTTAACATCAAAATATTTAAATAAGTCAGTAGTCATATGCTTCATTGAACTTTTCAATAATAAAATGTATTGTCACTGTTCTACTTTCTCATCTCTAGAGAAGCCTTAATTAAAAATCAACAAAACAAAACAAAAACAAGCTGGGTGTGGTGACTTATACCTGTAATCCTAGCTACTTGGGAGGCTGAAATCTGAGGATCACGGTTCAAAGCCAGTGTGAGCACTGAAGTGTCAAGACTATTACCTACAAACTGGAAGTGGTAGCACTTGCTGAAGAGCTGAGGTGCATCACCCAGGTCCAGAGTTCAAGTCCCATGACCAACCAAAAAAATCAGAAAGACCCAGGAGATAGAAATTTCACATTATAAATTGTCTATTTTCAGTGACAGCTGCACAGTTCTATTACACCAGCCATCTGAATCTCTTCATGTCTGTATTCTGTCTTTACTAAGAAAGGGGACATGAATTCAGTATATTAGAATTGTCAAGATATAATAGATTGTTTGACATAATAGACTTTTCTGTAGCTAAACCCATAGAGTGGGTTGATTGACGAATAAGCAAATTTGATTTTAAAACTGTCTTCATTATAAACTTCATAACAAAAGGTTTTTGTTTCAGATTTAGTTTCTGAGTGAAAACTAGGTTCTTGGTATATAGCAGTTTTTCTATATTTACAATGTGGTAGAAAGATTTTATATATATATTTACATATATATACATACACACACATACATACACACATATATATTTTTTTTTTCCTTTTTGGTGGGTCATGGTGCTTGAACTCGGCCTGGGTGCTGTCCCTGAGCTCCTCAACTCAAAGCTACTGCCCTACCCCTGAACCTGGACCATGTTACTGAGCTCCTTAACTCAAGGCTATCACCCTACCCTGGAGCCAAGCCCCATTTCCCGTTTTCTAGAGGTGAATTGGAGATAAGCATCTCAGGTCCTTTTGTGCCTGGGCTGGCTTTGAACCTTGATCCTCAGATCTCAGCCTCCTGAGTAGCTAGGATTACGAGCCACCATGCCTGGCAGTATTTTATATTTCCTTGAATTTCTGTATTGGTAAGTAGTTTCTTTGAGATAATGTGAAAATGAATTCTAATTATTAATACATAAAATATGGCTCAGTAGTTTGATAACCTTAAAACTAGTTCTGTTTTCCTTAAGATATTTTAAAATATTTTAAGCTATTTCTACTTTGTTTATTAGCCGGCAGCAGGAAATAGAAGAAAAACTCATCGAGGAAGAAACCGCTAGAAGAGTGGAAGAATTGGTGGCGAAAAGGGTAGAGGAAGAATTGGAAAAACGGAAAGATGAGATTGAGCGAGAAGTCCTCCGAAGGGTGGAGGAAGCCAAGCGCATCATGGAAAAGCAGTTGCTCGAAGAGCTCGAGCGACAGAGACAAGCTGAACTAGCAGCACAGAGAGCCAGAGAGGTAACGCTCGGTCGTTGGGACAGTAGAGACAGTCCATGGCAAAACTTTCAGTGTTGGGTGTGCCTCTTGCTCAGTTCAGAAAGAGATGGAATACAGACTTATCTAATTCCTTTCTCATCTAAACTTACATTGCTGCAAAGAAAGTTAATTTTTTAGTCTATTCAGTAGTGCTGACTGATACATAAAAGTTACTTTTTATAAAACTTGAGGAAACTCTTTGATTTCAATGGAACTGGCCTACATATTTGAGAAGTGTTTGAAACTTTTGCCATGGCTGCAGGACTTACATTCTTTTTTGGGAGAGTTGGGGGAGACAGGGAGTGGTAAAGGGGAAAGGTTTACAAACAACTCCACCTGTGACTGTGTATTCTTTTCTGTTTGTCACTCTCACCTAGACTGTGGGAGGCTTTCTGCCTGCAGTCAGAGGAAAAGAGCAGGGCCAAACATGGAGTGACAATCCCTGCTTTTGATAAATAGGGTTTTCCTCACCCCTCTTTTTCCTCCTTTTATCTCTCACCCCTTCCTAAATCCTTGGACACAGTGGACTAATTCTAGCAATCTGTCTGATCTTAAGGCCCTCCATTTTCTTAATGTGTTTCAAAGAATCTTTTTTAGGAAAAAATGTCCAGATTCATCCACTTTTTTAGTGTCTACTAACAACTCCTTTTTTTCTCTAGAGAGTTATGAAGGAACAGGTTGTCCTTGTCTGGAGTCGAGCTAAACACATGATTTGTTTTATCAGCAGCTGGAGCAGAAGTTGAAAATGTCTTTCTGTGAGACAGTAATTTGCTACTGAAGCTTTATGGCTTGTTTGCACTGATTACTCCAGGATCCTATCACTTGGTGAAAGTTACTGAAACACTCAAGGCAAATTACTTGACCGCACTAAGTGCCCCTCCACAGAGTTTGCGTAGTGAATGTGATTACCATTGGTGTGGCAATAGGAAGTCCTGCAGTTCTGTTTCTCTTACCTAACATGTTTGACTTGAAGCAGCACATGGCTCATTGTCACTTCTCATCCTGACATTACTGGGGACAAGCCGACATTGTACTAAATCTCTGCTTTCTAGTAAACTTTGCTTGTAAAATGCATCTTCCCTTGTCCTGACTTTAACTAGGTAGACATGCCTATATTTATAGTTGATTTCACAGACACTGTAAAAGTTGAAAATATATATATATGTATATATATATGTATACACATAATTTTTTTATAACAGTGCTTTTAATGAGGATTTTTTTGGAGTAACTGTGCTATCTTGTAGCGAGTTATTAATCATAGTAAGATTTTTTTCTCTTCATTTACTTTTTGTTTCATATTAACATTTTTGTTTTTTTTACACGGACACAATCCTCTTGACAGTCTTTCCAATTATTAAAATCATTTGACTATGTATGCTGTGATCCGAACACTGCCCAAACAATCATATAGTTTTGCATTATAGAATTTCATTAAATTCTCCAAGAATAAAAGATGACAGAATTTTATTTCCTGACTGTGCATCCCCCGGATTCCTGAATTTCAGTTCAGACTGTAGAGGACAATATATAAGCTGCCTTTAGAAATTGTCAACATCTGAATGTTAAGTCCATTTGCCCCATGGAAGAAGCCCTTAGTTCCATGAAGTATGGATTACCATTTGTATTTTTCACTAACAGTAAATGTATTTTTCTTATTAATTGTTTGCCTTAGGAATGATGAATTACATTTTTTGTTCCTTCTTACCATAAACATCTGCATTCCTCAGCTCAGCCTTCCTTGTATGTTGTTTCTTTATAAATGGTTGAGCTGCTGATGCAGGTATGCCAAGCTAACAGTACAAATCATTTTAAAGAGGAAGCTGGCGCGTATGGCAGCCGAGGAGCACACTCTGCAGGACACTGGACAAGACAGTAAATATTCAACTTTTAATGCTGATTAAAGGAGTATAGGTAAAGAATACGTAGGTATACATAATTGGTGAGACAAATATTCACTTTATTTATATTTTATATATTATTTTTTAATTTGGTAAATACTATCCAGTTTTGTAGTTGTCCTTGTTGATTTGTGTGATATTAAAGTACTAGTAATAATGGCCAGGAAACTTATCATTAGGGAGGGTTTAGTCGGTTGCTGTTTGGACTGGGAGGGATGATGTAAAGTTAGTGCTAGAAACCAATTTTAGTGACTGCGCAGTTTATCATTTGTCAGATGGAAGGTGGCTATAAAGCTACCCTGTAAGTCAGATCAAAAGTTCAGAGGAAGATTAGTAAATATTTATCAATAAAGTAAACACTTTGTTTTTCTAACATCTTAACATGTCCTCCCCTTTAGGAGGAAGAACGGGCAAAGCGTGAGGAGCTAGAACGAATACTAGAAGAGAATAACCGAAAAATTGCAGAAGCACAAGCCAAACTGGTGAGTTTTTTGTTCTATTTTTATCCCATATTTTGTGGAATGGTTTTGTGCTTTATATTTGCGGGGGCGGGGAGTAGGGTTAGAGGAGAGAATAAGATCTACCTACCTACTAAGGGTTTTTGATTTGAAACAAGGGTGGAAAGAGTTGACTCATAAGATTTTCACCTCCGATATGCAGAGAATTCCAATATTTGCAATGGTTTTAAAACAGGTTTCCTAGGGACTGGGAGTTTGGCCTAGTGGTAGAGTGCTTGCCTAGCACGCACTAAGAAGTCCTGGGTTCGATTCCTCGGTACCACATACATAGGGGAAAAAAAGCCGGAAGTGGTGCTGAGGCTCAAGTGGTAGAGCTCTAGCCTTGAGAAAGTCCAAGGACAGTGCTCAAGCCCTGAGTTCAAGCCTAGGACTGGCAGAAACAAAAACAAAGCAAAACAAAAAATAAACAGGTTTCCTAGGGAAGTTAAATCACCAATTTTGTCCTAACCTCGCTCATATTTCATCTATACCTAAACATTTATCAGCAGCAACAGAAAGTTGGAATTAATCAAAACAGTATTACATTTTATTCTAGTTATCAGTCACCCAGCTTGAACATGTTCACCTTTAACTAGGAACACAGACTTAAAGTATATGATAAAGAGATGTAAAGGATGTAGAACACTTTTTAAGTTACCATAAAAAAGACAGCGTAAGAACAGCTTGTAGAGAAATGCTTCAAAATGGAAGAAAATAGTCATCATAAGGGAATCGATTTTTGTACAAAATGAAAGTATCTGAGATGGAAGGAAGTTTACCAAGGATATGTGTGGTGTAATTGTTTTTCGGTACTTAGAGCCACGGACTAAAAAGACACAGGACTCTTGGTTTGTGAGTAGAGTAGAATGTGCTGACAGAAAAGTATTCCTTGCTAAGTCACATTGTTATGCAAGGGAGAGCAAGATTTATTTTTTTATTTGGCTTATATTTTTACTTTATTTTTTAAATGTTAGTAAAAACAGTATACATACAGTTAGAACAATGCAGTGGATCAATCAACAGTGGATCCCATTAAAAATAATAGGAGAGTTGATTCTAGATCCTGCTCTGTTCTTAAAAGATACTGCATTTTTCATAAAAGATAACACTGGAGATATGATGGTGAACAGCATAGTACAGCGAATTCTTGGTAAACATCAGTACTTCAAATATCAGAATTCAAACTTCAGTACTTTTTTTTTTGGCGGGTTATAGGGGAACTTGAACTCTGGGCCTGGGCACTATACCTGAGCTCTTCAGCACAAGGCTACTGCTCTACAGTAGCTACTGAGCTACAGTGCCACTTCCAGGTTTTTGGTGGTTAATTGGAGATAAGGGTCTCATGGGACGTTAGTGCCCAGGCTGGCTTTTGAACTGTGATCCTCAGATCTCAGCCTCCAGAGTAGCTAGGATTACAGGTGTGAGCCACCTCGTCCAGCCTGACTCATACTTTTTTAAAAGGGGAAGTTGGGACACCTTTTTAAAAATGTGGTAGATAGCCGGGTGTGGAGCCCTAATCCACTGTTGGTGGGATTATAAACTTGTTCAACCACTCTGGAAAGTAGTATGGAGGTTCCATAAAACTAAACATAGAAGCCAGCTACTCAGGAGGCTGAGATCTGAGGATCAAAGCCAGCCATGAGACTGTTACCTTCAGTTAACTACCGGAAAACTGGAAGTGGTGCCTGTCAACCTTGGGGAGGGCCCTGATTACACCAAATGGACATGTCTGTGATTTCAGATGAGCGTCAAGCACCAGGTAAGTGGTGTAAGTGAAGGACTTGTTCGTGAATGGTGACAAGTAACCTATTTTCACAGCCTTATGATAGTATAGGTGAGGCATCCATTTAACAATTTTTAGACATTGGCGAGTATATTGGAATATAGTGGCACTAAAGGATCAGGAGATGGTATTAATTAATTATTCAGTTCTCAGAAAGTAGAGAATTGATAAACTTGGTGAGAGATACATAGATAAAGAGGAAGCCAGGAGGGAAGGTCTCATAGTAATAAGAGAAGAAGAAGAATCAGGAGCACTGGTACACATGTCTGTGAGGGAAACCTCAGTATGTAAAAAGCAGTGAAAAAGACCAAGACCACAGAAAAGGGGTGGGGGACTGTAAGGAAGATAACAGTTAGGGTATAGAAAATTGAAAGAGTACCTGACGAATGTAAATGTAACTTCTCTATTCATTACCCCTACAGTTATACTAAAAAAAAAAAAGAGGGGCCAGGAGTTTGGCCTAGTGTTGGAGTGCTTGCCTAGCATGCACAAAGACCCAGATTCGATTCTTCAGTACCATATACATAGAAAAAAGCCAGAAGTGGTGCTGTGTCTCAAATGGTAGAGCTCTGGCCTTGAGAAAGCCCAAGGTCAGTGCTCAGGCCCTGAATTCAAGGCCCAGGACTGGCATTAAAAAAAAACATTGAGGGCTGCGAGTGTGGCCTAGTGTGGTAGAGTGTTTGGCTAGGATGCAGGAAGGCCTGGGTTCGATTTCCCTGGTACCACATACACAGAAAAAGCTGAAAGTGGTGCTGTGATTCAAGTGGAAGAGTATTAACCTTAAGAAAGTTCAAGGACAGTGCCCAAGCCCTGAGTTCAAGCTCCAGGACTGGCAAAAAAAAAAGAAAAAAAATTCAAAGAGCTGCATCTGGTAGTACAGATTTTTTTTTGGTGTGGTTTTACTATATGAAAAAGGAAAGTGACAGTAATACAGAGGTGTCTCTAGTTCTGAATGATTCTAATTAATATCCCAAATCCAACCCAAATAGTTTTCCTGTAAAGCACTTGTCAGAATTGAGTTAACGTGGCCCAGAGTGTGGCCCAGTGTAGAATGTTTGCCTATCATGCACGAAGCCCAGGATACGAATCCTTGGTACGAGAAGTGGTGCTGTGGGTCAAGTGGTAGAGTACTTGCCATGAGAAAGCTCAAAGACAGTGCCCAAGCCTGAGTTTAAGCCTTAAGACTGGCGTGTGTGTGTGTGTGTGTGTGCATACAAACATACATATATAATAAAATTAATGTTGAAGTTAGAAAATGATGTGAGGGTTACAAGATTAACTGATGGGAAATGAGATTTGAGATACGAATAGAGCAATCAGTTTTTTCTAAAGAAAATGCCTCTGCTTTTTCTCATCTATTCTCTATCCCATCTCTAGAAGGCATATTCATATATATTTATGTATTTTTCCTGGAAAGCATCCTCAGGAAAATCTGAACATAAAGATCATTTTTATTCTCCCCTGATTGCAAAAACATAATGCACTCTTATCTGATGGTTGTTACTTTACTGTTTACTACTATGTCATTTCACTTACATATACTTGATATTTTCAAGCCTTCCTTTCAGGACAAAGGCTTTCCCCTGGTTGCTTCCTTTTTTTTTTCTTTTTTCCTAACAGCTATGCAGTGTTTAGTTTTATATTTATTCATCCTTTTATAGTTCATGAACGTAGAAATGTGCACATATTCACAGTATTCATGCTTTTCACATTAGAAGTTGAGTTTTTGTTGAGAGAGCTCTGCACTATACTTGTCCTCTCCTCTCTCCATCTCTAGATAGGACATTCAAAGCAATCTTTAGTTGATTCCATTTGGGAGGCATGATTGATGGATGGATAAGTCACTGAGAACAGAATGGCTTGAATTACTCTCTTGGTAAAGTGAGGAAATCTGTAGAATGCAAGAAGGCATTCGGATGCTTGAGATTGAAGGAATTTAAAAGGAACTACTTTCATAAAAATGAAGTACAGAGCTGGGGCCCTGGTGGCTTGTGCATATAATCCTAGCTGCTCTGAAAGCTAAGATCTGAGGATTATGTTTGAAAGCCAGCCAGGGCAGGAAAGTCCCTGAAACTTAGATAACCATTAAACTAACTACTCAGGAAAAGGCAGGAAAATGGCACTGTGGTTCAGATGGTAGAGTACTAGCCTTGAGCAAAAAGATGCTCTGGGACAGTGCCTAGACCTGGGGTTCAAGCCCCCCAGGACCCAGGACCACTACCCAATACAGAAGTACAGGTATTTTCTCATTTACTTAATTCTTCTCCCTCTACTATTTACTGTCTGAAATGAAAACTAGGTGAGAAATCTGTTTGTATTATACAGATTATCAGTTGTTCCCTTTATGATCTAGTTTTAAGATACAATATTTAAAGGTAATGAAATCATAGAAATTTACAGATTTTTATTTTAACTTGCAGGCTGAAGAACAATTAAGAATTGTTGAAGAACAAAGAAAGATTCATGAGGAAAGGATGAAACTAGAGCAAGAACGGCAACGACAACAAAAAGAAGAACAAAAAATTATCCTGGGCAAGGGGAAGTCCAGGCCAAAACTGTCCTTCTCATTAAAAACCCAGGATTGAATCACAAACTCTGAACTTTTTACAAAGAAAAATGGAAAAACTTTGTATTGTAGCTTCATGTTGAAGTGTTTTTTTTTTTTTTTCTTTTTCTTTTTTTAATTTGGAAAATCTGAAAAGTTAGCTTGTTCTAATAGGGGCTATGCTCTGCAATCCCTTTTATTCCCCCCCTCCTCTTCCTCCTTCTCCCTGAACTTTGATTAAGAGTCAAATCCTTATCAGATCATTGCTGTATTGTAAACAGTGCTATATTTTTCACTTGTTTAGGTTCTACTTTGGTGGTCTGAAAAAGAGCAGATCACTTTGTTAACTATAAAATGGTCTGATAAGGTTTTTACTGGCCACTGACTTCAGAGTTATACTCTGTTTACTCCATCCATAATGCTGGGTGTGCTGACTTTTTGTTTTTTTATACATTTATAAGAAAAGGAAAGGTTGGTGATTGCATTGGAAATCCCAGGGTGTGAGTGGACCTGTGCAGTGTATTGTTACGCCAGTGTCCTTGTGATGCTGGCGCCCTTGACGTTCCTGATGCAGGTAAGGAAACCATTGGACAGCTCTGGTACCCAGAATTCATGTGGACAGTCAGTATTGCCTCTGTTCAGCTCGTGTTTACGTCACTGACAAAATCAAACCAGCATTCCCCATTGTGTAAATAAATGATTTTGCTGAATAAAGTAAAGTCTTAAATTCATATGCTTAAGTAATTTTTTTTTAAAGTTCTGTTAAGTCCTAAAAGTGGGTGGTTTCCTTTTTGATGGTTAATTAGAAGTCTTAGCATTATACTATATTCTCGTTTATACGTAGGGCATATATGTACTTTATACTTATGAATTCATACTTAATGGCTATTTTTTACAAGTAACAAGAAAAATTACATCAAGTGTTTCCTTTAAGATTCCTTAAGCTTGTGCCTCTGATTTAGGAATAAGGTATTAACCACAAATTATACTTATATAGACTGAAAAATTCACATACAGATTATAGAGTATTAGATTACTTTTCATTTTCAAAGGGTCCATCAGAATCTCACTTTTTTATGTTCTAAAAGGCTAAACCAGTCAAATTATCCTTGCATGTTTATTTGGAGGGGCCAAAACATTTAAAAATCATCACCTTTTATGCATGTGAAATTATACAGATGACTTTACCATTTTATACACTAAGATCTGCCTCATCCTTGTAAGTCTATTGGTATTAAAATGTTTAAGACAGTAATACAGTTATAAAAAACGCTACCTGTGGTACGTAAACATGTCATAGTAGAAAAAATATTCCCTGGTAGTTTTGAAATCACTCTGGAAACCTGAGTGAAATGACCAAATAGTAGATTATTTTGTGTGTGCATGCTAAGAAAACTGTTACTGCTTTTGTTTTGAGGTCTTCAGTATGGTAAAGAATAATAAAATCAGTTTCAATATCTTTAAAGATACCATTTTAAATAGGTATGACTTGTAGTGAGAACTTGTGTCATAAATAACATAACTGCTTACTCTAATCAGACTTGTTTCCCTGGAGAATTAAGATTGGATGTGCATCGTTTATATATTGGGTAGCTGTAAGAATTCATTATTTTTACAATTTACTGTAACTTGGATGCAGATTTATTGTTCCTAAGTTGTATATTCGTATTTATTTAAAAATTGTTTTTACTATGCCAGTGTATCTAAAGAACGTAGCCTGGACTTGAAATTGGCTTATGTAAGCTTTTTAATTTAAAAAAGAATTAACTGTCACGTGTCAAGTCATGATGTGTTGTTTAATGACACTGCAGTATCTGCTTGCTGTGGGAAGACTGTAGAGACCTTCACTACTGTTTTCTGCTAGGCCACAGGAATGGATGGAATTGTTAGTAGACTCCCAGTCTTCTGTGCTGCAGCAATGTAGTAGATTGTTTTTTCATTTGTTTCCCCTGCCTTTGTAT
Source organism: Megascapheus bottae (assembly GCF_031878675.1). Lineage (NCBI taxonomy): Eukaryota > Metazoa > Chordata > Mammalia > Rodentia > Geomyidae > Megascapheus > Megascapheus bottae. Next base: position 4,379,875 of record NC_143519.1, read on the forward strand.
ACATTTTATAAGTTACAACTTTTCTCCCTAACAGTAGTAAACATGAACATATTCCCTAATTTATAAATACACTTTCATTTGAAGTTCATTTTCTTAGGGTATTCTTGATGCCACATAGAATTAGCCAATGACTGTTTATTTTTATGACCCATTTAAGACATGTAGTTAATTGCGATTTCTATTGTGGAATTTGCAAAATTGTTGATTGCATAAACTAAACCTTTCAATTAGCCTGGTGTCAGGACTCTTCAATGTTCCAAATAGGGGAAGGGACTTACAAGTTGAACTAGTCCATTTTTCCTTAAGAGTAGCAAATCAGACGGGGTCTCTACTTATGCTGGTGTGCAGCACTCTGGGCACTTATATTCTTTCCTTCATGGTTGCAAAGCAACACTGCCTTCATGGTTTTTCATGCATTTCCCCAAAGTACAGTAAGCACAGACTCCTGACTAGTTTTGTTTATATGTATTTCTGTATTTTATATGGAGGAAGGACTCTGCTTGTCCCTTAAGTATTCTCCAAGCTTCTTATTAGCTTTTAGCTTCTGGCTTTCAGTCCAGGATACATGGTTTTATGTAATTATCTGTTTTACATTACTGGCCATGAGAAATGCTGAGGATAGGCTAATCTTAATGCTACCATGAGTATTGCTTTGAGTCCTTTTGTTATTTTGTAGTTGTTTTTGTATAGTTCTACTTGGAATTCAGTTGTCCATGACCAATAATGTAGTTTGTTCACATTTGATAATACAGTATATCTTCTGTTTTGTAACTGATTTGCATTGTCTGATGATTAGATTGTATTACACAATCCATATTATTTATCTCTAGTTATGTGAGTAGAATGGACCTAGGAAATACTGAGAAGGGAGAATTTCAGAGAAATACAAACTTTAGGGTCCCTGTATTACTTATGCCCACAGAATATTTCCTTGAAACCTTGATAAGTAAGCATGGTCATTTTAACACAGATAAGAGAATGTCCTGCAAACCACTGATAGGTCCTTTTAGCTCTCATTAATTTAACTTAAGAAATATACTTCATTGGACCTTAAACTTTAATAGTCATTTTCCCAAACCAGTGGTTGATCAGAAGATATGGCAAGTCCTCCCTCTCCCCCAATCTGAAATAACTAAAGTGATACTGCTTAAGTGTGCATGTGGTGTCAAGATATTTGTACGATTGGTACGAATGTTGATTGCCAAACACTTAAATTTAAGTGCATTTATTCATTGATATATATTTAGGTGGTTCTAAGGTGTTTACTATGGATTAAGGACAACTAAAGTATGTAACTACTGGTTCTAAGTTGGGGAGGGAGGGGTATAAAGCCTTCGCGGGCACAGCAGGGATTCATTACCATTTAGGGTAATGATTTCCCTTGTCAGTGATTTGCCTTGTATATTTACAACAATCAGATTGCCAATCAAATCAGTCCATAAAGCAGGAATTCTGAAGAGAGAAGTTGCAGTATAATGATAGAAATACAAACTGCATAGCTTGCTGTTAATACTGCTGTCAGCATTAGGCTTGGCTTTGCAAGTAAGAAAAGGACTTTTTTTTTTTTTTTTTGGCCAGATATCTAAGCTATTTGGAGTCATTCCTGTATTCTTTCAGGTATGCTGTTCTTTATTAGTAATGCTATTAATGGTAGTGGGCTGTACCTAGAGACTGAGGAGGCACCAGTGGAATACAGGATGTTCAGGTTCCAAAAGGAGTATTCTGAAAGATGCTACCTAGAGGGAAAGATGACCTGACATAGAGGCAGACTAGTGAAATACTTTTCCTGTCAGATAGGAAGGTTCTGAAGTAAAATGCTTCAATATATAGAATTATGAGCTGTAGAAACGTGGATGGGGAGGAAGTCTCGACAGGATTTTATTTGATACTTGTGAAAGATCTCCCCTTTCCTGGTAAGTTGTGTAAGATACTTTCTGAAGAGCTCTAAAACTAACTGAAATTGTTTCCTGAAGCTTACAGACAAATACCTAGTTTAGCCAGCAGCATAATATCAAATACATTTTGGCTGTTACTTTTCTGTAAGCTGTTTTTACTGAAATTATGTTGTATGTTTTGAAGTAGGTCCCAGAGTTGATGGAGTATGTGTACTCAGGAATGTTTAAGAAACCTCTAAGGATCAAAACAAACTTGGGAATTCAAAGAATAGGAACATGATTGTTAAAGTGTATTTTGTTTGGCAGAAATTCCCCTTTTTAAAGAAATGAATTGTTCAGCTTTATTTGTTGTCTTGCAGTTTCATCTGAATTTTATATTAGCTTTAATTATATCATCTAAAGAGTTGATATCTTTTGACTTAAATTTGACCTTCCATCTACAATATAGTGAAATAACTTCCTCAGGACTGCTGAAATAAAACCTTTGCGGAATGAAGTTAACTGCATCCTGGTAAAGTTTACAGATTCTTAAACATGACCAAGAATTCAGTTGTAAAGTATAAATACAAAGCTATATGTCTGTTGTGATTTGTTCCTGGTTTGTGGTGATTTAGAACTTAGTCCCTGCTCTTGGGACATTTTTGCTTGCCAGAATAAAGAGATTCTTGCAAGTGGTTCAAGATTATGTCTTAATTCCCCAAATTGCGGAATGAACAAGTTGACTTTTCTCATCTTGTTTATGATTGCAGATGCTTTCCACTTAGCATCTGCAGCAAACCTAACTACTGAAAATGATGTATTCCCACATACCTCAAAAAAAAAAAAAAAACCACACAGGAATTTGTGTAGGGTTCTTTAAATGAATTATTTTTCTTTTTTTAAAGGGAGGCAGTGTTTAAACGTATATCCACATTTTCCCCAAGGTAAAACATCTTGGATGTCAGAATATCTGATTTACTGAAATCATGGTATTTTTGGAAGCTGGGCTATTTTCAGACAATGCAAATTTCCTGCCTTTCCTCCAGCTTGTTTGGAGCGGATGTAAGGGCAGAGGGGTCACCGCATTTAAATCCCACAGTATGTTCACCAAATGTGAAACATGAAGATACTCAGTTCTTTATATTTAGGTTCCAATGAACTCTACGCATTACCTCTCAACATATTTTTGGACATTTAAAATCTAGTCCATTTTTGTGTGTGTGTGTGTGTGTAGTTCTCATAGCACTTGTGGGAGTCGGGGGAGGGGGGCGTCTGCCACTCAATCCAGATCCCAGCGTGGAACATAATTCATATCCTCATATTGAAAGCGATTTGTGATTATTTTTCTCTGCTAGGAGGAAAGAATATGAGTGGGTTTGGTACTTCTCGCCTCCACATTCTTTACTTGCCAGTCCTGGGGCTTGAACTCGGGGCCCGAGCACTGCGCTCGACCCCCTGAGCCACAGTGCCACTTGCAGCTTTTTCTGGAGCCCAGGGCTTCCGTGCATGCTTGGCGAGCACCCGGGTGCTTTTGATCTCAGGACTTCACAGTAACCCGTGCTGAGGTTTCCACCGGAGGCGGGCCCGGGGCAGTGGAGCATGCGCGGGGTGGGAGCGCCTGCTGGAACCCGGCCGACCCGGCCCCGGAGACGGCCCGCCGCCGCCGCCGCCGCCCGAGGACGCCAGGACGTTTCCGGGGACGCCGGCACGGCCGGCCGCTAGTGGGCGCTGCCGGCTCGCGGAAGCCACGGGCGGGGAGGCCATCGCCGCCTCCCGGAGCCTGTGCGCCTGCCGCCCCGCCGGGGTCTCCCCCGCCGGGGTCTCCGCGGCCTCCCGAGCGAGCCGACCGAGCTCGGACGCCACGGGCGTCGCCTCCAACTCGCACCTCGGCCACCGAGGGGAGGGGTGGCGCGGTGGACCGGAGAGGCGGGGGGTCCCGCGCCCCGGTCAGTGCCCGCCAGTCCTTCCCGCTGGCCCGGGTCAGCCAGAGCCGACCCTCTGGTCCCCACCGAGAACGAGCTTCTCCTCGGACCGCGCAAGCCGGGGGCGGGATGCAGGCGTCTTAGGGGAGGTAGGGGTGGGGCGCGGGGTGTGTGGGGTTGAGAGAGGGGTGCGGGTGGGTCTGGGAGGGTTGTGGGGTACGGGGTGGACAGGGGTGGAGTGCGCAGGGATGGGGTACCGGGAGGGGCGGGTAGGGGTGGGATGGGAGGGTGTAGAGGTAAGTGGGGTGCGGGTGTTGCCCCCCGGAAATATTCCCTTCCCACTAAAACCCGAGGGGCTCCTGGGGCCTGGACTGCGCCCTCCTGGTTATCTGGAAGTTGGGACGCTCGTCCGGCGTCGAAGGCGCGGCGACCCGTCGGGCCGCCCGCAGGCGTGGCCCCCGGTGTCCCGTCGCGGCCCCCTGTGTGCTCCAAGACCGCCCCAGCTCAGGGTCTGCCCCTTGCCCGGCGCACGGGGTCCCCGCCCGATCGTTCCTCGCCCGCAGCCCGCGGCGGCACGGCGCTCGGGGCGGGGGGGCGGGGCTCACCTGTCACCGGGGCCCCGCCTGGCGACACCCGGTGTGGGGGCCGGGCGGAGAACGGACGGGTCGGCCGTCCAATCGGCGCTCGGCTCACTCGCGGCGGGCCAATGGGCTGCGCGCCGTGGGGCGGGGCCCCGCGTTTATAGCGCTCTGACAGCGCGCCGGCCGCGCTGACTCTCCTCGGCGGGGACGGCGGTGCCGGCCGGAGCGGGGAGCTGCGCGCCGCGGGTCCCGAGCCCTCCCCGCACACAAAGGCCCGCGCGCGTCCGGCGCCCGCGGGGCCCGGTCCCCTCCTACTTGCTCCGCGGACCCCAGGAGGCTCCTGCGCGCCCCAAGGCGCCCCTTTCCGCTCCTCGCTCCGGGACATGGAACCGCGCCGACGCGGCGCCCGCGCGTTGAGGCCGCCGCCGGCTACCCTGGATCTATAGTCAGACGCGGCCCCGCTCCGGGCGCTGCGCCCGCCGCCCCGCGCCGAGGCGTCTCCGCTTGCGGGCCTTTGTCCCGGCCCCCGAGCCCTCCCCGCCTCCCTGCGCCCGCCCGCCCGCCCGCCCGCCGGCCCGTAGCGGCTGGCCCGGCACCCTGGAGCCGCACGGGAGCCGTCCGTCCGAACTGCGTCCGGCGCGGCGCCCCGGAGCCCCGAGTCCGCCGCGCCCGCACGCCCGACCCCACCCGGCGCCCTGAGGGCCTTGGAGGGCCACGCACCTGGCAGAGCCACCGCCGGAGCTGCTCGGCGCGTCCGGAGCCGCCCGCCCCGCGCCCTCCGCCTGCTCCTCCCGTCCAGCCCCGGAGGACTCGGGAGCCCCCCGACCCGCCGCGTCCGGTTCTTCGGCGCCCATCCGGAGAGCGCGCAGCCGGGAGCGGCTCGGCCATGGCTGCGAGGAGGGACTCGGTGTGGAAGTACTGCTGGGGAGTTTTGATGGTTTTGTGCAGAACTGCCATTTCCAGGTCGATAGTTTTAGAGCCAATCTATTGGAATTCCTCGAACTCCAAGTAAGTGGCTTCCGGGATCGCCGGGTCCCGCCGCGGGGTGCGCCGCGCCGCCGTCGGGGGGGGCAGGAGGGGTCGGCGGCGGGGTCGGGAGCCGGTCGCTGGGACGCGGGGCTCCGGTCCCCCCCGCGCTTCCCTCCCGCCGCGTTTCAGTGGACCGAGGCTGGCCTGGTTTTGCCGGCGCCGGCGCCCGCGGCCAACTGTGGGGGGGCTCTCCCGGCGATGCCTCCCGCAAACGCTCCAGGCCCCCCCCCCCGCCCCCTCGTCTCGGTCGTCCCGGAGGAGTCTGGCGGCGATCCCTCGACCCTCGCTCGATCCCCGAGGACGAGCGACCGGGGCCCGACACGGAGCTGAGCGACGCGCGGCCCCCGGCCGTCTGCGGAGGTCGGCCGGGGATGCTGCGATCGCGGGGAGCGCACGGCGCGCGCGGTCGGGCCCGGGGACCGCGGGGCCGGCGCAGCGTAGCGCAGCCCCGGGGGCTGGAAGCCCCGGGCGCGCCCGGCGCCCCGCGGCCCTCCGGCTCCGCTGGGGAACTCGGGCGGCCAGCCGTCGCCTCCGCACCCGAGGTAGGCCGTAGGTTCCCCCCCACTCCCCGCCCCGAGGGCCTCTGCCCGTGGGCGCTTTCTTTCGGGAAAGAGCCACCCCTCAGCTCGCGCCGTCCCGGCGACCGCGTTCAGGTTCAGAACGCCTTCTGCAGAAGCGCGGGGGCCCAGCCCGCGGGGCTCGGGAAGCCTGCATCCTCGGGGGGGGGGGGTTCTGGTCGGAGGGGATCGGCCGAGAGGAGAGGGCCAGGCCTCAGGAGGTGAGTTCAGAACGTGCAGTCCATCCCTTCCCCAGGCACGGGTGCGCTCGGGGCCGCCGGTGTCCTCACTCCCGGAGCCCACTTTTATAACCACGGTCACAAGCGCGCCTTCCGCCGCCGCCGTCTTGGAATTGGAGAAACTTGGGGTTGGGGGGACACGGGCTGCTTCTGGAGTAAAACGTCTGCGGTCCGAAGCCGGAGGCGCGGCCGGATTCGAGGCTGGCCAGCGGCGCGCGGTGTGGAAGGCACCGGGGAGAGGGGGGTCGACTTAGAAATCACGTCTTAATGAAAGACGGAAACGTGGTGAGCTACGCGTTTCACCCACAAGCGAAGCAGACACGGCCCGTGGAAAGGCCCCCCGCCCCCGTCCCAGGATTAAGTCTGCTGGAGCAGGAATTGGTTATTTGTGTGTGTGTGTGTGAGATCCTTCACGGGCACTTCCAGACATGGATCGTATTGTCAACTTACCCAACGCCGCCTCCCTCCCCATCTCCGATCTCCGCACCCCTATTTTCATAGGCAGCGTGGCACCCGCTGTGCTGACTGAGGCCTCATTACCGGGGTTACCGACCAGCGAGGCACCCGGTGGGGCGGCCCGGCGCCTGGCGGGGACCCGTGCGCCCTCGCCTGAGCTGCGGCGCCGCGCGTCCCGGCCTGGCCAGGCCCGGTTGGCGAGGCGGCGTCGGCTGCGCCAGCGCGCGGTGCCTACAGAGGTCACCCTTCCCTACGCGCCGCGCGCGCCAGGGCGGCCGCGCCCCTCCCCCGGCCGCCCGCCCGCCCGCTCGCCCACGGCTCCCTTCCACCCCGCGCCTTCCGCGCAGGCGGCTCGATCTGTGTTTCCTTGCGGGATCCGATGCTTCGGTGTAAAACAAGTTGGAAGCGATTCCCAGGAATCTCTCCCCGTGTTGCGCTCACTGGATGGATGTCTCTTTGCGTCCTTCTTATCTTTGTGGGCCTTGGAGAGGCTGGTAGAAACAGCTCCTTGGATTGAAGAAACCAAACCCAAACCAAAAAGGAGAGCAATATTTCCATCTAAGGCTCAGGCAGTAATATTTTCGTTTTGTAATGTGTTAGGGGAGAGAGGCCTAGGAGATGAGTGATATTTATCCATGGACAGAGCCCACTGCTTTTCAGAGCTGTACTGGGGGAAGGCTGTTCTCTGTTCCCAACAGTCAAATGCCTTCTGAATCCTCACGGTGATTTGTCAGGCCAAGGGGACACAAGCTCAGGAGATGGTCTGTTTTACAGGAGTGCAGCTGAGCTCAGGATTTCTGCCTAAAGGACTGGCACAGAAGAGCCTTTTAAACCCCCCCCCCCCCCCCGAGTTTGAGTATGGATTTGCCAGGCTGGAGGATGTGTGTGTGTGTGGGGGGGGGATTGTTGTACTTGGGAAAGTTGCACACTTATTTACAGGCAAAAGTTGCAGTCGATGTGGCAGAATGTGATCAAATACATTGACATTTCACGTCACTTTGTGTGAACTGTGGGGGGAACAATTCCTTTGTTATAAAGCCACCACCAGTAATTAGATTTGTGTCATTTGAGGGTCAGCTCTTTTAGCAGGTGGGTCACACAGGAGCAAGCAGCAGCTATGTGCATGCAGGGCCCAGAAAAATCCTTTGTAAATGTGGCGTCTCTGTTACTACGTTAATCACATTGTCCGTATGTCCATCTCTGGGAGTTTATTTAATAATCAAGTCCCGTGTACTGAAAGATTAGTGGCTGCCCTGTTAGATTATTTGTATGGGATCCATAGATAGGTTCCGGTACCAAATAGATGATTTCAGAGGACAGTAGCAAAGCCTAGTTTCCGTTTTTAATTAACACTTTAATACAACTTTTTATCCCTGAAGTATGCTGCGTTTGCCAAAATAAAATAGTTGATTTAAAGAAAACAATCATTACACTTGACTGTGAGAACATCTGTACCTCTATAGTATGCTAGAGTAGATTTTGCTGACTTTGTTGATTTTTTTTTTTTCCACCAGGGCCTGGGTTTCTATTCTGTGCATCACATACTAGTTACTTAACAAAGTATTTTGCTTTTTTCCCTACATAATACTGAATTCCTAATATTGATTGACTTGATACAAAAGAATGATGGGGTAATATTCAGATAACCTCTAGTACTTAGGCCTCTCTCCAGCCAGGCTCAGGACAAAGGCCGGCCTGTCAGATTGATAAAATAAACTACAATGGGTAGGACTGTTTAAACAGCCCATTCAATAACATATATATGCCAGCCTGCCTTCCATTGTGTCTGAAATTCTTATTTTTGTAGGTAAACAAATGCACATTCAGCACTGATTGAATAGCTCTTGAACTATGCTCACAGTTTGCATTTGGGTTAATCTTGTCGGTTTTAATATAGAGAGAAAGAAAGCACAAAGCACCAGGGGTGGAATTGTTCCTGCTTTTGCATCCACATTCCCCACATTTTGTCAGGCTGATAAACTGTAGGGAATGGACTGTCGCAGTTCTCCCAGACAACTGAGCCTGGCAGAGGGAGCACAGAGAGGAGCTGAAGTGATAGCTCACCTCACGCCTGGCCCGGTAGCTTTTTGAGATGAGAATTTATTTGGGAATCATGTGTCTCGGGACTGCACTTCTTAACCTCAACAATTACAGCGTGGAGCTTCAGAAACAAGAGCTGGAGGTTAAGATGATTTGTTAAGCACTCCCTTCTAATCTATCACAAAGCGTAGCTGTTGACATTTGTCCTACTGATGAGAAAAAATGCAAATGACTCTTGAGGATCCTAACCGATTCTCCTTCCAAGCCAGCTACAGTAGGAAAAGCAGGTGAACCTGCCCAGACACCACCATGGTGGGATAGCTTCCGGTAAAGCCAGCTGAAGAACAACTGTTTATTTATATCAATTGCTCTAAAACCTCTTCTCCGCACACGAAGTGGGGTGAATCCTCTGATGGATGGAGCTGCATGATAAGTTGCCTTCAAACCAACATGGCTGCTTGGAACAACTAAATCCTGGCTCTCCCGTCTTCTTTGAGGTAGTCAGGTTGGTGGCTGGAGCTTCCTGTGACACCTGACTCGGAGGGATGGGATGGAGTGCTCCCCTAAGGGAAAAGTGTTGGAGACTTCAGTGTGACTCCAGCCTTGCGTCACAGGATTGGGAGGGGCGGGTGGGGAGAAGGGAAATGAGGATTGTAAACCCTACCCCTCGCGCCCCCCTCAGGAAAAAAAAAATAAGGTTGTTTAAGAGAGGTGTTTTCTAGACATCTTATGTGAACTTTATTGTCCGATTAAAGATTTCACCACAAATTGAACAAAAATAAGCGCACTTCTTCAAAAGAGGATGGAAGGAGCCCTCTCACTGGCTAAGTCTGCCTCCCTTTGCTGCTCACCAAGAGAACCTGTTTTTCAGGTCACTTCGGTGTCTACATAGATTGGCTGGTGAACTCACCCTTTGTGGAGCCTCTTTGAAAGAGGAGTGTTCAACTGTTTAAAATATTTTGATTAAAATATGCGGAGCCCAAAGAGCCGCAAGCTTCTAGGGAGGAATTAGCTCTTTAGGGAAGAGCTAACCCCCTCTTTCTTTTTAGGGGAGAATAAGAATGGGGGCTGGGGAAGGAATAAGAATAGCAAAGAAGGAAAGAGAGCAAATAGGACATGTTCCGAACAGCTTGGAAAAACTCCTGTGGCTTCATTGTCTCTCTAAAGCCAAAGAATACAAAGACGTAAGCCATTCAGCCCTTCTCCGGTGATGGAAAATGTAAAGCGTTGACGTGCCCCCCCTGTTTAACTTGTTTAACTCTCATTTCAAATTCAGCACTACACTAGCCGTGTGAACTCTGAAGATTTCTTTAGTAATCCATTTTGTAGTTCCGAATCAAAAACAAAGTGAAAGGGTCTGACACAATTTGCTTTTATTTTTAGGCAAATCAACCCTGACCATAGTTAATAAGGGGATTACAATCCAGACTAGGTCTTTACAGATGTAATGTAAATCAAGGGCAGCACATAAAGAAACTGATCCCCTTTGATTGAAGTATGGTAAGAGGACATAGAGAAACTAGCAGCAGTAATCTGATTGTATGGCAATAACACCACCATTTTCTGTCTTTCAGATAAAAATAATGTGGTAAAGCCATGCAGTTCATAAGATGTAAAGGCAGATAAAGGGGGGAGCCATGGCAACATATAGATTAGCTTGATGTTAGAAATGACACGTCTCTGAAAGGGGTGCCGCAGGCTGAAGCCCTTGCTCCAGGCTGTTGGGTATTATGTGAGAACCACACAGACTGGGAAACTGGGATTAGAAAGTATGAAAGCGCCACTTGTGGTCTGGGGTAGCTGAAGCAGCAAAGAAAAGCTGCTCAGTTCTTGCTCATTGGTGGAGGATAATATGGCCTAGGTGCGTTTCATTGACGGCCTTTTTCACAGATTGAGATTGGGGCTGATTAAAGCTTCAGATCACTGCCGTCCCACATAGGCCTCCTTAGGCCTGAAGCTTTTCCTGCTTAACTCCTGGCCTGACAAGCAGCAACCCTTCTGTGGGATTAACTGCACTTGGGGTCTATGTGGACTGCAGGCAGAGACCTGCTGAGCAGGCCCAGGGCGGGGAGGGTTAGATAGGTATGGCCTGAGCTCTCTGAAAATAACACAGAAGCCTTTTGATTCCAGGGCTCTCTCAGACCCCATGGCATCTTCCACAGCATGGCAGCTGCCAAGGTCAACACGGCTTATTGTGCCTTCCATGGCCTCTTTTGTGACTTTTGTCTTTCCCACCCAGGATGAATTTAAAAGGGGAAGGGGAAAATGGAGTTTAGAGTCAAATAAATTTAATATAGCAAAGATACCAACAGACTCTGCCTACATGGTAACTGAACCCTAAATGTGAGTCGTCATAGTTTGGGCTGCCTGGTGTACATTGTAGGACTACAGAAAAGACAGTATGGCCCAGCGCTGAAGTGGAAAACAAGCAGAAGTGCGGTGTTGCTGGCTCTTGTTGCCCTGTCTGTCCCGAACAGCTTTGTCAATAAGCTAGACTTGTGTGTTTGCCCTCCACACTTTTTCCTTCACTGGAGTCTGTGGCCGGTTCCAGGCAGAGTGACACCGAAACCAGGCCAAGCCACGAGGAAGGAAAGATTGACTTCATTATCTCCAATCTGGCACTGCAGAAGTCTCAGCATTTCTTCAGGAAACTCTGAGACACTGGAAACCCTGAAGGCTGCACACCCCCAAGTGTCTTTCTTATGGCGTGGGTTTCGAGGCATTCTACACGAGGGACCCTGCTCTTTCTGTAACGGTTCCACAAGGTCTTGGAAAGTTTCTGTTTCCATGGATGGCTGGTGAAGATCATCGCTACATCTTAAATTTCGTCTTTAGACCCATTTCTCAGCTGAGACTCGACCATACTTTGGGGGTTGTGAATATGGTGCACTTGTTATCTCTTCATTTTCACATCTCAGTGAGAATTACTACCGTCATTACTAAGTAGCTTTCATGGACTAGAAACGTTTAAAAATATTGCTCACAGACCTCCCCGTCCTTTCTCATTTCAGTAATCTCTATCAAAAGATCCCGTGCGTTTGTCTAGCTTCATCAAAGAAGGGACACCCCTAATTGACAAGCTGGTCACATCCTAGCACCTTGCATTCTCCATTTGACAATGATTGCTAATGGCCCATTCAACTAAAGTATTTGCTTGTTAACGGGGAACAGAGCATGATAAAATGTCCAGCAAGCTTGCCGCCTCCTCCAGCTTTTCAGAGGCAGACTGGTGCATATTTATGGCAGGCAGTGACAAAAGAAGAAGCTGAATTGCCCTGGCCCCCAGCTTTCTATTAGGAATGGGGTTAAAGTGATTAAAGAAATGATGCTTAGAAAGCTCTGCTATTTGTTCATGAAACCCATCCAGGGTGAGCTTTGCATCCTACCTGGCTCAGAACTACGACGTGCGGACGCTGCGGGTAAAGAGTGGTAAAGCCTGTGGAAGGTTTCCCACGCACACTGAGTGTTAGCAGGGACCGGTCTGTTGTCCCAGCAGGGAGTCTGCAAAGGGAATCTACGCCATTAAAAGAGTTCCCTTTTCATGTATAAATTCAAGTGTGTAACCCCTAGACATTTTGTCCCAGTGGGTGCATGCTGACTGATTTCAAACTTAAAAAACAAAAACAAAACAACAATAACAAATGAATGCAGGCAAAAGTTCCATTAAAGCAAACCCAGTTGTGTCTGCCTTGATTCTCTAAACAACATACAAAAGACTAGTTGGTACAAATGGCATGGGGTGTGCTGCCCTCAGCTCTCCAAGGCATTGTGTGGGTAAGCAAATGGCCAAGCAAACTTAGAGGCAGTGGTGTGAATGAGCCGTTGGTTGTTGGCCACACTTGCACCACGTCTTCAGGACTATACGTACATTCTGTACAGAATGATTAACAGTCCACTTGGTTTTCTCCAGTGAAGCTCAGTTGCATCCAGTTTTAATAATAGTGCTTGTATCACTCTTGTAGCACTTGCTAGCAAAACTGAGCACTATGCAGATTTTTCAGACACAGTATCTGTGTTGGAGAGAAAGGAGTGAGCCTCAGACAGGCCTGAGGCTCGGCTGATGTGTGTGTTCAGGGGCAGCTTTCTGCTGGCTGGCTGGCTTCTTGCCTCATCTACGTGCATTGCACAGATTCCTGACCTTCAAAGCCAGCAGCGTCTTTGAGATGACCTCTTCCAGATGCTCTTGTTACACCTGACGGCCCTCATGCACAGTGTGCTTCTGCCTCCTGCAAAAATGCTCTGTATGTCAGGCTCATTCTTTCCATCACTAAAACTGGCCCACTGCGTCTTTCCAAAATATTTGCCCTGAGTCAGAATTGTATAATGAGTGAATGGGGCACAGCAGATTATGCCCGCTCTAAATACAGCCAGCTGCAAAAGAAGATAAAAGTATCCATTTTGATTTACCACAAGCATATCTCAAGTACCTTTGAGATTAAAGCAAAGTTGAAGCCCCTCTTCCTGTGGGAAAACGGATCATTCTTATAAAGTACTGTAAAGAACCTTTCCTCAGAAGTAAGGCAGTAAAGAGGACAGAATACAGGCCAGGTTTTCTAGTCATACCCCCAGAGAACCCCCCTTCCCCCATCTGAAAGTAAGACACTGCACTGCCTCCTCTCAACACTCCTCTCTCACTATTGGGCAGCACAAACATCCAGTAAGGATTCCCAGGATTGAGAGCACCGCCCACATTTATGTTGATGTGTGCTGTTTCTTAACCCTATTTATCTGCTCCTTGAGATCCACCCTCTGAGATGGCTCCTGAACTTTAGGGCACCTAAATCCCCTTCAGGGCTTGTGAAAGGAATTTCTGGGTCTGGAGATCAGAGGAGGAGCTGGGAAGTTTATAGTTCTAGAGAGCTCCCAGGTGATGCCATTGCTGCCCTGGCTTCTGTTAGAAGACCCAACTTGGAAATCCATTGCTCTACTGACCTTTTTAGGAAAACAATGCAACACTGGCACATTCTGCTTTGAAAGCCTGTTTCTGGAGCTCTGGGAAAATCTGTTTCCCCACCCCGGCCCCATTTGCTTGAGGGGGCTTAAAGGGCATAGACCAGCCATGTCGATAAGCATTTATGAACTCTTTGTTAGTAGACTTTGAGTGTACTAGATGGAATGTTCTCCTCTTGAGATTCAGGAGACATGGCTGGTAGGGTGTAGTGGGGGGATACACAGGAACAGGGGCAGATGGGCAGCCCCGGTGGGCAGAGTTCAAGGAAGTTGTCCAGACACGGGAAACTTGAGTCTTGAAAGACAGTGGCATATCTAAGCAGAGTCACAGCTGTGAATGAAGAAAATAGTCACCAAGAAACAGAATGCTATTTCAGCCCAGGGGAGTCTGTCTATAAAGTGTCTACCTATAAATGTTCCCCTTTATTTCACATGTCGGATTTGGTACAACTACAAATCCCACAAGTGGCACAAATAGGACCTGTGAAACAGCTAAACCATCCAAGTCAGCTTTCTTTTCAGTGTGAGGCTTACCTGTATCCCTGCTCTTCAATGTGAGTGTGGTAACAAATAGATTAGGCAGTTCCATTTATCGAGGACGGGGTAGAGCTGATTGCAGTGTGTTCATGAGCTCTCACTTTGAAATTTGCCTGGGAATCAATCCCAGATTCACTGTTTTGTTACTGATGTGACTTTGGGACAAGAATCTCCCCCACTGGTCCCGCTTCTTAAGTAGGGACAAGACTAAAATAATGTTAAATAAAAGAGTAATAAAATTGTGGTTGAGATTAAATAAGAGCCTAGCTCTCTGCTTGGAAAAAGAAACCAATAAATGTCAGTTACTGTTAATAAAAATTAATTGAATATCTACTGTGGGGCAGGCTATGGTATGATTTGCTATGTGCAAAGGGAAAAAATGAAAAGACTCTGTTAGTAGTCAAACTTTTGTAACACTGATGTTATTTAAATTTTATCTTGCTTACTTTAGCTCTATAAAGAAAGCACTTTGTGTTTCTTGTCTACTCCCAAGTTACTGCCTTCCTACTTTTGTGCCCATTCAGAGAACACTTATAACCTTTGACACTCTTGTTCAGCACTCCACTATTTACCAAGAGTAGAGCTTTTGAGTCCATTCTGTGTATTTTAGTCAAGGGTCAATTAGAGATTGGCTTGTTGAGTGATTGCATGAATTCCACCTGTAGGGATGGGTGGTGTATGGATTTTAACATTAGTATGACTCAGTATTTCTCATTTAGGAACCTCCTGTCCTGGCGGACCCTATTTTATGTCACAGCAGTGCCAGCTGCTGTTCTCACGGCTGGACAAATACTCATAAAGCTTAATAGTACCACACAAGAGAACTCCTCTTATGATCCCCTCAGTAGAGTGGGAGAAACTGAGGGACAGTTGGCCAGTGAACTTACTCAAGGTCTTAAGTGGCTAAGTAGATTTGGACCCAAAAACTCTGGTGCCAGGCTCTAATCCTCTTGAATTGTCTACTCTCCATTTTTTTGTTGTTAGGGGAGAAGCGTTGGCTGTTGGCTAACTAGCTGGTTGCTCAAAGCAGAACATACAGATGGATAAAAAGAAAGCTGGGTATGACGCCTTCAACTCAGGGCTCATGTCTCATGCTGGCTAGGCAGTCCTAAGTGGGTCTGGGACAGTGGACTCATGCCACTGGAAACAGAATGACCAGCCCATTGGAAGGATGACTTGGGAGATTTTATAACACCTTGCATTTATTGAGCATGGTCCCTCGAACTATTATTTTAATAACTGATCAATCCTGTCTGGAAGGAAGGGGGAAAGGGAGGGGGTCAGATTCTTTGAAGAGAGTTGCATTTGGTGAAATGCTGAGTATGTCAAGCTGAGGAGATAGTATGACATCTTTTTTAGAGTCTCGTCACAATTAAATGCCATTTTATTTTGGATTTTGGGATCTGTGCCAGCTTCCAGCTTGTCAGAGCTGAGAAGACTCAAATCAAGTCCAGGCCTATTTCTACAGCAAACGGGGAGTCTGGCTTGCTGCCTGTGGAGTCTTTCAGTACAGCCCATCTGGCTCTTGATGTTCTGCGAGTTTGGAGCGGTTTGTTTAAGGAAGCCGGGCCGTGCATATTGGTGAGCCTGGGGTTCTCTTCACTCCACCCTGGCACCTTGTGGTTCGCGTGTCCACCACGTTTCTCCTGTGCTCATCAAGCTGCTGACCTGGAGTTTCTGCCCTTCAGAACTCCGGGGGCCCCAGCACAGCCTCCTATCTCCTGCTTGTATGCTCACTTACATTTACTTACTTAGACTGTTGGAATCCACTCACAGGCTTGAACTTCAGGTGTGTTTCTGTATTTTGGTCAAGATGGCTCCAGGCTGCTGGGATTTTTGGGCCCAGTGACAATGGAGTGCTGTTTGCTCACACTTTTACAAGAGTCCCTGTGATCTCTTTGAAGTCAGTAGCCCAGTCTCATTTTGTCTCCACTCCTGGTAGCAGTTTCGTAGCCTGTTTAGATTCTCTTCTCTACCAGCAGCTATTGCAAAGCCATGCGTCATGTCCCACACCCACTCAGGCCTGTGCCTGAACCCCACTCTGGAGCCCCAGAAGGAGGAAGTGTCTGGGAGACAGCCCTTTAGGGGCCTCGAAGGCATTTGCACACCGCCTTGTAAATTGCGTTAGTAGGCTTCTTATACTTTCCTGGCAAGGAGAATCCCAGCTCCCATGGAGCCAGAACGGAGAGTCTTATCTCCTGTCCTGTGTGACGTGCTCCTTAATTCATGCCTTACTTGGAGCATGCACATGACGTATGCCCTTCTGTGAGTCGAGGACCCAGGCCTGCAGAAGGAAGACGTCTGCTGGCTGCCCATTTCCTCACCAAAGGGAGAAGCTCTGTCTTAGTAAGACATGCAAGATGGCTTGAAGAAACAGACAGAATTCTTTGAAATTAGCAAACAGAGCATGCATGGTGATGGAAATGGAGGAGAGAGAGGACTGATGGGAAAGTTCTGATAACCAGAGGGGGTTGGTCCATGACTGGACTCTCAGCTGTCTTCTTCGGGTGTTTTAGAATGCCAGGCTGATCCCTATCAGACTTCTGTATGGCTTTCATCTCTGTGACTTTCCCACTCGGGGAAATGAGCAAATGGATCTGAACACTTCTATCTAAAACAACAGAGCCAGCTGGAAGTGCCCTTTGAATTCCTTTCTCTGTGAGAGCCATTTTTCTCTCTAGTGCCTTACCTATAAATAACATGAGTTCCACCTTCCTTTATAGACTCTTGCTAAAAGCACAGTTGGGAACAAGACTGTACAGGTGCAAACAAATTGTGGTTGGGAAAGAAGCTGCAATGTCTCTTGTCTCTGAGGATTATGAAATCCTAGTTTCTATCTCTCATGGAGGCTAATGTGGTTGTGGAGCCAATGTGACAGCTTGGCCTTTGAGAGCATTCCCTTTTTCGTGTTCCCACTGAGGGCCCAGCTTCACTTGTTCAGGCCCTAGTTTTCCCTTGGTTGCTCCAGTATTGGTAGGTGACAGCTGGGGTGGGGTAGGTTGGGTGGAGGCATGCTAGATCAATTTTGTAAACGAAGACATGCTTTTTTGTTTTGAGGTTGGGTGTTGATTTTGCCTTCCAATTTCACTGTGGAGATTTAACTAGTCTCTGTTAATTTGTGAAATGACAATAGTATCTGTGCACCACAGACTGGATGGATGCCTGTGGAACAAATAAGTAGTAGGAGGTGACGTTTCTTCTTCAGTTGTGGCAGGCATGCATGAAAATTATACCATAGGTTAAAAAAAATCAGTCTCTGTTAGTTTCCTGTAAAAAAAAATCTTTAAACTATGAGAATATTAACTTTGAGTGTTTCAAAATAAAATTTCCTTTAGCCACCAGTGTTTTTGAGCATTAAATCATGAAACACAAGATTCGCATCAAAAGGTGTCAGCTTTCATTCCATTGTGCAGTGCTGTGAGCCGTGAAATGTAAGATGCTTTCACTCCTTGGTCATTGTAGAATGACAGAGGAGAATGGGTAAGATTAAATGATTAAAGTATCCACCTTTGCACACATTTTCAAATGCAAGTTGAGGGCATTGGGTCTAGAAGTGGGATCTTCTAGCTCTGTCACTGAAGAATATTGTTTGGAAAATACATTTCTGTTTTAGACTAGAATTTATTTATTTATTTAGTGTTTGCAAGTGTGTCCCAAGACCTCACCTGGGAGAGTTGCTGAGCTGGTTTGCGAGCCTGTGGGCATCTGAATGTCTGTGCTTCTCATCTTTCCGAGCTTGAAAAGGTTTTGCTGGTGGTTGGTGTGAAGTCTGAAATGTATACCTCCCTCCTTGCTCTCACATTTATAACACTTTAATGGTCCCCAATTGTGAAAGCCTGCTTTTAGGCCCCCATTCTTCTCCTTGAATAAATGGGGTTCAAGTTGCAGATGGTATTTGTTTTAGAAAGCTGTGAAAGAAGAGCACCTGCGAAAACAGCGATTGTTCCAGCACACATACACATTCGAATTAAAGCAGAAAGTGTCAATTAAAGCCTCCAATTACTACTTGATTTCTTGGAGGTTTGAAGGCAGCACGAAGATAGTGGTGTGGAAGTTTCAAGGTAATTACTTGTTACTCTGAGCACTGGTTTCTGGTAACCTAGTTCTATATGAATCTGACACCCCATATCTGAACCCCTCTATTTCTCTGGTTTCAGAGCAAGTCTGCCTGGAAACTTGCTCTGATGTTCAACTGCAAGAGGGGGCAGTAAAGTGCTATCCGCCAGGAGGAAAATCTTTCCCAAGCATTTCTTAGAGCAGGAAGATCCTGGCAGTTATTCTTGTGCTACTTTTACTCTTTTTACAGCACATTCTCCTGTTTGGGGCTTTTGTGTGTGTGTGTGTATGTGTGTGTGGGGGGGGGGGGTCATGGGGCTTAAACTTGGCCTGAGCACTGTCCCTGAGCTCTTCAGCTCAAGGCTACCACCCTACCCTGGAGCTAAGCCCCACTTCCCGTTTTCTAGAGGTTCATTGGAGATACGAGTCTCAGGTCTTTTTGTGTCAGGGCTGGCCTTGAACCTTGGTCCTCAGATGTCAGCCTCCTAAGTAGCTAGGATTACAGGTGTGAGCCACCGTGCCTGGCTGGGGCATTTCTTGAGTATAGTTTCTGAAAGTAGCCACACTCCAGCATTAAATGGGAGCTGTGCAGTATGAATAACCTGCTTGTTTATAAAATGTGCCATTTATGGCTTGTGGCTCAGACTGATCTGCAGAAAGGTTTGTCTTCCTCCGGGCACAGAACATTCCAGAAATGAGTACTGATTTTCTGTTTGTCTGTGCTGGCATTAGGGCTCGAACTCAGGGCCTCAAGCACTCATTTGCCCATTTTACTTAAGGTTGGTTGGTGTTCTGCCACTTGAGCCACGCCATCACGTCCTGATCCGCTGTATTGAGTGCTCTTCTGACTCCATGCAGACCTCCAGGGTCCAAGTAGGGGGAAGAGTTGATGCTCAAGGGTTGGGCTCATCTAGAGAAGCTTGGAGCTAAAATAAGGGAGAAGCTGAAGGACCCTCTACATACAACCCACCCAAACTGCATAGGCTGGGTCCTCTGATACCCCCTTGTCCCCACCGTCCCCCACATTGGCGCTGGAGCCCAGGGTCTGTCCCTGGACTCCTGTTTGCGGATGGTACCCTCCCACTTCAGCCACACTTCTACTTCTGACTTTTTGCTGGCTAATTGTATTTAAGAATCCCACGGATTTTTCTGCCTAGGCTGACTGGAATTTGATCCTCAGATCTCACCCTTCTGTGGGAGCTCGAATTACAGGTGTGAGCCAACAGGCCTAGCTTGTCTGTGTCTGTCTCCATCTGAAATAAGCCATCTATATACAGTGATCACATACTTTCCTGCCTTGCCTAGTGAGTGACCAGGACGTACATGTTATGGTAACATCACCTATGTAAACTCGGGTGGCTATGGCATCACTAGGCCTGTCTGTTGACTGAATATCATTACTGAGCGTGTGATTGAACTATACAGTGATTATTTTGTGTGTGTGCGCGTGCGCGTGCATGCATGCCCATATGTGTATACCCATCCTGGGGCTTGAACTCAGGGCCTGTGTGGTAGCACTCTTATCATTGAGCCATGGCTCCACTGTCTTTCCCTCATCACTCCACTCCAGCCTGTCGATATTTCATTTTCATACGCAACAGCAGCTGTGACAGAATTTGCATTGTCTTGCTACATGCTGAGTACTGTGACTGTATTTCTCAAGTGCCTGATGTCTGCCCTAATAATGCAGCACCAAGACATATTTTATTTAAATGGGTGTTTTCCTGTGTGTGAATGGGATTAGGTATCTCCGGCCCTGAGTCTGAGTTGACACTGTTTAACTAGCAGCTCTCACAGCATCTCCAAGAAGCATTGTCAGCGTGTCTGGAGGGGCTTTCTTTGCCTGACACAGTTCTTTGGACACAGAAACTGGTCAATCCTGTCTGTATCTTTTTGTTCTCATCTCTTTGTTCTGTGTCAGCTTGGTAATTTTCCACGCACTTAGGGCCATGTTAGCTTGCTCTTGTCTGAGGGGTGACTCTTGAATGGGTTTCAATCATCTGGTGTATTCAGGTGTGTTCACTTGTGTGGGAGGCCTACCAGGGGGGTCTCTTCTTCACCTGGTATTTGGACTGTGTCCACACCAGTGGCTTCTCAGTCATCTGGATCTAATCACAGATGGAGCTCCGGGACCTCTGTGCTAAAGGGTCTAGGGTGGGGTCTGGGCAAGGAGAAGAGGAACTGGTGAAGAGGGTCACAAGAGTGTGCTGTGGAGGGGGGGGGTCTCTCAGCATCTCTTGTACAGCTCTCCCATGAGTCCACCTGTTACACTGGGTGAAGTCCGGGAGGAACTGGGCACTTCCTGTCCCCTGTTGTGCCCCAGGCACGCAACACCGTGGGAAGCATCTAGACCAGGCATCCCCACCCAGTCAGTCTGGCCCAGGAAAATTGCATGTGGAAGCCTCTGCAGCACAGGCCGCTAGGTTCTTCTGCTTTCTGAGCATGCTGACAGTGTTTTAAATCAGCCTGGAATTCACATGGGGGTTTGGAGTTTGCGCTGTGTCTCATTAATTTGGCTATGTTCTAGTCATTAACGTTAAAGAATATTGTGTCGCATAATGGCAATAAAAGTTTTTTTTTTAACAATTAGGAATATGAAGTTGAAATGTCTGATGTAAATGGTTTAGAGATCTAATTTAGATGACTAAATATTAATGTTTAATTTAGGTTATTAGAGTTATCCAAAGAATTGCTTGTGGAAATAGTGGACTCCAGTTTGGCACAGGACTTTTTGAAACATGAATTCGTTTTGGTAGGTAATTCTAAATGGAAAACGGATCCTACTATCAAGTCATTTTGCTTCGGGCATGAGGGATTGCATTTTTTTCTTTCTGCATTCTGTAGTCTGCATTATCTGATTCAAAATCATGCTGTCCATTGTCTTGCTTGGAAATGATTCACTGGGAAAATCCAGAGGAATTTTGCCTTTTTCTGCTCACACTCCTTACTCCTTCCCAAGGAGAGTCCCCAGGAAAGCTTGCAAAACCCAGGAAGCTCTGATAGTGGGGTACCAGGTGTGCTGTCCCCTCATGGGAAGATAGCTGGGCACAGAGCTGACCCAGAGAGTCAAAGGCTAGCCCCATTCCCATTCTCTCACCTACCTTGGTCCTGACACACTTTTGGTGTCACTGCCTTTTGTGTAAGATGAAAAATTAGCAGACTGTGACATGGCACCCCTTCTTTTGCACAGTTCACATGAAGTCCCTTCTCTGTCTAGTTGGATTGTAACTATGGGCTGTTCCACTGTGCTGTTTTTGGTTAAAAGATAAATCTTATCTCAATATAACAAACCATCTGTCATAAATAGTCACATAATGATTTAAAATTAGCCGGTTAACCGTGTTTTTTTAAATCACATTTTAAAAGTCAATTTATGACAAGTGTATTATTGACTATCACAAAATATCCAGGGCAGAGACATGTATCTAGACTGCTCATTGCACACATAGCTATTATGCCTTCGATATTACTACACATATATCTATGTTTTGGTTGTTAGGTTTCTAAACAATCTCCATCCAAATGAAACTCAAATATAACTCCCCCAACTTCAAATATAGGAGTAATTTGACTATAATCTAGCACTCATTATGTGCCCTTTAAAAATGGTATTAAGGGGGCCAGGAGTTTGGACTAGTGCTTGCCTGGCTTGCACAAATACCTGGGTTCAATTCCTCAGTACCACATACATAGAAAAAAAGCCAGAAGTGGGGCCGGGAGTTTGGCCTAGTGGTAGAGTGCTTGCCTAGCATGCACGAGGACCCGGGTTCAATTCCTCTGTACCACATACACAGAAAAAAGCCAGAAATGGTGCTGAGGCTCAAGTGGTAGAGCTCTAGCCTTGAGAAAGTCCAAGGACAGTGCTCAGGCCCTGAGCTCAAGCCCAGGACTGGCAAAAAAAAAAAAAAAAAAAAAAAGCCAGAAGTGGTGCTGAGGCTTAAGTGGTAGAGCTCTAACCTTGAGAAAGTCCAAGGATAGTGCTCAGGCCCTGAGTTTAAGCCCCAGGACTGGAAAAAAAAAAAGGTATATAGAAATACTTCATTTGCTATTTACATATACTCTGCTATTTGCATATATTGTCTAAAGTTGGTCTGTCATATTACATGTGAAATACAAATTCCAGTGGTCAGCTTATTCCTTCCTCACCTTTTAGTTCTTGGCCTCCTGATACAATGCACAGATAGCTTCCCCCCTGGTGAAGAAGGGAGAGGAGCGGAGGGGGGGAGGTATTGTTGACTGATCCACAAAACTTTAGCTTTAGACTGTAAAGTAGTGCAGTGAGAACTGAGGTGTGCTGGGAAAGGGACTCACCAGCGTCCTCACCTGGCCTGTGTGCTGGGCGTGAGCAATGCTCAGATGAAGACCACGGTCTGTGCCCTGGACCAGTGCGTCAACCACCAGCAAGAGCTCAGAGCCGGTAAGGTTCTGTCATCAGTCACTCCGGGAATGTCAGCTGCTTCCCTGTTTTATAGCTAAGGAGGGATTGTGGATGGCTGCTGCTGCTTCTACATTCTTCCTCAGTAAAAAGGATTAAAAACAACAATGCCTAAGGAGGTTGTAGGGGAGGCTGACTGCACTCTCCGGGCTGCACCCTTCCCCTGTCAAGTGTTCTGTCGATTTCTTTATCCCACCTGTGTCTTGCATATAGCTGACGGTACTTAATTTGACTCAAGTGTGTGAATGTTAGTAATGTTAGCTTCCAGGTTCTTCTTCTTCTTCTTTTTTTTTTTTTTAAACAAATACATTTTCTCTTGAGCCTCTACCATAAGGCAGCCTTTGGGTTCTCTGTACTGAATCCAGCACACTTTTGGAACCTGCCTTCCTTGAGGGAATTCGATTAAAAATTCTGTGTGACCTGGGCTGCGCCATCATCCTTTCTTTCACTAGAACACCTACCTGGGCCCAAGTAGGTTACCCAGGCCACTGCACTCACGCTTCTATTTGCTGCCCTGTGGGCTTTGCCCAGTGGGAGAGCTCTCAGGAGTGGTGGTCTGTTCTCTGTTGCTGGATGAACACGAAACAGGTCTCGGAGACCTGGGGTGGTTCTCAGCTCAGCCGACTCTGTGTCTGTTGAGAAATCATAGTCTCAGCCACTGACATGACTGATGTGCCTGTCCTTTCCAAAGAGATGTGAAACAGGGACTCTACTTCTACAGTGAGTTCTTTGTGTGGATTTCAAGGAAGATGTGATTTTTTTTTTCTAAAAGAAGCTCTTGAAATAATTTTTTTTGAGGGCCAAAGATTGCATTCTTTCCTCACATTTTTGTCACAATGTGTTCTAAAAGATGAATTGGAATCTCTTGAGGTTTGAGCAGCAGTATGTATGTTAACATCTGAGATTCCCTCCCTGCCTGCTTTCCTCCTCATGCGCCCCCATCTCTGGCCCTGACAAGCCTTTGCAGAACTGGAATGCACACCCTGACTTCAAGGAGGGGATAGTTCATTTGAGGTTTGTTGTTATGTTGCTTTATCCTTCTGAAAGTGCTGTCTCACAGACCCAATCCTGGAAGCCAGGTGGCCCAGGTGTCCTGTGTTCTTGGCCTTCCTTGGTCTGTGCCAGTGGGAGCTATGACTCGGTGCACACCTGGACAGTGAGCAGTGTCCTGTGGAATGATTGGCCTGGGTGGAGGACACCTGCGAGTGAGTGCTTGTGGGGCAGGACACAGATCCCAGAAGCACATGGAATGATGAAAGGGCGTGGGGAGTCAGATCGCAGGTGACTGGAGGAGTCCAGAGACCTGTGCAGATGCCCAGTTTGGGCGCGATATTCTCTCCTGGCTGGATGGACAGCAGTGGTCATGGTGCATTTGGTGTTAGAACTGTCCTGATCTCTGGTGAAGTTGATTGGCCTGACACCAGAGCCAGAGGCACACACCCGAGAGCAGTAATTTGGGAACTCACAGGGGGGACACTTGTTTTCACTTACACAGTGGCCCTTTGTGCCAGCTATGAAAATGGCTGATGTAGGATAGAAAATGTTTGGAGCAGACAGGCCCTGGATTTTGCAAGCACTCAAATATTTCTAAAATTAAGTCAAGGATAGGTATGTGAAACGCAGAGTGGCACAGAAGGTGAATATTTGAGTGCTGATGGAATTTCATTGGTACCTGCTACCTGGCAGCCTACCTCTGGTTTTTAACCCACAGAGCACATCGGAATCCTGGGAGGAAAGATCAGGGGTAACATCTCAAAGCCTTATCCACAATCATCCTTATTCAGTCATTCACTACAACCTGTGGAGTTTATCCACAAAGAAGAGAAGCTTAGAGAGAAGTCATTGATATTCAGGGATCCCTGGGGAGCCTTTTAGCACTGGGGTTTGGGTTTTAGAAATGTCTGCACAGATCTGTGGAAATGGCCGAAAGGTCACAGGGAGGCTCTCTCACCCTTGATCTTTTGTCAGATGTTCTAGAGACTTCTTCAGTGCATACAAGGATGTTTGAAACTACTAGAAAAATAACTCATTTTGAGTTCTGTTTTCCAGTAAGATTGAGTCCAGTTTACCACTTTTTTGTGTGTGTGCAATAAATGTCATATCATCCTACAGTGGGCCCCCCCTTTTTTTAAGGCATGGATGCCAGTCCTAACTATGGGGTTGTCAAGTAACACATTCCTAAGAAGATGGCTTGATAGGGGCCAGGAATTTGGCCTAGTGGTAGAGTGCTTTCCTAGCGTACATGAAGGACCTAGTTTGATTCCTCAGTACCACATACATAGAAAAAACAACAACAACAACAACAAAAAACAACTGGAAGTTGTACTGTGGCTCAAGTGGTAGAGCTCTGGCCTTGAGAAAAAGTCCAAGGACAGTACTCAGGCCCTGAGTTCAAGCCCCACAACTGGCCAAAATAAAAAAAAAAAGAAAGAAGAAGATAGCTTGATGAAAACAAACATTTACAGCACAAATTCTTTCCTGCCATAGAATGTATGGGGTTATTAATGACGAATCTACAACAGTATTGGGGTTTGTGCTTCTTCATCTGTGTAACCACATTTCAGGAAATTTTCAGAAATTAAATGCCTTTGATTAGCATTAATTATGTTACCTCCATGCAGATTTGAGAGTCAAATGCCCTCTATCCATGCTTTATCTCCATCATTGCTTCCTGGTCTTTTGGTCCTCCTGGCTGGTGGGCTTCCTTGGCTAAACACAGCTTGACTTGGAAGGACTCAGAGGACAGGCTTTCTTCTTAGGCTTTAATATTATCATGAGCCGGTGGGTTTGGCTACTTTCTTGACCTGGGATTTCTGCATGTGTCATAAGCATTAGCTCTGGGAGAAGGATGTTCTTTAGGAAGCTCTTGTTTCAGTTTCAAGAAGAATCTCCACATTAGGAAGAATCTTTCAGCAAGCATGGCTAGCAAGAAAGAAAGGGAAGGAGAGAAGCTTTGAACTGTTAACATTCAGGGTATATTGTATCAGTTGTCTTAATTCAAAAGACTTGCTGTTACGAATTAATTGGAGCAAATACATCTCAAGCACTCGGGTGGGGGGGGGGGGGAGGTGAGATTTGTAGAGCAGAGGTGGAAATTGTTGTCCTTGCAAGGAGGTACTCTCCAGTCTGCAGCTGAATCAATACTGGGGACTAATTATTTCTAGTTATCTTTTATGGGTTTGTAAGACATTTCTTTTGTTCAAGGGAATAAAAAACCCATTGTTTGATCAGCGACTGACTAATTATGATAAGTAATTTGAAACAGTCCTGATGAAACTTGTCGGTTAATTAACATCAACAGCAAAAGGAAAGTAACAGAACAACAGTCTCAGTGCCTGCAGTGTTGCCTGGAATTGATGAAACCCTCTTTATGGCATGCTCCATAAGCCAAAGCTGCCAGCGGTTGGGAGGTACACAGGTGGAAAGGTCTGACTCACCTGTCAAGGTGGAGGAGAGTGGACTGTCAGGTCATACGGGAGTGCTGGGATCTTACCAGTGAGGAAAATAGAGTGGAGGTGGGAGGCCATCTGACCCTGAAGCTCAAAGGAAGGAGGACACTGCTTGGCCTGGTTTGGTTTTTGTTGTTGCTTGTTAAGTCTAATTCCCAAATTCATGTGTCCCGTGATTATCTCTACAAAAAGGTTGTGGACAAATACCAGTACAGATCAATAAAAAAGAAAGCTGTGGCTTGAGATAATTCTCATTAAGGATATGAAGTTTTATCAACTCACTGGATTTTCTTTTATGCTTCTAGATTTCTACCTGGACAAGGACTGGTACTATACCCACAGATAGGAGACAAATTGGACATTATTTGCCCCAAAGTGGACTCTAAAACTGTTGGCCAATATGAATATTATAAAGTTTATATGGTTGATAAAGACCAAGCAGATCGATGTACTATTAAGAAGGAAAATACCCCTCTGCTCAACTGTGCCAGACCAGACCAGGATGTGAAATTTACCATCAAGTTTCAAGAATTCAGCCCAAACCTCTGGGGTCTAGAATTTCAGAAGAACAAAGACTACTACATTATATGTAAGTATCATTCTATTCTTTTGTTTTGTAGTAATTAGAATAAGCTAAATAGGTTTGTATCAATTTTTGTCTCCTTAAAATTATCATGATAAAGTGTTTGGTGAGAATCTTTGTTTTTCAAAGAAACTTTAATTGAACCTGGGAATTAATTGAATATAAACAAAAGGGAAAAACTCCTAGAATTCTTACAGTATTGAAATGAATGGTTATGTGAAAATACTTAGCGTTTCTGCAGACAAAAACCATTGACAGGTAAATCTGTGCAATGTCGTTTCTCTTCATCTGTCCATCCATTCACTCTGTCATTTAGTTTTTTCTGTTTCCAGGGACTGAGCATGAGTGTCAGGGATTGAGTAGTGAGCCACATGGCACAATGGTACCCTTTCCTCATAAAGCTAATTGTCCTGAGAGATGGAGCTTAACATGGAAGGATAGGGATTACGGACAAAGCACCTTATACACGTCGCGTTCAATCCAGATTTCACACACACGCGCGCACACACACACACACACACACACACACACACAGATGCCTATTTCAGAATTAGCAGACATATGTCCTTTGGGTCTTATGTAAGACCCAAATGTGAGAAGGCCTAGCTGTGTGTATGTCCTAACCATACCTACTATATGCACATCACATGCTATCACCAAGCCAGAACTGTCCTCAACTGGGTTTTGCTACAGCAGAATCTTGGAAACCAAGAGAGCTGTTGGCATGATTTAAGCAGCAAGATCTTATTTTTTTGGTTTTGTTTTAAAGATGTACCCTTTCTGAGGGTTGAATTTTCCGTGTCTTTCCATAGACTCTATCTCCTGAGAGAACAGCCTCACCTGGCTGGGCTTCTCTATCACTAAACAGCTTCTCTTCAGTTTACTGAACCAGTAACTCAGTGAATGCTTACCTTGGGATCCATGATATGTATTTCTACCACTTTAGTAATTAAAACAAAGGTCGTAGACGTGTAATTATCTTGTCTGAGGCTGTGAAATGCCACAGAGATGGAGAACATATTTTTAAAGCTAACTTGATACACAGAGAGTAGCTTTCCAAGAACAACAAAGAAAAAGAAAAAAATGGTAAATTATGTATTTAATGGAATAATTATCATAAAATGAAAACACGCATTCTGAGATGAAACAAAGCAGATGGGATGGTGAAGTGTACCAAACAATAAGGAAAACTCTAAAAATCTGAAGAAGTTACAGGCTCAAATAAATGGAAACTTTAACCTTATGATAGCCTTCCAAGGTTTTTTAAAGACTTTTTCAGTGGGTGCTCACATCTAGTCCAGTCCTTCCCAAGAATTAGGACTAAGCTCCAACAGACTTATTCAGATGGCTACTGCCCCTGTTGCTGAGCCCATGTCTGCAGACTGGTCTGCCTCATGGAGGTCTGCACAAAGCCAGCACACCTAGCCAGTCTTCCTCTTACTTTTGTTGCTGACTTCATAAAGATGGTTTTGTAAATTCTAAAAGAAACATTGTAATTTCCATAACTCCACTGAGCATAAGTGTGTTTCAGTAAAGACCAAAAGTCAAACCTTTCATGTGAAATAAAATACAGGAAAAGTGAATAAATACATCAGCAATTTACTGACAATGCTTTGCTTAATGCAGTAAGCATGTAATCACGACTTTCTGTCACTCATGAGAGAACTGTACTTGCAAGCAGAGTTTGATTTAAAATGATAATACTAATCTACAGAACGATGACATTCTCTATCTCCTGGGGAAAAAGGAGATGAACATTAACAGGTTCATTATTGGTAGTTAAGCTACTCTGGCTTGCAGAACTTTCTTTGGAGTTTGGATTTACAGTGCAAAAGTGTAGGGTGACCTGAGATGAAAGAATGTTAATTAGAGTGGGGTGTGCTGACACATGCCGTCAGACCTGGACTGGAGAGGATGAGGCAGAAAGATTTACAAATTCTGGACTAGCTTGGACTACATAGTGAGATCCTGTCTCCAAAAATAATACTTTGTCTTAAAACAGACTAGGGTTTCCAGTTTGGAAACGGTGAGACAGTGTTCAGATGGTACCTGTTGAGTTTCTACCCAGAGCTAGCTGTGGCCCAGGACCTATACTTTACTGAAGTCCAGTGACCACTGAACGGAGTTGAAAGGCTTTGCTATGCCAGGCCAGAGGAGGACACTAAAGACACATGGGAAGAGGTAGAAGCCAATTTCTCACCTACCCTGCAACAAAGCTTGTTGAATCACAGGTTTCCCTGGAAAGGAAATGGGAACTGAAATGGACGCATTTTAAAATATGTTAAAAAAATTAATGTTGACTTTATATTGCTGTTCCAAGAATCCCCAAATACCCAAACAAGGGATTCTTATTTTTATTTTTGTCAGTTGCGGGACTTGAACGCAAGGCCTGGGCATGTTGTCCCTGAGCCTCTTTGTACTCAAGGATAGTTCTCTACCACTTGAGCCACAGCGCCCCTTCTGGTTTTTCGTGGTTCATTGGAGGTAAGAGTCTCACAGGAACTTTTCAGGCCGAGCTGGCTTTGCACCATGATCCTCAGATCTCAGCCTTCCAGGCAGCTAGAATCACAGGTCCCTAGAGCCTGGCTAAAAGGGGTTTTTAAGTCATGGATTTCCCTGTTAAATGGATGAGCACAGACACATAGTCACAGTCACATTCTGTTCTGTGTGTTTCAGAAGGAGAGACAAGTATTTGAAGGCAGCAATTTTTATATCAGAACATTCATAACATAGAGCTAGGTGGCATGATGGGAAATACTCAGTGATTGTTGAGGCAGTAAGTGATGTTGGTATTTGAGTTTCCAGGGAGTAGACGACGTGTGTTGTACACTTACATTTGAGGTTTTCCTTTTGTTTTCTTTTATTGCCAGTACTGGAGACTGAACTCAGGCTTCCTCCTCTTGCTTGGAGTTTTCCACTTGAAGGCTAGTGCTCTATCACTGCAGCCACGCCTCCACTTACAACTTTTTGTTGATTAGCTGGAGATAAGAGTCTATGGACTTTTCTTCCCTGGCTGGCTTCTAACCAGGATCTTCAATCTTAGCCTTCTGAGTAGCTAAGGTCGCAGACGTGAGCCACCAGCAGCCAGCTTGGACTTTTAAATCTTTTTCTTCCTTTTTTCCAGTTCTGGGCCTTAAACTCAAGGCCTGAGCACTGTCCTTGGGCTTTCTCAAGGCTAGAGCTCTACCACTTGAGACACAGCACCACTTCTAGCTTTTTTTCTATGTATGTGGTACCGAGGAATCGAACCTGGGCCTTCGTGCATGCTAGGCAAGCACTCTACCACTAGGCCAAACTCTCGGCTCCTGGACTTTTAAATCTTAATGTTTGCTTATTGACACCTTTACCATGGAGAGAATCAGGCCATAGTTCTTCCTGCGTGCCAGTTGCGTGCTCTGGAAGGTAAAGGCAGTGTTGTTTGGAATATTGCTTGATTCCCACCCACAAAGGGACAGTCTGTGTAGAAGACACTATCTCCACCCCCCACCCCTGCTCCTGCCACGTGCGTGGCTCTGGTGATGGGCTGTATCCCAGATGAGCAGTGCTGTGGAGAATTAGGCCAGGAGCCTAGAGTCCTCTGTCTCGGTTCTGCTGCTGCCGGAGCTTACTGAGAAAGTCACTTTAATTTCCTTCTCTAGAAAATACTTTTATCGTTGATGTTGTTCAGACTAATGATGGAGCACTCCTCTGGGTCCCAGCCATTTTCTGGTTGGCTCTCTGGCTGGTGTGCTTCTGCTTAGTGCAGACAGGCTCTGCTCTGCATTCTGTTCAGACTTTCTGCTTCACTGGTGGTTGCCCCCTTTCAAATATACACATCACAGTTTGGGACTTAATGTAAACATTAATATTTAATTAGAGCTGTATTTTTTTAAACCTACCTGTATTACTAGTGAATTCCCTGAAGAAATGACATGACAAAATGATATACACCCTCATTAATTCTGCTCATAGATGATGATTTGCTGTGACACGTGGCACAATGATATATATGGGGTTTCTTCGTGTTTGGAATTGACTTTTTCCAGTGACCTATTTCAGTAATTAGCCTTGGGCTTAATTTGCATAATAAAATCTCCCAATCATTAAATTATCCAAAGATGGGAAGGTTATGACTATTTGGTCTGATCTTCCATTACTGTGCTGCACACCCTCAATTTTCTTAAAAATGTAGTCTTTATTTCATCTAACCTGTAGTCATTTTTATCTAATTGTGAAATTATTTTAACTGCTTGGAGAATAGTCATGTGTTCCGATGTCCCAGGCTCTTGAAGGGAGGTAACTGCTGTCGTGAGACTGGCTGGCATCTGAAGTTTTCTGGGAGGGTTTCTAATCTTAGTTCAAAGGTGACAAATCGAAGCTGAAGGAATCAGCACATTCCGCATGTTTGGTCTTAGTTTCAGCGGCCTGAGAATGTGCTACAGCCTCTTATCCAACTTGAGCGTGAAACCTTCCCAAATCTCACGGAGAGGAGACACGTGAGCCTGGAAGGACGAGAAATCAATATCGCTGTGGGGATCCGTTTTGGGTAACCAGGGACTACAGCAGAGCTCTAGGCAATATCTTCCAATTCAGTTCTACGAGAATTAGGTATTACTTTACCCTAAATCCATACCCAAGCATTGAAATGAGTCTGAGACTTATCGTTTCTAAAGAGTGCTTTATGAAAATTCTGTCACACTCGCACACACACACACACACACACACACACACCCTGAGGCACTCACAGTGTCCCTTCTGGAGGCATAATTACAATGTCTAGTCTGCCTTCTTGAACCTTGAGTGAGTCTAGAGGAACCAGCATACCACAGGCAGCTTATTAATGTGGTTATCCCATGCATTTTTTTGGATATCATGTGAAACTGGAAGGCTCCATAGATGGCTTTCCTGTATTTTTAAGGCATCTAATTTTTTTTTCTGAGCAAAATCACAAAATAAAAATACTTTTACTAATATAATGAAACAGGTTTTTTTGTTTTTGTTTTTGTTTTTGTTTTTAAAGGAGCCAAATTGAGGCCATTCCTTGGTTTGGTTGGGCATATGTATGTATGTTTATTTTCCTCTTTCCTGTTTTTAATTGACTTATTTCTGTGGAGTAAGTGTGTCAAGCTATAACAACATATACAGAATATAGTATAATTTCTTTCCCTAGGAGAGTTCTGGAAGCTTTCAAATTATCTTTGGGGAGTGTGTGTGTGTGTGTGTGTGTGTGTGTGTGTGTGTGTGTGTGTTTTCCGGTCCTAGGGCTTGAACTCAGGTCCTGGGCACTTTCCCTTAGCTTTTTTTTTTTTTTTTTGTGGGTCATAGGGCTTGATCTCTGCCTGAGTGCCGTCCCTGAGCTCTTCAGCTCAAGGCTACTGCCCCTACCCTTGAGCCAAGCCCCATTTCCCATTTTCTAGAGGTGAATTGGAGATAAGAGTCATAGGTCCTTTTGTGCCTGGCTTTGAACCTTGATTCTCAGATCTCAGCCTCCTGAGTAGCTAGGATTACAGATGTGAGCCACCACGCTGGCTCCCTGAGCTTTTGTATGCAGGGCTAATATTCTACCACTTGACTACATCTCAACTTTGGCCTTTTGGTAGGTTTTTTTTTTTTTGTTTTTGAGCTAAGAGACTCCTAGACTTTCCTGCCCAAACTGTCTTTGATCTGCAATCCTCAGCCCTCAGCCTTCTTAGTAGCTAGGATTACAGATGTAAGCCACGGTCACCTGGCTTTGTAGGTGGCTTTTAAGAATGCATATTATCCATAAAGTTTTGTGCAATTTATTGTATTGAATTATTTATGTGTAATAAATGTAAATGCCACAGTTCACAGTTAAATATATGCAGGCCAGAGACATAACAACATTGCACGTTTTTTTTTTAAACTTTGACTTAAAAATTTTATCCTGATTCTAAGCTTGATAGCTTGATATTTTTCTGGGAGAAGATCAGAGATCAGATGCTTCCTGTTAGGTGGGGAAAAAAATCCAATACGTATATGACAATAGTTTTGTGAATCCACTCATATTACATTTTCTATTACATTAATCATACTAATAAACAAATATAAACAGAAGTAAACAAGCGAAAAGAGGTAGATTACATTCCAAATTCATTTGCAAATGAAAGACTGACCACTTTGTAATGCACAGGCTAAAATCCGAATCATGTTTTTTTTGACACATTTGACTTATTGCATCACATTCTAGGATACATTATTTAATACTTTTGTTTCAAAGTGTAGATTGAGTGGTGAAGTTCCAGAACATTTTCCAAACTGAGATTACTTTAGAGATATTCACGAATGGAAAGTACAAAGAAAGGGGAGCAGCAGTTATTAAAGCTAATTGATTACAAACTATTTCCTAAAGGCAAAGTAAAAATGATGCTATGTAATACAGATTTGATATATATATATATATATATATATAGAGAGAGAGAGAGAGAGAGAGAGAGAGAGAGAGAGAGAGAGAGAGAGAGAGAGAGAGGACACTATGTGTACAACATCACACTTTTATCTGTCCTAACTTGGGCAAGAATTTTTGTCCTATACCTTGCATAACTTCTGAGTTGAAGCATTTCGACACACTGTTGTTTTTTTCTCTGCACTATTTTTGGAATGGCATGTTGATCAGAATCTTAACAAATAGTATATAGATGTATGCCATAGGATGCTCGGAGGATGAAATCACACAGCTTTATTTTGTTTTTGTTTTTTTGCCAGTCCTGGGCTTGAGCTCAGGGCCTGAGCACTGTCCTTGGACTTTCTCAAGGCTAGAGCTCTACCACTTGAGCCTCTGCACCACTTCTGGCTTTTTTCTATGTATGTGGTACCGAGGAATCGAACCTGGGTCTTCGTGCATGCTAGGCAAGCACTCTACCACTAGGCCAAACTCCCGGCCCCGAAATCGCACAGCTTTAGAGATAAGGTAGGATAGAACCTCTAGAGTTCAGGTCTACCGCCCAGAGCTCTTTCTTGAGTATCAATTCACAAGAAACTCAACGTGTAATTATCCCTCAGCCTCTTCCTCTGCGAAATGGGGCTAATGATAGCCCTGGCTCAGAGGGCGGATGTGAGTTTCCTGGGTGAGATACTTTACGTGCTGATTTCTGTGTTGACCACCAACTTAGCACAAGTTTGTTGTAGAGCGGGACAGACGTTGAAAGCTGAAGACCAGCCCGGGCTGGGCTGGAGCTGGAGGATCCTTGATTTGATGTCTGGCTGTGCAACGAGACTGCAGCGAGGTCACAAGTTTTGGTAATTGCTGCATGACATAATCATAAGATCTTTCCCCTCAGTCACGTTGGAGTTGACTGAAGGTCTTTCACCCATTGCTCACTTTGCCAGGAAGCATGCCCTTGCGTGTGGCTTGCTCAGAGAATTAATTGTCCAAGCTTTGCTGGCTGGTTCTGTGTGAGATGTCATGGCTCCCACTTTGCTTTCCTTCCCTAGGCCCCAGAATATGGCTTCGTTTTTACAGGTCATTCCATCAGCATCCTAATGCCATATAAAATAGTCTTCCAGAGAACAAACGTATCAGAGCGTATCTCTGAGTCAAGCTGAGAAAGCACATCAATCCATTCGCCTGGTCCTCAGAAGCAGTTGTTAGCATAACGTGAGCTCTGTTCTCTGGCTGTATGGCTGTATGAAGGCTTTTTGTCCAGAATGTGTGTAGTGCAGGGGCAGCGGGCGGTGGGGTGAGAGTGGGGGATCCCTCAGAAGAAAACGTCACTCTTTACACTGTAGGAATAACGACGCAGTTTCTGCATTGCTAAGGAATCTGTGGCCATGAGGTCTGATGACATCATGACCACTGGGGCGTTCTGTCACTCACAGGATGGATAAGATGAGCTGTTCAGTGTTTGCATTTGGTGGCATTGCCTAGGCAGTGATGATGGTTTACCTGCCAGACTCAGTCCTGCAGGAACTGTTCCTGCGGTCTGCAAAACCACAAAAAGGTGACTGTGATTCCCACAGAGGTCAGACTTGTTGAGAAAGAGAGGAAGACTGAGAGCCATGTCTACAAAGGACATGTAAGAATGGGAGAGAAATGAAGGACAGTTCTCTAGAGGAGAAAGTTTGTTTAGGAGTTGCTCAGAATAAAGCTGCCTTTATTCATAAAATGAATCTTAATATCTCTAGCCCCCGTATTTATAGCTTCTCAGAGGTTCACATCAATTTATAAATAATTGAACTATTCTGGAGACCTCTAGTACAAGCAGAGAAGAGGACAGTTTTCTTTCTCAACGCTTTTAAATATTCATCATGTAGATAAAAAATTTAAAACAAAGTGAAACACTTAAAAAAAAAGTCAAGAAGCCTAGACAGATATAAAAATCAGATTACTTTGAGAAGATTGGTTTATATAGCCCTTAAAAGTCATTCCTTTGTTTCCAAAATTCTAAAATCTCAGTCTGAGTGTTTTGATCTCTTAGGAAAGTGTTGTAGCCCCTGACAAACTACCCTTGAGCCAAGCCCACTTCCTGTTTTCTAGAGGTTAATTGGAGATAAGAATCTGGGTTCCTTTTGTGTCGGTTGGCTTTTGAGCCTTGATCCTCAGATCTCAGCCTCCTGAGTAGCTAGGAGGACAGGCGTGAGCCACCCTGCGGCCAGCTCCTCACAAACTTTTATCTCACTTTGAAGACTAGAAAGACAGAAGATAGAGCCAGTTTTATTGTAGTGCAGAAATTAAGAAAACCCAACAAGGGGTTGTCCTCTTTTTTCAGCTACACGGGAGACAGAGGCAGGAGAATCTCTGGAGTCCCTGAAGTTAACACTAGCCTGAGCAGTGTAGCCAAGCCTGCAGCGTAGTTAGAAAGAAGGAAGCGATTGGAAATGGGTAGTTATAGTAGAATTTGATAGATATTCTGAATTTCCTTGTTCTTTTTAGGCCTATTAATTCCACTTCTTTAGCAAATGTTGTATTGCATTTTTATAACATTAGCAACAGAAATTCATGAGTCAAGTTCTTCAAATAAAAATCTGTCAGATATACAAGTTGCACAACAAGAGACCAGATTTTCTTAGTTAAGTGCAAGGGCTACTGTTTTATTAGATGGTTGAATGGCGGGATTGATGGAGCGGTTCCACCTCTCGTAGAAGCATAATTAATCCTGTTAGGGATATCCAGGTTGTGTTTTGTTAAAAGACAGATCTGGTCTCTGTTTACATCAGTGAAATAAAGTAGCCCACTTGTTGCTGGTGTTAAGCCAGGAGATGGAGGTATTCTTTTATGAAGCAAACTTGTAGGAAATGGCCCTGGATTCTGAGAATACAGGATATATATGGAACAAGGTTCGCAGTAGGCCAAATGTAGACAGAGCCACTTTATTGAGGCTGTTACTGGTCTCTACGTGGTCACCATGTCCTTCTGAACTGTCCCTCGTCTGCAGTTGTATTCCAGACATTCCCTTCATCATGGGAGTCCACCAGCAAGAGTGGATGATCCCCACTTCAGTCCTGGGAAGTCCGGGTCATTACTGTCATTGCTTGCGGTTAGTGACAGGTGAAGGAGCCAGAGCCTGTGGGTCGAATCCTCCCTTCCTCCAGGAGCCTGATCCTCTGACCTTTCCTAGCTAGACATTCCTGTAGTTCTGCAAAGGTATCTTAGGGATCAAGACTGAAAAGCTGGAGAAGAAAATTGGTTTCCTGGAACGCTTGCAGCCCCCGGCTCAGAAGATTTTCATTAGCCCTCGTTGTGGTTTTTGTTTGAGTTTTAAAAATCTGGATGCTGAAGTTAAGCCAACGGAGACAATAGGGAATTCTGTTTTATCTTTAGAACTAAGACTTCATTCTTCTTTATTTTTTTCATGTGTTTAGTCACTACTATTGAAACAGTCATCTGACCACTTATTTTTAAACACAATTCCTCATTTTATGGATTTTATCTCATATTAAGGTGGACTGTCCTGCATAAAGTTAATTATTGTTTTAGTGTTGATGGACAGGTTCTCCCTATATTAAATTTGAGTAACGGTGACAATAGGAAAACTCCCTCAATGTATATGAGAAGAAAAGCTTTTTTAAATAAATGGAACCATGTTGGATTTTCTTTCTAACTAATGAGAAATTTTTCCTGCATAAATCATCATAACTTTAGCAATAAAACTCTGAGACCTAGAAAGCAATACATTTCCGTTCCACAGAATTCATTAAAAGCCAAGACACCAAGTTGTTGCAAGCAATATTTTGAACGTAAACCACTCCATAAATAAATTCAGGTGTTTAAGCCCTTCTCAGACTAGAAACAAGCAACAGGGATGACTTCGTGCCAGCACTGTTTGGTTTCCCAGCAAAGTGTCAGGGTACTGGATGGAGACTGGTCTGGTTTGAAAACTTGAAACCTAAAATGATGTGACATCTGTGCTGGCAATGACAACTCTGTACAGTCGTTCCAGAGTTTTGAAGAACTTCAAGATCAGAAATTCTTTTGGTTCCAAGCATTTCAAAAGGGGTGCTGAGCTGGGGTTTGCTCTCTTTATAAATATGTACATGTCTGCATGCACAAAAGGCCCTTATACCTCCACACACCTAAGATGATCAACAATCAGGGGGAGAGAGGGAGAGAGGGAGAGTGAGAGTGAGAGTGAGAGAGAGAGAGAGGGAGAGGGAGAGGGAGAGGGAGAGGGAGAGAGGGAGATAGAGAGAGATGCACTGCTTACCTTGCTCCCAGTAGGTGTACTGTAATATTTTAGGACTGTATTGTCAAGGTAGCCATGATCTTACCATCCTCGTGCATTGCCATTGCGTGATCTTTGTGCAGTTTTTAATGGTTAAAAGCATTTGGGGTGAGGAATAATAGAGTTTAGGCTGCACATGTGGTGTTTTGTTTTTGTCCCAGCTATATTTTCTTTATTTTTTAAATTTTATTGTATTGACAGGTGATGTAGAGGGGCCACAGTTACATTGCTTCTTACCACTGTTATCCCTGCCATGTTATTCTCCCGCTGCCCTTCCCCCTCCCCTACACATGCTATTTATGATGGTAGATAGTCCCATCCCAGTCTGGGTCTCTTCCACTCTCAGGCTCTGGCTCCCTGCTTGTGTAACATCCTCAGGTCCCTTCCCAGATGACAGTGGACAAATAACACATGTCATTAAAACAAGTTTCAAAGTCATTGCATTTTTGTATGTATGTGCCAGTCCTGGGCTTGAAACTCAGGACCTGGGTATTGTTCCTGGACTCTTTGCTCAAGGCTAGTGCTCTACTGCTTCTGGCTCTGCTCTTTTCTTTTCTTTTCTTTTCTTTTCTTTTCTGTGCTTAAATGGAGATAAGAGTCTCACAGACTTTTCTGCCCTGGCTAGCTTTGAACCACAATCCTCAGATCTCAGCCTTCTGAGTAGCTAGGATTATCGATATGAGCCACTGGCACCTCGTGTCATTACATTTTTAAAAAGCATTGATGGGATATGCTATTATTGTTCACAAAAGGCATTCAAAACTGAGGAAGTAAACCATTTTTTTCCCCCAAGAACTGTTGCTGTACTTGATACATAGCCTCTTCCGTCATTTCTTAATGCCTAGTGGAGAAAACAATCCATTGTGTTGTGTAGAAATCACGGAAGCTACACCAGCTACTACCACTGTATTTCTGATGTATTGCTTAAGACATTTGTAAGCAGTCACCAGGCCTGGTGACTTCCCCGGGTGGTCCTGGAGCCTTGGAGGCAGAGATCAGCACGACGCTGGTGTTAGGTTGGCCCTGGCAAAACATACACTGGTGGTAATGAGGTGTTAATTCAGGTGCTTCTTCCTCGCACACTGCAGCACGGTTTGGATGAGAAATGCACACATCCTGTCCAATGATGGTTTACATAGTCTTTTAGCCGTAAACAGCTTCCTACTGGCAAAAGAGTCAGATATGAAAGGTACAAGCTATTTCATCAAGGAGCAGAGAGGCCTCTTTTGTTTAAATTTTGGTGGTTATTCTTTTTTGTATTTTTTTTTTTTTGCCAGTCCCAGGGCTTGAACTCAGGTTCTAACCACTGTCCTTGGGCTTTCTCAAGGCTAGAGCTCTACACTTGAGCCATGGTACCACTTCTGGATTTTTCTATCTATGTGGTACCAAGGAATCAAACCCAGGTCTTCATGCATGCGAGGCAAACATTCTACTGCTAGGCCACACTCCAGGCCCCCTTTTCTTTGTACTGTTCTTTCTTTGAGTAAGATTTTATTTTAAAAGGAGGTTGTTACGTTTTTGCTCTAAAATCAGGCAAATTTGAGAGTAGGGTCTGTGATGCTGAGATTTGATAGCACCCAAACTGACAACAAACCCTTCAGAAAGTCATGTTTGTGTCTTCCCCCAATACACGTGAATATGCATGCACACACACACACACACACACCCCTTTTCCACAGCAGAACCACGGTGGAAAACAAAAAGGAAGAGTGATTGTTTTTCCTTTTTCTTTTGAGTACACTATATACATGTCCTTGTAGACACTTCACCATTTACCTTTCTTTATCAAAGAGGGGGAAACTCTTATTTCCATTTCCTGGAGTTCATTTTGTAAATATTATTTTATATGAGCGGATGCACATAGGCATTGGACCTTTGTGTTCCTCTCCTAAGCATATCCTCCTTTCTACGAAAACTCTTTAGACCAGGCATTTGGTTTGGTTTTGGTACATATTTCCAAGCTGAGGATTTTCTCCTTCTGAGTTTGTATGCTACGAGGACTCTGTGCTATGCAAAGTAGGAAAGTACATATCTGATTCCACAGACGGAACCCTGATTCTATCATATACAGTCTGAATTGGCACCGACCATTTCAAATCAGAATCGATGCCAGGATAAGTAGGTAGGTCTCAGCCTTCTGGGTTGTCTACTGACATTTAATAATGAACTGTTTTTTGTCAGCCTCCGTAATTTTTGCATATTTAAATTATCAGCTTTACTTTGTGTGATTCTCACTGGATTGCGCTTTTGGTTAGCTTTGCGATTGCTGGCCAATAGAGTTCCTGCTGGTTCTTCAGAAGTCTGTGCTGAGCATGTTAGAGATGGTGCAGAGGAATTCTGGCCAACATGAGATGAAGATAGAGTGTGGAATGGATGGAACAGTCTCGAAAACTATAGTTGGAGGATAGGACAAGTATACTTGGTCATGTGTAGCTTTATGGAAAGAGAAGGATTTTATTCTTACTACCCTCCAGCTTTCTGACCCTGAATGTTTATGTTATCTTTGGTGGGCTTCTTTGATTAGTTGACATAAACATTTATTTCCATCAAGTTGCCTATCTAACCAACATCTGTGTTACAGTCCAACGAGCAAACTACTAAGATGGTTTCACATGGCCTCTTCCAGGCTGCTGTACTTTGCTATGCATTTCATCACAGAAGAAGCTTTAGACAGTGTCCCTTATAGGGACGCCTTTGTGATACAGGATATATACATATATTTCCCTTTTTGCTACCTCCAGTCCCATTCTCCTTGTGAATAAGATCTGATGGGTCCAGAATCAGAAGTCGATTTCCCCTCTGATGAGCATTCATTCTTGCTGTCTTGATGAATGCAGCATCGACAGTGCCCAGGGCTGACGCTTGTTCAGTTTTCTGGGTCCCAGAGCAGCCATGACCAAATGAGGATGTGTTAGCATGCAACTATCATTTCTTCCACATGAGGAATTGGAAAAATGGAACTATTCCTTTTTTGTGTGTGTGTGTGTGAATCATGGGATTTGAACTCTGGGCCTGGGCATTGTCCTTGAGCTCTTCTGCTCAAGGCTACCACCCTATCTTTTGAGCCACTTCCAGTTTTCTGGTGGTTAACTGGAGATAAGAGTCTCACAGACTTCAATGCCCAGTCTGACCTTGAACCTTGATCCTCAGATCTCAGCCTCCCGAGTAGCTAGGAAGACAGGCGTGAGCCACCATGCCTGGCATGACTATTCCTATTCTTAAGATCTGTGTCATTACCCATTAGTTTTCCCTCCTCTCCCATTCCCCTCCCCTTTTTTCCTCCCCTTCATCTCTTCTCCCCTCCTCCGCCTCCTCTTTTCTTTTCCTTTGCTGCTTCTCAGATGACTCTTTGTTACTATGCCCAGGGAATAAAGGATGGGGGGGGGGCATGCAAACTTAGGGTACTTTTTGTTTTGATTTGGCTTATCTTTTGCTTTATTTTTATTCCCGTTTTTGTTTTGAAAACACAGTCTCTGTTGACTCCTGCCTCTGCTTCCTGGGTCCTGGGGTCACAGGTGTGCCATTCCTGCTTGAGCTGGGAGCCCTGTGCACTGGAACCAGGCCCTGGGGGGAATAATATCAGATTTCTGTATCTTCACTCCATGCAATTAGACCCTTGAAGCCAAAACTTTTAAGAACAGATTGTAAAATGTCCTGCGTCTTTATTAAGTCTATCTTCATACCAGATGGAGAAAGTTTTCTAGTAATTTTTAATCTTATACAGTCTCTTCTCCCCAGACCCCCACATGGTAGGGGAGAGGGAAGGGTAATGTCTAAGGCACTAAGAGCTTAAGTATAACAATGCTGTTTTTCCTGTCTCTCAATGATTCAGTGCAATCTTATCCACTTAATAATACAATGATTGTGGCTACATTAGATAGTGTTGATAGGGAGACACAAAGAAAAAACTAAGTATAATGAGGTAACTATTTATTTTTATTCTTTCTTTAGGTTAAAAATTCCCAGGACATTCAAATGAACAATAAAAAATAATTGCAAAATTGTCTCCTGAAATGGAAATAGATTTTATTCCCAAGCATTAGCAATTTTCTTATTATTTTTCAGACTCGGCTGTTAAACATTTTAAAGCTGTAGGTGCATGATTGCTGGGGGGAGGGGAAGGGAGCAAAATCAGAGTCCTGTGGTTGTATTTCAGAACTCACTTCCAGAATAGAAGGGACCTTCCAGTGCAGGAC
Organism: Megascapheus bottae; assembly: GCF_031878675.1. NCBI lineage: Eukaryota > Metazoa > Chordata > Mammalia > Rodentia > Geomyidae > Megascapheus > Megascapheus bottae. Next base: position 4,421,437 of record NC_143519.1, read on the forward strand.
ATTTGGGTCTAGCTCAGACCAGACCGGTCCAGGACCACTGAATAAAAACACACTTCCCCTGAGGACAAGGAAGTTAGTTTTCAGGACAGAAAGTTTTATTTGTATCAAATGCAAAATGGGAATCATTGTGAGTTTTGTTAGACTTGCAAAGATTACCTTCAGAAATCTCAGTGGTGACTGCTGAGAGCAGGGTTTCTCTGTGATGTTGATTTAGGTAGCTATTTAAGGCTTTGGGAATACAGCTCTTGGTTTTGTTTTTCATATTTCAAAAGAGCTCTTAAATGGCACACATAATAAACTGAAAAGTTTTTGTTTTCCCTCTCCCTAAACTGGGCCATTGGAGCCTCAGGGGAGGTGGAAACATGCAACTGAAGAGAAAAAGAGGAAAAGGAAAGTGGAGCTGTGGTTCAAGTGGTAGAGCACCAGCCTTGAGTGAAAAAAAAAGGCTAAGCAAGAGTATCAGGCTCTGAGTTCAAGCCCCAACCAGAACCAGCACGCACCTAGATAAAAGCAGGAAATTTGATTCATTATTTTTCTTCTTAGCATTCCTTTGTCTTTTTTTTTTTAAAGGGGAGGGGAGATGCTGTTTTAACATTGGTAATTTTTTTCCCCCAGTAACTTTCACAAATTACAAGTTACATCAGTTTTCCATTCTAATTTCAGTTATTTTGATTACAATTTTAAATTGTAATTAGTCTTACAATTATATCAGTTTTCTACCTTTCTTACATGAAAGATAACAGAGCAACTTATTTGGAAGAGATAAATTGGTAAGAAAAATATGGTTCTTTCTAGATTCATATAAATACACAATAGATTTTAGGTGTTTGTGCCTATCTAACCTTTTCTCTACAGTCTACAAGCAGAAACAATCCACTTCTCACAACCAATTGCTTCCAAAAAAATGTTAGTATGGCACCAGACACTAGGTTTTCTAAGTCATTCTAAGAGTCAGCCTCAGCAGGGGAGAAGTGGTCAGGAGACTGAAAACAAAGCAAGCTCTCACACAGGCATAAGGCTTGGTCTTTGCCCTTTTTTTTTTGCCAGTCCTGGGCTTGAGCTCAGGGCCCGAGCACTGTCCTTGGACTTTCTCAAGGCTAGAGCTCTACCACTTGAGCCTCAGCACTTCTGGCTTTTTTCTATATGTGGTACCGAGGAATCGAACCCGGGTCTTCGTGCATGCTAGGCAAGCACTCTACCATTAGGCCAAACTCCCGGCCCCTCGGTCTTTGCTTTTAAAGAAAATTATGAGAGTAGAGAAATTATCCATAGAATGTGTATTTCTGCTGTGAAGAAAACTTATGTGCTCACCAAGTACCTGGAAAGCAAAATGAGCGGGCTAAAGGAATATGCCTCTGAGATCAGTATTTAGCAGGACGCCTGTCCCCTTTTGCAGTCCTTTCCCAAGTGCAGAGTGAGTACACGGCGCTTTGGTAATCAAAGTGGATGACTGAAGCTGCAGCAAGGTATATGAAACACTTCTGTTTCTTGCCCCTTGACCTTCTGTGTCCAGCATTTTCCACCTTCACTTCCCTCCTGAACTTGAACTGTGACTGTAAGCCTGTTCTTGATTACAGGGCCTGGCAGCCCATCTCTTTGCAGCTCTAGTTACAAAGCTATGCAGAGAACTCACTGATCTAAAGGCAGACAATTATGTGTTTAAATAATCTGCTTAAAAAAATCATAATTCTACAGTGGTAAAAGAGCCCTGCCCCTATACCCACGCTCTCTTTCCTGAGTGGAAGAGGAATCCAGGTAGGTATAAGGAGAGAACAGACAAGCTGAGAGTTTTCAGACAGTGTGTGTGTGTGTGTGTGTGTGTGTGTGTGTGTGTGTGTGTGTGTGTGTGTGTTCACACATGCATGCACATGTATATGAACCCTTGCCCCAGCAAGGTTTTCCCACAGCAAGCATTTAGGTTAAAAAGTTAACCAGGTTCAAATTGATCATGACCACACTTGAACACTCATTTACACAAGAGGACTTTGAAGACTTGACTATATTTTTGTGTCAGTGTTGGGGCATGAACTCAGGACCTTGCACTCTTGCTTGGCTTTTCTTTTGCTCAAGGCTGGTCCTCTACCATGTGAACCACATCTCTCCTTCCAGCTTTTTGCTAGCAAATGAATGGGAAAGATTCCACAAGAGTTTTCTGCGTAGGCTGGCTTCGAGCTGGGATCCTCAGATCTCAGCCTTCTGAGTAGCTAGGATTTTAGGCACGAGCCACCAGCACCTAGTTTGGATTTTAGTATACTTCTTCTGCACATATCAGTCTGGATGAAGAAGGAGAGGGGTGTGGGAAGGCTCTCTGACTAGTGTTCACAGAACTTGGGTGCGTGACAGGTGCTAATCGTTCTTGAAGCAGGAAATCTGCAGTGGAGGAAGCAGGTGTCGTGAGATGATCACTGTATTTTGAGCTGATCGAGTTACCTAAAGAATCAGTAGTGGGGAATGTGGGGGGGGGAGGGAAATGGGTACCAAGACATGTGAAAGGGTATCAATGTATGTGAATTAATGCACCTTCTATCTGGCAAATATCATGTAACCCTTTTACTAATTACAAAAAAAAAAAAAAAGAGAATCAGTAGATATTTTGGAAGATGCCTTACCTCTTATCTGTAGACGAGTCCTGAGCAGCCACGAGCGAAGGGAGGGGACCGCGTCTGGAGCTCGTTCATCTCTGGAACTTGATCGCATACATAGAACAGTGTTCCCTAGGATCCATTTTTCTTTATTTCTTTTTCTTATTTCTTTTCGGCTTTTAGCATCCCATACTTTTAGAAAACGTGTGACATAAGAGTGAATTCTTGTTTTTCGAATTGTTTTCAGACATTTCATGTTCATGTAAACTTGGCTTTATTGATTTCCTGATTTTTCTTTATTTTTTTGTTTTGTCCATTTTATTTTTAATCAGCTACATCAAATGGGTCTTTGGAGGGCCTGGATAACCAGGAGGGAGGGGTGTGCCAGACAAGAGCCATGAAGATCCTCATGAAAGTTGGACAAGGTAAAGACCGCCTGCCGCCTCGTGACGCCTCGTGATCTGCTTTTCCCTCAGCTAGCGTGGCACCCGTGTGCCAACACGGGTCCTCCCTTAGTTCTGCAAGCAGACCCTTCAGCACCAAGAGCCCCTGCTAGCTTTCCTCCAGTCAATACCTGAGATCTCTCTAAAAGTTAGGTGCAGCCAGGCAGAAGATCTATTGCCTTGTACGAATAAGATTTCTCTCTTAAGAAGCAAAACACCTCTTTGTTCCAAAATCAGAATAGCCAGAATGTAAACCATGTTCCTTCAGTTTTGCTCATTTTCGAATCTTGACTACTGAAGAGTTGCGTTCATGGTGCCTTTTCACGTAGAGATAACCTACCGTGCAGAAAGAGAGAATTATTCTTCTAATTAGAAATTGGTATCGTAGTCAATCAACTCGCTCAGTTAAATTGAAATGTCATCTGCAATTCTTTGCCTGCCAAATGCAAGAATCCCTATAGCTGCTACAGACGGCCTTCTTAATCTAAACCTCTGAAATAACTAGAATCACCGTTCTTCTTTTTAAAAGGGAAATTATATTCTTGTATTTCACAGTGCTTTGCATAAAGAATCTTATGTTCCTTGCTATTCGTGCCTCTTGAGATATACGCGCAGCTCTTAAAGCTAGCTGTCTGTGCTGTAACTCATCATTTGTTCTTCATATAGATGCCAGTTCTGCTGGATCGAGCAGGAATAACAATCCTACGAGACGTCCAGAATTAGAAGCTGGTACAAATGGAAGAAGCTCAACAACAAGTCCCTTTGTCAAACCAAATCCAGGTACAGCAGTGTAGTCTCTGTGCACGTGGGGGTCTGTGGGGACCACTATTCTGAGTGCCCCTACAAAAGCAGTGGGGAGTGGAAGGACTTGGACCCCGGTGAGATGAACTAGTAGCTATAGATGCCAGTAATGTCTGCTGTTCTTGAGTCATTAATTACGGTCAGGAAGACAAAAGGTTCGTTCCCACGATGGCCTAGCGCTCAGAAGCAAAACTGCATATCCGAAGGACATGCCAGCTACTAGCGCGGGTGGTGCAGGCAGCCCTGTTCCCATCGGCCAACACTGTACCAAGTACACTGTCAACACCAGCTTTAAGCTGATGTGAATGTATATATAATTAATGTTGTAATCCCTCGTCTAATTATGTCTAATCCACAAAGAGCCTCGCTGATCCTCTTCTGAATTTTAGATGGCAACATTTTCAACTCATGTGTCAGGGAGGGTATGCTTTTCAAGGTGGCCCTTGGTAATGTGCACATTTTCTGTGTCAAATACAATATTAAAGGGATTTCTAGCCCAAGTGTTGAATCCTAGAGAAGACTGGCTTGTTTTTTCTTGAACCTACCTTCCTTCCTTCCTTTCTTTCTTCCTTTCTTTCTTTCTTTCTTTCTTTCTTTCTTTCTTTCTTTCTTTTTTGCTGACTGGGAATCAATGAATGGCTGGGTGTCCACCTTGGTGCCCAGGGAGCCAGTTTGCTTTTAGGGCTCTGTGCCTTTTTTTTTTTTTTTTTGTGGCTGAGAGAACTCAGCCACCACAGTCATCCTCCGTCTCCAAGAGTCAAGGAGAGAAGTTGTTATTTCTAACTCCCAGTGACAAGATGTGTCCAATTCTTGTGACAAACTGATAAATGGATCATGTAACGATGCCAGGCAATTTTTCAGTGCTTAACATTTGGGTTGGCAGTCTGTTCGCCGCGCGAGTGTCTGCTGCCTTCCAAATATATTTTTAAGTGTAAATCAAATAATACAAACTAGTTACGAGCTGAACATTTTCCCAGGCTCCATGTCTTCCCCTCCACTTTTGGCGCCGTGGGGAGGCAGGACTCCTGCGTGCAAGGCGGGCGGGTGAAGAGTGGCAGGAAACACGATTGTAAAGGGAAGGCTAACCCCTGCCCGGGAGTGAGTGGTCAGCAAGTGTGCCCTCCCCCTGTCCCTCCCGACCCTCGGCTGTCCAGCTCCGGGGTGCGAGCCTGGGCGGACAGCATGGCTCGCGGCCGCGGAGCGCGCAGAGCGTGCAGAGCGCACAGAGCACACGGAGCGCACGGCGCTAACGGTTCGTGTTGTGCCCTGGCACAGGTTCCAGCACCGAGGGCAGCAGCGCCGGGCATTCGGGGAACCATCTGCTGGGTTCCGAAGTGGCCTTATTCGCGGGGATCGCGTCGGGATGCATCATCTTCATCGTCATCATCATCACGCTGGTGGTGCTGCTGCTCAAATACCGGCGGCGGCACCGTAAGCACTCGCCGCAGCACACGGCCACGCTGTCGCTCAGCACGCTGGCCACGCCGCCCAAGCGCGCCGGCGGCGGTGGCACCGGGGGCGGCTCCGAGCCCAGTGACATTATCATCCCGCTGAGGACTGCCGACAGCGTCTTCTGCCCGCACTACGAGAAGGTGAGCGGGGACTACGGGCACCCGGTGTACATCGTGCAGGAGATGCCCCCTCAGAGCCCCGCCAACATTTACTACAAGGTCTGAGCTCGCCCCCACCCCGTGTCCCCCCGCGGCGGGGGGCCGCGCCTTGTCGCCTTGGACGCGCCCCAGGGGCTGGACTGGCAGAGCCCGGCAGCCAGAGGGAGCGGACAGCACCTCCTGGAAGGTCCCCGAGCTGGACAGCTTTCTAGTCTGTAGCATTTCGGCCCTGGCCACCCTCCCCGAAAGCCGAAGACTGCTGGGAGATCCATCTGGGCCCGTGCGCCCACCCCGGGGGGCCCGGGGCCTCCTGCAAGCCATGCGCTGCCCCTGCGCCCCCCAGAGCCCGGGGAGGGCCCTCCCGCGCCTCCCTCCTCCACTCTGCGCCTCCGGGGGGCCTCCCCTCCTCAGATCGCGTGCCCTGGACTTGGCACTTGGACCTCGGGCTGAGTAAGGTTTCCAAGATCTCTAGCGTGTAGTCCTCACTGTCTCACTCGTTCCCTCACCTGAGATCCCCCCTCACCTCACGTCTGCATCCACGGGACCGTCTGCACGGGGGGGGGGAAGGGGGGCCTGAATGAATGGGTCACCATTCTAGAACCAGGCCAGGCTTTAGCGGGCAGCCCCCCGGGTGGGCCATGCTCAGCCAGACCCGCTGGGAGTGGAGGAGAGGGGCAGGGAAGGCCCGCTGCCATGGCCAGTCCAAGGGGCTGCCTCTCCAGAGGGCAGGGAGGACAGACTGACAGACAGACGGATGGAGGGACAGCAAGCACAGCGCTTTGGTTTTACTGAGACTGAAGAGGCAAAAACTAGGAGACAACACACGCAGCCCGCAGCCCGGGTGGGAGGAAGTCACTTAGCAGACAGCACTGTGCAGGGAAAATCGCCCCTCTCCTGCCAGGAACAAAGGGGCCTTGTTAGAAGGGGACCCGCCTGGGCGCCCAGGGAGAAAGCAGGAGGCCCCCAGGAGGATTCCGGCAGGACTGTGGTGGTACTGGCAATAAGACGCAGCTCTGGAGCTGTAGGAGAGTCGGTCTGCTTCGGGTGATGTTTTAAGCAGACTCAGCTGCTATACTTATCACATTTTATTAAACACAGGGAAAGCATTTAGGAGAATAGCAGAGAGCCAAATCTGACCTAGAAGTTGAAAAGCCAAAGGTCATGCAGGCTGTAATTCCATCACCACTGACCATTATGAAAGAATTCTCATAGGTTTAAAATAATTTAAAAAAAAAAAAGGTAGGTCAGATTTCCCCAGCCCTCCTTCCCCCCCCCCCCCCCAAATAGAGCCTTATGACACTTTGGTTTATGGCGGTGTTGGCCGGGCTGCAGGGAGGTACAGGGGATTGCAGCCTGGGCTCGGAATCAAGGAAAAGCACACATGGCAAACCTCTTAGAGTCCTTAAGACGGAAGTCAATTATGATGTCGAGGGGGAGAAGGAAGATAGGACATATTTATAATAGGTGTATAGAACACAAGGGATATAAAATGAAAGATTTTTTTTTACTAATATATATTTTAAGATTGCACACAGTACACACCAGAAGATGTGAAATTCATTTGTGGCAATTAAAGCAATCACAATGCTTAGTGCTTTAGGAAGAAAAAAAAAAGAATTAAACAGGTACTTCTGGAACATACAACCTCACTTCCAAAAAAACACAATAATGAGAACAAATATCAAAATGACCAAGTCCTCCGAAGACATCTCGTGGAACTGTAGACTAGGAAAAATCAAGCCCCAAATCCCAGGAACTCCATGTGACAGCATCCTGCACTTAGCATTGACAAGATGTTTCCGGCATTATTTTCTGTGTCGGGTTTTCCCTTGCCTTCTGGGCTGAAGTGTTCTGTAGAATCCACAGGTCACACTGAGGGGGTTCACTTGCAAGCTTAACTGTGGCTCCTTCCTCCGCTCCTCCCCCTGCCCCGCCCTGCCAGAAACAAAAAGAGTAAACAGGAAACCCACTTTTTATGTGCTATGCAAAATAGACATCTTCAACAGACTCCTGTTACTATGGTAACGCTTTGCTTTCTGAATTGGGAGGGAGAAAATGAAAAGAGAAAACGTAGCGACAGCATTCGAAGGTTCTCAGCCCTCCATTGAGTACCTGCAAAAGTGAGTTGTCACCGAAATTATTAGGATTCCCCAGTTCCTGATCCTGAGAATGATGTTGGTCCAAAGTGTGCGTGTGCGTGAGTGTGTGTGGTATATGTGTGTACATATATGTATAATATATATCTCCAATATATATTATATATATCGATATCATAGTTCTGTGGGGCATCGCCATGGTGACTGGCCCCAGTGCATATGCCATTCATTCCATCACCCCACCTCTCCTTCCTGTGCATTCGTCCAAGGTCCTCTTGAAAGCCATCGGAAGTTATCTGTAGGATGGAGGGGAGAGGAGGGGAGGGGCCACATGAGAACCAGTATGATTTTAATGAAATCAAATATATGTGTCATCATCTTCAGTGGGCTACATTTTGGCTGTATGCTCAACTGAAAAAAAAATCAGATGAAATGATAAAAAAACAGTTACCTGTAACCAGTTGGAAAGTGTTCTGTGCGTCTGTTTGGTGTCTGATGCAGAAAATGACAATCTACCAACTGTCCCCTTCTTTGGAGTTGGTTCAGCTTTGGAAAGTTACTGTAAATGCCTTGCTTGTATCTTGTCCCCAGTCACTTGACTTCGGAACTTACCATCATGTTTAAATGAAAGATACTGTAAATAGGTTCAGATTTTACTGTCTATGGATTCGGGGTGTTACAGTAGCCTTATTCACCTTTTTAATAAAAAAAATACACATGAAAACAAGACAGAAATGGCTTTTCTTACCCAGATTGTGTACATAAAGCAATGTTGGTTTTTTATAAAGTCTAAGCAAGATGTTTTGTATAAAATCTGAATTTTGCAATGTATTTAGCTACAGCTTGTTTAACGGCAGTGTCATTCCCCTTTGCACTGTAATGAGGAAAAAAAAAAGATGGTATAAAAGGTTGCCAAATTGCTGCATATTTGTGCCGTAATTATGTACCATGAATATTTATTTAAAATTTTGTTGTCCGATTTGTAAGTAACACAGTATTATGCTTGAGTTATAAATATTTTTTCTTTCTTTGTTTTATTTTAATAGCCTGTCATAGGTTTTAAAATCTGCTTTAGTTCCACATTACCGTTAGTCCCCAGAAAATGAGACCTGTGAAGTCACACCCATTCCACATCTGTTTCAAACTGAATTTATTCTTAAAAAAATAAAATATTTTTTTCCTATGGAAAAAGCGCCTTAAAGTATTTTCCTTTTCTTCTGTTTTGTTTTCCTTTTGCTTTCCTTCTTTTTTTCTTTTTTTTAATTGTTTTCATTTGCCTCCTTTTTGTCCCCCAGATCCAGAAATTTCTTCCACGAACAAGTGGAAGCTGTACCTGCTCTTTGAAATCCAGACATGCAGGTGATGAAAACCTAGCTCTCTTACACCCTGGCTGTTCTGATCAGGGAAGGTCTCCAGACACACCCCTATTGCACAATAGGAAAACAGATGTCCATGGGAGGACAAGAGAGATAGACTCCCGTTGCACACTGAAGGACCAGTTGATTTCATTTCCATTTAAGCAATGCAGTTTCCTATAGATGGCTTCATTTCCACCCCCCACCCCCCCAGAAGGGTAGTCCTAAGGGAAAGGGGGAGGCAGGAAGAAATATTTGTTGTAAAAAAATCTGCCAATCATGAAGACACATGTTGTAAAACTGGAGTAATTGAGACAAACCTCAGTCCAGTCAAGGTGCTAGCCTCGTGTCTGCTGCTCTCCTAGGCATAGAGGCCATGAGGAAGGTTAGGAGAAATGTCCAGGAGTCTGACCTCTATAGAGCCCCTGGGACGCAGGGAGTTGGGAGGGGACCTCACTGGCTCCTCCACTCTGCCCACACCACCTCGGCTCCTTGCCTTGAGGAAAGATATCTTAACACAGAAGAGTCAAATGGCCTCTGAGGTCAGGAACACGCCAGAGAATTCTCTAGGCCTAACTAACTTGTGTAAGCTCACATCCCCAGCAAGGGGCAGTCACTCCCCCAGAAGAGAGCCATGAAAGGCCAGTGTGGACCCCAGAGATCAGGGTTTGTTGAGTGAATACTGTTATTAATAACGAAACAATCAAAAACAACCCCGGAGGCACAATTTTGGTTGTTGCTAGAATAGCAGCTCTATCCCCAGCATTTTATTCTGCCACTGAATCCCATGTACAAATACCACTTACAGTTGGGCAGAAGAAAAGTAGCACCAAAATGTTGCCTTTCTAAGCTTTTTGGCTATGGCCTGCAGAACACAGAACACAAGGTCATTGCTGCTTCCTTGCTTTTGAGACCACATTCTCCCTTTTGGGTCATGCAAGGTTTGTGAAAGAAATACGATAGGTCCAGTGTTATTCTTGGCTACTGTAGAGAAGAAATCGCAGCTAGTGGAGTGTCTCCTAGGGAGTATATTCAGATAACACCCTCTCTTTGAAAGGTAAGCCCACTGTCTGGGCAAATGGGCTCCCCGCTCAGACATGGTGGTAAAGATTTATAATGGAAAGGAGGGGAGAAAATGATCAGTAAAATAGCATGTGTTGAGTATTGGCTGGCCAGGTCACTCTCAGCCGCTGGTATCAGCCCAGAGAAGAGTCAGGAATTGAAAAAAATAAACAAAATCTAGACTAGCGAAAAAGTCATTTTTCTAACGTATAGATAGAGCAGGTGTTGGGTCCTGAGAAGGTTTTCTGCTGGGTTCAAGGAGACACAATTGCCAATACAATGTTAAGGACACCCACCCAAACGGATGATGTGTATTTTGGCTTGTGTTCAGTGAACATGAAATTGTGCTTGTGATACTTGCACCATAGACTCGAAGGTAAATGTTCAGTGCTATGATAGAAAATAAATTTCCTAACCCTCTTCACTGGTGGGGATGTGCGCCAGTGGCCTGATAAGGTTATGCTAAAATACTATATTCACTGTGATCAAGCGTCGGTAGAGCAGGAATGAGAGTAGAACCTGGCTTCCAGTGCATTCCGACTCCCCTGAGGCCTTTCAAGATAGCCTTTGTGTCCTGGGCTTCCACTGTCTCGTAGTGCAAGGGCTAGAATCTGAGATACTGAAGGTCCCTTTGGATTTTTACAGGGTTTAAGGCAAAACCATCAGCGAATTCCTGTCCAAAGTTTCCTATGCAAACTTCTACGTGTCTCAGTGTCCAGGGGCAAACTTCTGAGGACCACCAGGGCACCCCAGCCAACCCTCTCCATTCACCTGACTCCCACACTCTGCGTGTATCAGCAGCCCACACCCGAACTCACAGACCTGGCCATGTACAGACTCCACTTCCAGAAAAGATGGACAAACTCACAATGTGTCAAATACACCGACTGCACAGAGAGCAGAATGCCTGTGCCCTTCTCAGCTCTGTGCTCTCATTTGTTAAGTAGACAATGAAAAACGTTTTGAGATCCCTTCGAGAAATCCTCGGGTCCGTGTGTGACAAGGGAATGCCCCATCCCGATCTCTTGTTCCCCTTAGGACGTGCTGCTAAGCTATTCCATTAGAGTGCAGCATGGAGAGAGCAGTGAATTTTCTTCCACCAACTATATTGGTCTGTCACTGTCCTGTAGATTTGAGATGATTAATTCTGTTTCCATGTTTGCATGCTAGTACCCAGAAAACCATCTTTCATTTGGGCATAGAGCTATTATTTGTTAACTAAGCATCATTCATTCTTCATAAAGGAATGAGGGGTTTTGTGTGTATCTTATTGTTAAAGGTGTAAGAACATTTTATCTTCACATGTCCAAGAAGCAAGTGGCATGTTTCTCTTAGGGAAAAAAGAGAGTTTTAAAATGAGCTAGAGAGAGAGATTTAGGACTTCCTTTTCTAATGATATCTTCTATTTCCCTCTACATCTGTATCCAGGATTCTTATTCTTCATTGATTTAAGTTCTAATCTTTTTTTCAATAAAAGCGTCCAAGAATAGTAGAAGAGATATCTGCCATCGAAGACAATGGCTTCAAATCGCCTGGAATCTTTAAAATCCACAAACTTCTTCAGGTATATAACTTTTTGTGCAGAGGCTCCAATAATGCAATGATCAAGAAAGACCCCAAAATGTGGTAGAAGTTAATGTGTAGATCTAGGATCCATCGAGTGGTGAACAAAGAGAGTAAGTGCTGACGGGAGAGAGCTCAGTGTGGGTCCCTAGACACATTAGTTTGTAGCTTCTTTATCTACTAATTTTTCTGCATATGATTCAAGATGCCAGGGGAAATGAGGGATGTGTCTATCCACCTCACTCCAAATTTCTTGGTTTTGCACGAGCAGTGGAGCAGCCTTCTTGGTCCATTGAGGAAGCCCCATCTAAATTGCAAGGCTGCAACACCTTAGTTGGATAGACCGGCTTCTGGGCAAGTTGAAGACTTGTTTTTTGGCCTACACCAGCCATCTCTCATGTGGATTCTTGTGGATACTCACAGAGGCCTCCTGAACCCAACACCATGCATCTAATTTTGCAAAACTACAACTTCAAAGCACCATTTCCAGTTTCCACTGCCAGAAAACACTCACAGGATGGTCGAAGCCAGGACCAAATGTAAAGCCAGTAATGGCTGCAGCCATTCTCAGAGGAATGTTGTGTCGCTCTGGCCCAAAACACCAGAAATGATCCTGCTCAAGACAACTCCTGTTTATGTACAAATCTAGAAATGTCTGTAGACTGAACGCATGTGTGTGGTACACACACACACACACACACACACACACACACACATACACAACTTTGCAGGCATATGCAGTGTGTGCCTAGTATTCTTTTTTATTCACTAGGCAGTGTGCAAAATATTGGCAATTGCAACATGAGAGGCAGGATGTCTTCTCTTAGGCAACCTACACTTCAGCAATGAAAACCTTTTTCCGAAGTCCAATTAGTCATCTCAGCTGCTAGGATGGAAGGAAGTAACAAGGCTGATAACCACTCTCTTTGCATTCCTTGAAAAATCTTTTTTTTTTGAATGTATTTGTCTATTAGTTGCCTTCTTTGCATCCATTTATGTCTTCTGTTTCAGTGGTTAAGTTAGCTTTTAAATCTTTCATTACACATATGTCAAGTAGCTGGTTAGGTTGCTAAATTTAGTACAGCTGTTCTTCTGTGCTTCAAAACGTCTTAGGAGTTTGCCTAAGTGCCTGCTTCTGGCCTTAAAGGGCAAATAAAAAAAGTTTCCAATTGGTTTCCAGCCCACATTACAGTGTGTATGTGTATTTGAAAGATCGCTTCTTGGCTATAATTGGTAGTTTTCTGGTAGCAAGCTCCGAGGAAAGAATTGCAGAGTGCTTTCTGTCTGCTAACAGTAGTTAGCACTGAGCTTAAAAACAGCAGGGGAAAAAATGAAGTCTGAAGATCTGGGCTGTGGGCCAAAGTGACCTGCAAGCTCCGTGAGCCCTGAGCCTTTCAGCCTGGCTGCTCCAGGCTCCTCCTGCACAAACCCACACCCCTCCTTGTGCAAGGGCAGGGGACTGGCAAGCTTCGCGGCCAACTCTTTAAATACTTCAGATAAAATAATGACTTTGTTAATCACACTTCAAGGAATTTATTCCTCCTGAGTGTGGAGAAGGAAGCACACTACTTCCCAGGAGCTTCAGGGGAGGGGTGCTCCACGCGTGTAATTGTCACTTGTGGGTTTGTCACAAGCACCACTTGACTGGAAGAAGCTCTGACCGCTGTCTCCACAGAGGAGACTGTGGCTGAACAGTGTCCACGACCCTGGCTATTCATTCTCTCAGCCCACAGCACTCAGCACACCATACGATTCTCTTCTGCAGGGAACTTCTGGCAAGTGGGGGACTCGAAGCATTGGTGTGGAAGCTCGTGAGGGTGGTGAGTCCTCACCAACCTCCAAGAACAGGCGAAAGGCATGTGGCTTCCCATCTCCTGCGGACTGGCTCTGAGATGGCCACGCGGGCCACTTTGATTTGTGGGGCTGGGATGCTGCCTCTTTCTTTTGAGGTTTGTCGCTCCCCACCCCACTTCACCGTGGTTGCAGTCTCTACCCGACGATGATGTATGAGAGGCGAATGCAATGGAAATGATGAATGCTCACAGGAGCGTTCCCTCTGCTTGTTGCTGTACTCGAATTTCCATCTCTGTTCGAGTAGCAAGTGTTGACACACTTGATTCCACTTTGGTGCCAGTTTGTGGAATTAGGAATAAGTCAAACATATAAAAACATTTCAAATATTCGAAACCACCACCAGTCTCAGCTTTGCCTCTTTGTGCCTCAGCTCTGTCTACAGAAGAGTCGTTGCATCCTTGCGTCTGCTGCTTGCTCGGGACTGGGTGCATGGAGGTGATTGGAGAAGCCCAGGGCCTGAGGTTGCGAGTGCAAATTGAGGTGCACACTCTTGCACCTAGTAGAGAGGACACCTGCATGCAACTCTGTGTCCTTAGTTAGCTTGCTAATACAAGCAGCGCTGTGTGTCCTCTGCTGTGATGGTGTCATTATACCTTCCTCTGTGTGAACGAGACCCACAGGGACTGAGGTCTGGACTGAGTGAGAGGAAAGGTTGATAACTGCCTGCACAAATAGAGGGCAAGAGCTGTCTCATCACCTCTTCACAAGCATCTCTCCAGGCGTCCTACTCTGCACTACTGGAGCTCCAGGAGACCCAAAGAGTTATCATGGAAGCAGAAACTTCTTTTTCCTTTTCCTCTGTGTCAGTCATGGGGCTTGCTCAGGTCCTGTGTGCTGTTCCTATGCTTTGCAGGCTCAAGACTGGTGTTCTACCACTTTGGGTCACAGCTGCATGCCTGGTTTCAGGTGGTTAATGGGAAATAAAAGACTAATTTTCCTGTCCACACTGGCTTTGATCCAAGATCATCAGATCTCAGCCTCCATGAGTAACTAGGATTACAGGCGTGAGCCACCGGGCCTGACAAAAATCAATTTAATTAAGAAAAAAGCCTCCAGAGGAGGTTTGCAATGGTGTAAACTCTTCTGACAACTAACTTCCAGTTTAAAAAGATGAAGACCAGGAAGCGGAAATGCATAGTGTTGGGAAGGGAGGTCAAAGGCAGCGGGGTAAACAAGTATGCATTCAGTATGCATTTGTAAATATGGAGCCAGGCAGCTCAGGGGAGAGGTGGAAAAGAACAACGGAATGGGTGATATTGGCTAAGGTGCATTATCCTCATGGCATAGACAATGAGTCCTGCTTCTCTCTGTTGGGAAACTTCAGACCATCGCCACGATGCAGTTTGCCTTGGCATGGACCACACCTATTGAGATCTCTCTTTGTTGAGTATTTGCTTTCTCCACCCCCTGTGAGCTGTCCTAAGAGTTGAGCTCCATCTTTCACGGAGACTGACCTAGAGTGGCTTTGCAGTTGGAGAGAGCCCTTGCACACATAACAGTCCAGCCTGGATGAATGGAGAAGCCTCCTTCTTGCTGGCTTGCTCACGGGGAGATGGCTGAGTGAGTTCTGGACACCCTGGATGGTAAACCTCTAGAGTACTAATCCAGGGACGCTGAGGGCCCGACAAGGCCTCGCTGTGAAAAGTGCCAACACTGCAAGGAAGCTGCCAGCAGCTCAGATCCATAGGGCCCAGACCCCTGAGCTCTTCCCGCCTGGAGGAGCTGGCAAGACAGAGGGGTTGAACCTACAAGAAAACAGCAGACAGCGATGACACTTGCTCCCCTCTGTATGTGACTGCTGGAGGAACCAAAAGCCTCACCCACCTTCTCAAAATCCCCATTGGGGAAAAGAGAAAATTGTGAACATTCACAGTGTGAGAGAAAGAGGAAGGAAGCAAAGGAAAGCAAATGAGCCTTATCTTTCCTGTTCCCAGGAACTACAGCCAGAACTAGTCAGACATCTGGACAGCCAAGGCAAAGCTGAACGTTACAAAATGTTTTTGGCAATATGTTGCCAAAAGAAGAAAAAAAAAACATTTCTGTGTTGACTTGCTAGGAACTGATATTTTTCTGGGGGAGAAAAAATAAAAGAAAATCAGGGGCATTGTCTTTAGAAAACTCAACTTCAATAAATCATGCGTTTCCCGAGCAAGACTGACTAACCTTTATAAACGTCATCGGAGTCGAAAGTGACGATGTGGGGGTGGCAGCGTGGTTTGGTGATTCACATCTACAATGGCAGTGCTTCACAAGGCTGAGGTCAGGAGGATCATGGAGCCAGGCCAACCCAGAAAGCTCATCTGAATCAACAGAGAGTTCCATGAAGAAGCTCCTGCCTGTCTTCCTAGCTCTGCAGGAAATGCAAGTAGGAGGATCGAAGTCGTGGTTCACGTGGCCTCAGAAGTGAGAACCTATTTCTAAAGCAACAGAAGCAAGAGGGCGAAGGATGTGGCTTAAGTGGCAGAGTGCCTGCCTAGCAAGTGTAGACATGAGTGCGTGGCTTTCGCTCTGAGTTTTGAGAAAGCTGCTGCTTTACCCGCCTGGACCTTGGTTTCTTCCTGAGGAAAAGAGGAGGATGTCATGTAGATTGGTGGAAATGACATACATAGACTCAGCACGTAAGCACTGACCCTGCCCTGAAGTGTCTGGTGTGTCTGTACTTCAGACAGCCGGCCTCAATCAAGACCCAGCTCGTGACAGATCTGCTCTTCACCACAAGCAATCGCAGGTTTGGAGACCATTTTTCTTCCTATATTTTATTCAGTGACCATGCAGACAGTAACATGAACAGCCCTGCATGCTCTATCCAGCACTGCATGGCTCCCTGTCTTTCAACAAGGGAGAGCAGTTCTCATTTCTTTTCCTCCAGGGTAAGGAAAGAATGTCGTCTCTGCACTCACTAGTGATGGGACTTTGTATTTCACACTAATGTATTTCCTGACCCTGACCCAAGTAAGGCCTGGATGCTCCTGGATTGTTAAATAAAGGAAAAGGCCCAGGACCTCGAACAATGTGACAGTATACAAACAGTGCATGCCTGCGGGATTCTCTATCCTTGTTTTCTACCTTTGGCAGCTACTTCCCCAAACGCAAGTGATGTCAGGGCTGGAGGTCCCTGCACCCAACCCCAGGTTCCAGAAGGATGGGGTGCAAAGGGGCAGACCTCTAGCTCCAACCCCAGCCACCGCAGCGTTGTTTTCCCTGGCCAGTAGAGTGTCTGACCGTCTTCCCTGTATGCTCAATGAGTGATCAGATTCCTCAGATCCAAATGCCATGGGATGACCTCCTGAATTCAGGCGTCTAAGGGTTGATTCCTCCAGGATTATTTAAGGACCGGCTCTTTTACTGAGGTAAGTAGGGTCTAGCTGGAAGCATGAACCCCAACTCAACATGACTGGTATCCTTCTACATGAACCTGGGCCACCGGCTCCCTCCTCTAGGAGGACAGAGGCAGGCCCTGGTACCCACTGGGGCACTAGCTACAAGCCTGGATGGGCCCTCCCTTGCTCTCAGGATGCCAAGTGCTTTGACCTTGGATCTCTGGCCTCCCCAGAAGTGTGACACAAGGCATTCTTTGGTCTACACCACTCGCCAATACACCCAGTCTTTTCCTAGAGTCCCCATTAGCCACTCTGCAGACATGACAGAATGGTGCCTCTTTCCTGGTATAGAAAGAAATTTGAGCTTCAGTGGAAAATCTGGCATTGTGTCAAACATGAGTTTACAAGCTAGATCAGGGGAAGGCTGGCTGGGACATACTCTAAGCATTGCATTTAGAGGCAGAATTGAATGGCAATGCAAACCACTACCTAAGCACAAGGGAATGCATTCCATCTGATGACATTCAGTTGGCTCTGTTTCCCCATTGTGGACAAAGCTGGGTGCTCTGTGTTACCTTCATTTATATAGTCCTGATAACAGACTCTACTTGACTTTCCTTTTCTCCTTTAACCTCTCTTTTGCACCTGTCCGGTTCCCTCACTCACGAGTTAAGTTGAAACTCCATGATGGCTTCTTTTGCTTATTTCTAGGAGCATGTACTTATTGGGAAAGTTCTCTTTTCTCCTGGGATAAAAGATCCCTCTCTCCACTGTCTCCCAAGACCCGAGAAGTGAGGGGCCAAGGGTAAGCCTGGGGAGAGCCAGGGCCTAGTGTGGCTGGCAGGGTCATATAGGCTTGGCGGTGGCCTCTGGGACGTGGCAGGTAGAGCACCACGGAGAGTGAGAGCCAGGCTGGGCAGCAGGCAGCTCTCCATCTGCTTTCCAGATTCCAGGATTCCTCCAGTGTGATCTTGGAGCATATCCCGTGACCTCTGCTGTGACCTCAGGTATACTCTATGACCTCTGCTGTGATCTCGGGCATACCCCATGAACTCCACAGCATACATGGTTTTGGTGTGAAAGAAGGGATTGCTGTGCAGCTGTCCCATGAGGCCATGAATGAGGCCATCACCAGGAGGACGCGCGCAGTCTGCCAGTATTCTCAGCACCAGCTGGACAGAGAGGGCCTGGCTGGTAGAGGGGAACAGAGACTACAGGCAGACAATGAGGAAGGTGTGGAGATGGAGAGACGGCTCTGTGAGGCAGGGATGAGGAAGCGTCGCCCGGGCTGAACTTCGTGGGGGTGTGTCATCCCTCTTTAGAGAACCTGCAGCCCACAGCAGTTGCTCAAACCGTGAGTAATGCTTGAATATCCTCTCTCCTGACCCTGCTTAGCTTTTCCTTGGACACTTTCTGCCAGTTCCTAAGTCCAGAGAAAGAAGCGGGGTCTATCTGGAGCCAAAGGCAGGCTTGGCGCTGTGTGGCGGGCATCCGGCTTCCCTCATCTTACGGCTTACTTTGTGTTTCTTCGTTCTACCTGTGCTGATGAAGAACATCACAAAGTCTACACACATACACTAGAAGCCCCCGTCCAGGACTTGCTTGTTACACATTGCTTTGAAGAAGTCATTAGATTAGTTTTTTTTTAAAAACAGTTTTGTTTGAATTATGTTTCAAAGTACCAGCAAGTTGAGTTTTGGTAACTTATGTTTACAATCATAGTTCTGCACTCAACCTGCAAAAAGAAGTCATTCAAATGGTAGAGCTGCAATCAAGAGGCCCTGAGTTCAAACTTTGACACTGGCTAAAAAAAACAAGTTCAAAAAAAATCGATATTAGCAAAATGTTTAATGTTAACATTACAGTGCATACATGTATTAAAACATCAACTAAGTACGTACAGTCCCGTAAGTATAAACAACTTTTACGTTTGTATACATTAGTTAAAAACTAAGTTTAAATAGATAAAGTGTAACTCAGCAGTAAAGTGCCTTCCTAGCAAGTAGGCAGCCTCGAGTTCAAGCCCAGTCCCATCAAGCAAATCTATATACATAGTCAATTAAAATAAAGTTGAATTAAATTAAATCCAATTAAATTTAAATCTGGTTTGGTTTGATTTGTCTTGAGACAGAGTCCGACTGTGTAGATGACGCAGGCCTTGAACTTGCAACCCTTCCGTCTACTTGTGTTGTACTCATCCCAGCCAATACCCGTATTTAAAGAAAAAAAAATGTACTCAGCCTAACGATGCCATTGCAATACAGCAAGGAGCTGATGATGTGAAGCTATGCTGGCTGCTATGGTAGGAACTTGAAGCTACAGGAGGGAGAGGCATGAGGATTCCATTTCAGGGAGAAGGGTTCCGACTCACAGGAGACAGAGCAGGGTTCCTGACAGGGAAGACACCGGCTCCATCTCACTGCCAGCTTGCCTGCGCCAACCCCAGAGCTGGTGTGGAGGGTTAAGGGGAGAAGGAAGCAGGCAGCCTGGCTGAGGAGGGAGGCGTGAGGGAGGGATGGCTCCATTTCTTGGGGTCTGTGGTTAACTCATGCTAAGAAAATATGCTTTGATTGCTGTCAGCAGGCAGGAAACTGACAGATAGCTGTCACTGAGTCTCAGAAGCAACATGATAAGATCCCTCTGCTGAGATAAGAACAAAGGAGGAGTCCTGCATGGTCAGGAAATCCAGTTAACCCAGCCAGAACCCAACCACAGAGCTGTCCTGCACAGGCTGTGATGGGAAGGGGTGGAAGGGGTGGGAGGTGTGGGGAGAGTTCTTTTTTTATTTTTGCCAGTCCTGGGCTTGAGCTCAGGGCCTGAACCCTGTCCTTGGACTTTCTCAAGGCTACAGCTCTACCACTTGAGCCTCTCAGCACCACTTCAGCTTTTTTTAAATTTTTTTTATGTATGTGATACCAAGGAATCGAACCTGGGTTTTCGTGCATGCTAGGCAAGCACTCTACCACTAGGCCAAACTCCTGGCCCCATGAGGAGAATTCTTTTGACTACATCCTGTTATCAGTGAGATAGTCCCCCCCCCCTCTGTCTCTCTCTCTCTCTCTTCCTGAAGCAAAAGCTTTGTGAAGTGTTTATCTCTACATATGTGATATAATTTACAACTATATAGTTTGCATAGCTTTGTACTCAATCTCTGCTTTATAAAAAAGCATTCGGAGCTGGCTGCTAGTAGCTCCCATTAGTACAACTGGCTATCTAGGAGATAGACCTGAAGATTGCAGTTCAAACCCAGCCTTGGGCAGGAAAGTCTGTGAGACTCTCATCTCTGGTTAACTATCAAAAGACTCAGAAGAATGGCTCAGGTCATAGAGTTCCAGCCTGGAGTGAAAAAGCTAAGGGTGAGTACCCAGGCCCCCCACCCCCCACAGGCACAGAGGCATAGAGGACTTCTGACTCATTACAGTTATTTCACAGCTTTCTCCAACTTCCTATCAGTCAAAAACCAGAATCTGAAAATCTGAAACACTGGCAGAGAACCTGGGTGAGTCTCCAGTGTTGGGGGGTCGTGGTGGTGGTGGTGGGAGGGACATGAAGACAACCAGAGCAGAGAATGAGTCAGAAAATATTCTTGCATCTGTTTAGTTTTATGTTATTAAAATTTGCCTTGTAAAAGCAGGTGCTGGTGGGTCATATTTGTAACCCTAGCTGTTCAGGAGGCTGAGAGCTGAGGATTGCAGAAGAGCTGTGACTCAAGTGGTTGAACACCAGTGTGGTACAAAAAAAGGCTCAGGGACCATACCCAAGCCCCGAGTTCAAGGCCTAGGATCAGCTCAGAAAACAAAACAAAACCAACTTCCCTTGAGGTAAGTGCCCTCTTCTAAGTCATGCCTCAGTTTCCTCCTGCACACATACAGTGGAGACACTAGCAACTGCAACCTCATGGGATGGTCTGAATGGTTAGATGTCTGTGAGCACAGAAAGTCATGTTCGTGTGAGTTTTTTGCAGAGCTTCCTACCACCATTACTGTGCACGTATGCACAGTACTTTTATGGAATGAATTTTCAAAGGCTTGCTTAATTTTTAAAAACCCCTAAGTGAGGATGAACATGTGTGCTTCCTCTCACTTCCCCTTCCAGGGCAGCTATTTAAAAACTGTAATTGCAGTGCATAAGAGTCAATGAGCAGCTCCCATGAGGGCTGCATTAATAACCATCTTTATCCATTCCAGCCAACATTTCCTAACAGTTGATTATTCTAAGCCAATGAAACGAACATTGCCGCACCAGCCCTGCCCTCTGTGAGGGCAGGATTGATGCGAGGGCCTCTGTGGGCACAGCCAGCTAGACTTCCATGGCTGCAGCCACATGGAGCTCTGCCAACCACACTACGATGCCCTCTGGGACAGAAAGGCTGAAGAGAACGGTCTTAGTATGGGTGCTGCTGGGAAGGGCGAGTCCCGCGTGGAATGCACTGCAGTCAGGAGACTGGGAATGGGCAGTGGGCCTTGATGATGGATGGCGTTCTTGGATTTGGAGTTGGTGGGCTCCAGAAGACTCTCACTCCCTTAGACGATTGGGTCTTGGTTTCCCTTGACTGCGTTCGCATGGGGCTGGTGTTGGCTTACATTTCACATCTTCCTTAGGTTGGACTGGGTTTTGATTTGTTTTGGTTGTGTTCACGTGGGATTTGCTTTCTCCTTTGCTAAGGTGAGTTTCGTGCACGCTGTGTGGGTTTGGGGTTATCAGCCCTGTGTTAGTTGGATTCGGGGCGGTAGGGCTTGGTGACTGGAGCTCTGCTGCGGCCTGCTAGGGCTCCAAAAGGCTTCTGTGCTCTCCAGACTGGATCTACCATACCACAAGTGACTCCTTGGATCCAGGGCAGAGAGCGGCCCTACCTGCCCGTCCACTGTCAGGTGATAAGGTGGCACTTGGGTCCAGGTTTGTGACTGCCATTCAGGGATCTGTGAGCAGGCAAGCAAGACCAAGACAGCTTCCCCACGTCTCCATCCTCACCGCCTCAACTGTGGGAGAAAAGGCTTCCTGGTTTGGGAGTTATGACATCCGCATGGAAGAGAGGCAGAGCCAAGGGGCTTCACATGAATTTCTTGTGCCAGGGACCCCTTCGGCAGTCTGGTGAAACCACAGACACCTTGCAAATCTAACCTGTTAAAATCCATCATGCTAAACCCATCAAGACACCAGGAAGCCAACTATCTCGAAATCATTATCGAAAGAATCCAAATATCTTGACATACAGTTATCAAAATATTGACGTTTTTGGTGATATAATAAGACACATGCCTCTTCCTTACTCACCCAGCAGTGAGATATGCGTTTGATTTGGGGATATGAATGCAGAGGCCTGGGTTGTTCTTTTCTGGCACAAGGAAGAGACTTCAGGACCTTGTAAATGCTCAACACACACTGCCCAAGCCATTCGCAGTGGCCTGTGACAAAGTTTTAGTGTTTGGTCCAGACTTCAATGTGTTGTCAAAATATCCATTTTTTTTGCTGGGGGCCAAGGGATGTTTTCTGCTATTCATTCTTTTAGAGAAAGGATGGCTTGCGTGGCATGGAATGGGCCGGAGAAGCAGCATGCCTTGATGGCGTTACTGTACTTCCTACAGTCAAACATTCGTAAGCTGAAAATCATCACAAGGACGAGGACTTTCTAGTGATATTAAAAATGTCACAAATGTGCTGCTTTGGTGACGAGACAACTCCCTGACTCCTCTTCACACTCAAGGGAGGAAAGGAATCACCGGAGACCCGTTCATTCACAATCCTTATCGTTGAGGCTGCGGGTTTTCAGCTTTGAATTCTTCAGTCCATAAGTACTTAGGGAAGAACTGAGCAACCCCAGGGGAATGTGGGCTGTGCCAGGTTCACCCAGATCACTGCCACCTTTAGTGTCTGCTCCTTTTCTCCCCTGCCCCAATATGCCATTAGTCCATGACATCCACTCTGCCCCCAGGCCTTTGCATGCTCTGCACACTGGAAGAGGTCACCCTGAGTGATGTGTGGAGGTTTCCAGAGCTCTTTGGTGCCACAACAGGAGCCTGAGATTCTGCCAGTCCCCCCTAGGGCCTGGCTTTGCCTTCTAGGGCATTCCCTGTCAGTCAAGATTCCCAGGTGCGGCTGTTTGCAAGCCGTGGTTGTCACCAAAGGCTGAACGATCTCTCCCAGGCAGGTTTCAGGTTTCAGGGAAGGAGTGGACACCTTTCATGTGCACCGATGGGTTTCACCGCACACCTGAGGGATGACGCCTTCTTTGGATGGTGTTAGGACAACCTGCCTCAGCACCTGCACGGGCTCCCACTTCTCAAGGGAGGCTTGGCAATTCTGAGAACCCTGGCTGTTGACAAGTGCCTGAAGCTACTGAAAAATCTGGTGGTTTTGCCTGGAGACCCAATTCTAATCGGTCAAGGAAGACCCTGTCCTATGGCCCAACCCCCAGCGGAGCCATTGTGCAAGGCTGCTAGGTTTGTCCACTTAGATAATTTAGGGGCAAGTTAAAAGCAGTTCTCTGTTCATAACCCGTGGGCTTGGAATCTCTTTTTGACTTCTAAAAGAACAACTTTCAAAGGCTTCTAAATGGGAAGGGCTTAGGGCAGCCTCCCCTGCGGAGGGGAGATGGCAGCCAGGCAAAGGGCAGGTCAGAGGGGATGCTGGAGATAATGGAATTTCACAGACCTGGGAGGGAGCTGTCAGGCTCCGACATGCCAGGAGGGAGGGAGGGAGCTGCGACTCGCAGCCGTCTGATGTAGGGGGTAATGCCATGATGAGTCTATTTCACACAATGGGGCTGTCAAGAAAAATAGTGTCGCCAGAGACA
The DNA here is from genome assembly GCF_031878675.1 of Megascapheus bottae. NCBI lineage: Eukaryota > Metazoa > Chordata > Mammalia > Rodentia > Geomyidae > Megascapheus > Megascapheus bottae. The sequence goes on from NC_143519.1 coordinate 4,444,916, forward strand.
AACCTTGGAGAGCTCTTCTCCGTGGCCTTCAAAGTATCAATTTTCAGGTGCTAAGTGGTAATTATAGTTAGAAAGCGATAGCAGCTAACTATAGTGAGTGAAATTAGATATTGTCAAAGACAACACAGTGGACAGCGTTAGCTCCTTGCCGGGGTGGCATGGCACGTCTCTGCAGGTTGACATGTACCATGTTAGGATGGGAAATGGTGTGTTTGATGTTAAACCTGAATTCTCCTTTGACAAAAGGGTCCTCAGAGAAACAGATCATTATTGGAAAAAAATCGCATTCATCGATGTACTTAGCATTTATTGGCAGAATTCACACCTCTCCCTCCCCCAAGGGAGGCTACTTTTATTTGAAAATGAAGCCATCTAATTTGCACTCAATGCACCCTTTTCTGCCAGAGTGATTTCTCTCATGGTTCCCATGAAGCTCAGAAATGTTAGAAGAACTATTGAAAAGACTATGGCTTCACTTCCCCTCCTTTCTTTGTGTGTGTGTGTGTGGGGGGGTACAATTATTAACCCTTTCTTCACGAGTTGGTTTCATACTTTGCCTTTCTTAATGAACCATGTTACTATATCTGTCCATTTCCTATGAATATTAGTTTCAGGAACTAATTGGAAAGAGGCAAATTGGACCAAGACACAAAATAACTAGCTAGGACACTGTGAACTTCCGCTGCAGCAAGGCTCTGGCAGGCTGGACCTGCTAGGTTCCTGCTGGGGGCAGCGGGTGAGGACAGGCACTGGAGGGGAGGTGGTTTGTTTTCATCAAAGCACCAAGAAGAGTGATGAAAGCTGGAGGCTAGCGAGGAGCTGAAGGCATCTTCTGGGCCGAGGTGAGCCATGCATCACGCTGAGATGGCAGGGACACATACACACAGAGATAAGACCAGGCCAGCAGTAGCAGAGAAGACAGCAGGACTGCAGTGAGGACTCAGGTGTGGAGTAGATGACGTTTGACAATTGAGAAACTACATTGAGCACAGGGGAATCTTCTGAGTGTCAGGAGCAGGTGTGTGTGCACCTGCGCATGTGCCTGTGTGGGCATCGGTACACAGGCAGTTTCTTAGTGGAGCTAGTTGCCACAGGGTTTTCTTATCATGGCCTGTGGAGATCAGAGCCTACTAGGGCTATGGAAGGGCTCAGTCAGGGCCTGGAGGGGCTGAGGTGGTTTCAAGATATGGTCAGGGCAGGTGTACAGGCCCTGTCTCCTAGAAATGTTGGTTAACTCCATCCCAATTCCCTTCCTAGGGAAGGGTTGCTCAGAGTTTTCAGAATTATAAGCATTCCAATGGATGGTATTTTACCTCACATTAATAAAAACATGTAGATCAAGAAGGTAGTGCAGAAAACATGTCTGTGTGCTGTAGTCAGCTCTGTGGTCACAATTGGAAGGATTGCAATTTCTGAATTACAGAGCTGTTGTTTTAGATGACAAGCAAGCAAAGCAACCAACCCTGAAGCTCTGTCTGAGCTGTACTTGCTCGTGGTTGGATCTTGTACGCCATCAAAGGAGCCTCAGCCCCCCTGGGCCTCCTCTTCCACCTGAGTCTCCTTTATCTGTACAGCTTGCATGCATTTTAGGTGGCTTTCCACATGCTTATGTTCAGCTTGCCCAAGTGTGTCCTAAGGTCTGGAAAGACAATACTGTGGTTTATATTTTTTGCATTTTCGGTTCCATACAATGTATAATTACAGTATTATGCATTTACTGCAAAATAATGTGATGTTCAGAGGCCTTGCCTTGCTGTCATTCTCATGAGCTTTGCAGTTTATCTTCTTCTCCATGTAGAACACTGCCACTCATCATTTTGGGCAAATGGCCCGTGCAGTGTTTCCATATTTCTAATTTCTCATGTTCTAATGAGGATATTTTATGAAATAACTCCAAGCTGTGCACTCTGGCCCTTTTTATTGGTGTTTGTTTTTCAATTATGTGTTCTGCCAAATATTATACTAAAAGAGTAAACAAATAAAAATCCATTTTCTATTACTATTCTTTCTACTGTTTTATAAATGAAGGGTATTTTGAAGCTACACTTGGAAAATAAAGATGTCATGGTGTTAGAGAATCAGTTTTTTGTTTTAAAAAACACAGAGTTGAAAACACTGTAGTGAAGATACGAGCATGCAGGAACCTGTATCAGTGCATATATACACTCAGCTTCCCGACCTAGTTCCCAGAGTTATTAATTAAAGAGGAAAGGTCTACCTATTCAATACTTCCCCAGAATTTGTAATCCTTTTGCAAATGATAGTAAATGCAATGCTAAGTTTTAAAACCCTGTCCTGGTTTTTAAAATTATCATTTAAAAATTGTTATTATAAAGGTGAAGGATCATTACATAACTCAAGTAATAAGTACATTTTTTACTGTCAATGTTTTCCTTTCCTTTCTCTCTCCCAGTTTTTTCCTTCTACTCCACTCAAGTTATGCCGTTTATTTTCAACATAGTATCTACTAAATATCATGGCCACATTTATTCATCCTTTGTCCATCCATTTCTGTGTTCCCCCTATCCCACAAACGTAAATAAATAAATAAGACAAAACTCTTATTTCAATTTTCTGAAATTCATTTTGATAAATATTTTACATAATCAGAGGCACATAGGCTTTGCGCCATTGTATTCTTTCCCTAAGACCTTCCTCTTTCAGTCTCACTGTGTGTGGAGGCTTAGAAAAATCCTGTATAATTTATCATGTCTTAGTGTATTTTAGACCTGGTTTCCACAGATGAGAGAAAACATGCACTGTTGATCTCTTTGAGATTGACTTACCTCACTTCACACAATTTGTTCTAGGTTCATCCATTTCTCTGAAAATGGCATAATCATGGCTGTGCAAAATTCCACTGTGTATAAGTACCACATCTTCTGTTCCACTCATCGATGGTGAGGCATCTGGGCTGTTTCCATAACTTGGCTATTGTGAATAGGACAGCAGTGAGCATGGGTGTGCAGGCATCTTCAGGGTGTCATGGCTTGCAATGCTCAGGGCAGAGGCTCTGGCGTGGTATAGCTGGGTTGTAGAGAAGATCTATGTTTTGTTATTTGAGGAACTCCCAGACAGCTGTCCAGAGTGGCTGCACTAGTTGACATTCCCACCAACAGCATAAGAGGGGTCCTTTCCCCACCCCTCCCATCATTTGTTGTTTGAATTCTCAGTGTTGGCCAACCTTACTAGGGTGAGATATAGACTCGCAGAGATGTTTTGATTTGCATTTGCTTTATGGAGAGAGTTGGCAAGCATTTCCTTGTAGGTTTCTTCTTACCTCTTCAGGTCTCTCCTTAGTTCATTTGCCCATTTAGTGATTGATTCATTAGCATTGGAACGGCTTAGTTACTTGAGCTCCTTTTTTATTTTAGGTCTCTGTCAGATTGTTGCTGGTAAAGATCTTCTCCCAATCTGTTGGCTGTCTTTCTAGTGTAGTAACTATGCCCTTAGCTCTGTAGAAGCTTTTTAATACTGTAATCCCATTTGTCAAATCTCTCTTTTACCTGATGTGATCCTGGGACTCTTTCAAAAGTTTCTGTCTATGCCTGAATTCTAGTTCTTATCCTACTCCCTCTTTCAGTAATTTCAAAGCTTCCCATCTGATGTTGAGGTCTTTGATCCACTTTGGATTATCATTAGTACAGGGGATCCACTTTAGTTCTTTCTTCTTTGCCTAGAATTGCTTTGGCTACCTGAGGTCTTTTGTTCCATATGAATTTTTGGATTGTGTTCTCTTATCTCTGTAAAGAACATCCATGTGATTTTGACGGGGCTTGCATTAAATCTATACATAATTTTTGGCAGTATGGGCATTTTCACAATATTAGTTCTACCTGTCTGTGAACATGGCAGCTCTTTCCATTTCTGGAGGTTGAATCTCGGCGCAGTGGGCCTCAGGCAGGGTCCTGTGCAAGGATTATAGGGTGAGCTGCTGCGGCGGGTTGGGCCCGGCACAGGGACATCGAGCAGGCTTTAGGGTCTGGCCAGGTGCAGACCCCTTGCCCTATGCTGGAGGCAGCCCTCGTTTCCTGCCCAGAAATGCCAAGGCAGGCCTGGGGGCCCAGCTGGGCGCAGAGCCAGTTAGGATGGACGCAGACGCAGGGCGCACAGGTGGGTCTGCATGGGCTGCACACGTGGCCCCACCGAGCCTGCTCTGGGGCCAGCAGCCTCATCCATGATTCTGGAGTCCTCCAACACTCAGAGTTCTGCCCGGGTCCTGCAAGACTTTGGCAGTGGCCTCCTGGAGTCGCTTTGTCTCTGCAAGTGGCGTGGCTGCCGTGCTGCCTTGTCTGATTCCCACATACAGCTTCGTGACCCCAGGTGCGCGGCTGCTGCTGTCTGCTGTCCACGTTGAGGTGTCTGCGGGTGTCGAGGGGCACCAGGAGCGGGGAGAGGAAAGGAAAATGTCGGGATGGCTCTCTGGAGCCTGTGTGTGTCGGGCCCCTGCTTTGGTTTCTCCTCTTGTGGATACTCAAACTAGAATCCTTCCAGTTGTTTCCAGAGTATTTCTGGCTTGTTTGGTGGGGTCTCTTGGAGTGGAGTTTCCTGCCAGAGGCCCCGTTGCTCTGTCTGATCTGGAGCTCAGGTTAATCCGTTCCTATTCTGCCATCTTGATTCTTCCTCCTATCTTAGTTTTTGAATGAAAAAAAAAAGAGGAGACAAATATATTAGAACATTTTGACATGAGAGAATCATAAACATCTGTCTAGACAAGACAAAGAATTTTAAGAAGAAAAGTTGTTCAAATATGTAGATTATTTCTTATTTTTCTCCTCCTTTGGAATGCTAGGTTTTTCCTGCTTTTATTTGTTACATATGGTGATTATTGAAATCACAGAAGCAATTCATCAAACATCTGAAGAAGCTAAGCCTTGGTAAGATGTAGCATTTCTGCATCCAGGAGTTAAGCATTGATGCAATGTATCATTTCTGTACCACAAGCACACAGCAACCTTCCCAGCATTTCCTCCAGTGCGAACACAGACGTTTTCCACTTCATTCCCCCCACTTCACCACAGCTGCAGCTTTTACTGCTTCTCCCACTTAGGATAAGCCAGGTCAAGTTGTAGGGACAAACATACCTATTTCAGTGCATTCTAACATCGCATTCTTTTCTTGTCCCTGTTCTTGTTTGTTTGCTTTTGCAGTAAATCTGCTCCTGGTTACCTTCAGTCTGCAATCTACCCTGCACTGTCCTCTTCCTGGAAAATCACTAACTGGTACAGCTCACCATACACTGGGTCTTACATTTCTACTCAGAAGTAACAGATCACTTTCTGTTAATCTTCCTCAGTACATGAGATATAAAGGTTTCCTTCACTGATGGTCTCTGCAAGAAAGACAACCTGAGCAGCTCCTGTGGCTGCTGTGTACTCAGGGAGGCCACCCTCAGCCTGACTCCTCCTTCACAAAACCACCCGTCTAAACTGTCACACCGCTGTAAGGTTTTGGCCAACTGCATAAGCAGCTCTCTTTCTGGCACTGTAGTCAGGAGAAAATTGGTAGTGGTAAGCTTCCAGGTGTGCAGTTCTAGGCAGAAATCCTAAAAAAAACTCAGGCTGTAGGGCAACAGGATATGTGAACAAGTGAGCTGATCTGGGCATGGTGGATGGATGAGAAATATCAAGTATCAATAACACCGAATTAGAATGATGTGCAGCAACAGAAATGCAGGAACTAGGTATGTGTTCATAATTCGAAATGAGAACACAATAACTGAAATGGTTAAGATGGGTGTATATGGACAAAAATAGAGAACAAGGCTTACTATGGAATCTCACACACCAACATGCAGAATTGTGCACGAATGTACACGTGCATGCACACACGCGCAGGGATGTGTGTGTGTGTGTGTGTGTGTGTGTGTCTATGTGTATGTATGTATGTGTGTGTGTGTGTGTAATCTGGTCAGAGAATTCAGCAGATCCCCAGAATGGCTGAATATGAGTAGAAGGAATTAAGACCGGGGAAGATATGAGTGGTTTACTTTTTCTCAAAAGATGCTTTTCAAATAGAAGGCCAAATCAAGAAAATGATCCCATTTGCAAAAGCCCCCCAAAGAATAAAATACTTAGGAATTAACTTAACCAAAGATGTGAAGGAATTATTTAAGGAAAACTATAAAAGCCTAACAAAAGAAATTAAAGAAGACACCAGGAAATGGAAAGACATCCCATGCTCATGGGTAGGGAGAACCAATATAGTGAAAATGGCTGTACTGCCAAAATTGATATACAAATTCAATGCAATCCTATCAAAATCCCAAAGATATTCTTTACTGAAATAGAAGGTACAATCCAAAGGTTCATATGGATCAAGAAAAGACCTAGAATAGTCAAAACAATTCTAGGCAAAAAGAGCAATGCAGGTGGTATTATAATACCGGATTTCAAACTCTACTATAGAGCCATAGTAACAAAAACTGCTTGGTACTGGCACAAAAACAGACCAGAAGATCAGTGGAACAGAATAGAAGACCCAGAAATAGAACCACATACCTATAGGCAACTTGTATTTGACAAGGATCCAAAGATATACAGTAGAACAACAGTCTATTCAATTATTGGTGCTGGCAAAACTGGGCAGCCACATGCAGAAAACTAAAAATTGACCTTAGCCTTTTGCCATGCACAAGCATTAACTCAAAGTGGATCAAAGACCTCAACGTCAGACCGGAAACCGTGAAACTGCTACATGATAAAGTAGGAGAGACACTGGAACTCATAGGCACAGGTAAAAGATTCCTGAACAGAATCCCAGGGTCACAACAGATTGGAGAGATACTCAATAAATGGGACTACCTAAAAATAAAAATGTTCCGCACAGTTAAAAGCATAGCCACAAATTAGAGAGACAGCCAACCAACTGGGAAAAGATATTTACCAATAATACATCTGACAAATGCTTAATATCCAGTATCTACAGGGAACTAATCCTCCCCAAACCCAACAAACCAATCACTAAATGGGCAAGGGAACTAAAGAGAGACTTCTCAGAAGAAGAGATTAAAATGGCAGGAAAGCATATGAGAAAATGTTCATCATCCACGGTCATAAAGGAAATGCATGGCCAAGATTTTGAACTCAGACAATGACAGTTGCTGGCAGGGTTGTGGAGAAAAAGGAACCCTACTGCACTGCTGGGTGGGATTGTAAGCAAGTTTAGCCACTCTGGAAAGCAGCGTGGAGGATTTTCAAAGAACTGAAAATTGACCTTCCCTACGATCCCTCCATACCCACCCTGAACATCATAACCCAAGATATGATAAGGACACCTGCTCAGCTATGTTCATCTCTGCACTATTCACAATAGCCAGGTGATGGAAACAATCCAGATGCCCTACTGCAGATGAATGGACACAGAAAATGTGGTATATATACACAATGGAATTCTACATAGCCAACAGACAAGATAAAATAATGGCATTTGCAGGGAAGTGGATGAATCTAGAGCAAATCATGTTGAGTGAGACAAGTCAAGACCTAAGGAACAAAAGGCGCATGGTATCCTTAATATGTGGCTATTAAATTCAAACAGCACAAGTGCAAGGGCTCAATATTTGTGTACCTATTGCTATGGACATGGTATTGGAAATATAAACAAACTACATAGACATATGACTATAGACATAATCTTTTATTACATAGATTAATATGTATCTATGACATACAAACCCTCAGCCTAATTTTGATTATGTTCTAAAATCTAAGTGCTAGTGATTGTATATAGACATTCTCTTCTTGAATACTAGTTTGTGAAACATGTCATTTGAAATATGATGTAAAAATCAATGTTAATGTCTTTAATAAAAGAATGTTTTTATTACCTTTCTTTTAAAAATAAGCAGTAAAACATTGACAATAGAAAATTAAGTATAAAACATTAAGAATGAAACAGTAACGAAACATTGGCATCTGTGATTCTCAATAGTAGTACCTTACAAGTGTTCTGGGGGTTCTTTCCTGGACTTTCTTATTTTTTTTCAATCGATATACAAAGCAAAACGTAACTGCAGCTGTTCACATGGTTTTGCGATCGTTTTTCTCCTCTCGCATTGCCTCTTCCTCCTAAAGTTTGTCAAAGTAGATCCAGCTGTTCACCTGGGTGACAGCCACGAGCTCATTCCCCTCTATTGTACAGAATCCATCCCCTGCCTCGTGTTCCCTGGCCTGAAACGTTAGCTTCAAGCCCTGCTCAGGACTGGCAGCCATTCAGGGTGACCTCATCCCCTCACTTGGTATGTCTTTCTCAGATTGCATGACGTTCAGCCCCGCAAACCCAAGGCTACCCTTAGAGACAGAAGTATCATACATCACGCATTGTCAGGTATGTTACCCATGGCCAAATGAACAAATGATTTCATCCCTTTTGTCACCCATCACACTTCCAAATGTGTAAGTGACACCAGGTCCCCAACTTTACCATCAGTTGCTTGTTCCAGGAAGATCCTGGGACTCAGGCCAAGAGAACACCATCCCCCTTCGAGTCCCCCGGCCTCGCTGGGGAGATGACGCTTTCTTCCTGTGCTTTCACAGGTAGCCTGATAGATCGAGTAGGAGACGAACGAGGGCTTATGTGTTGCTCATTTCTTTCATCGCCCACCCATGTTGAGGCTAGTCAGTCAGACTGATACATCTCTAGAGTTCTGCTTTCTATCTGCTGGCTGCGTGTCACCTGAGGATCATTTTTCTCAGCAAGAAATCAAACCATGAACGTCACTGCCCAACCTTTTGGATTTGACATTACTATTGCAACCCACAAGTTGTAACGCTCATAACAAGAAATCCAGAGAAGAGGAAAAGAACATTATCTGGATGTGTCCACTCCTTGCTGGCTTGCTGGTGGGAAAGGGGTACATTTAAATCCTCTGCCTTCTCCCCACCCTCTTTCCCTTTACTGTCTACAGACAAACATATCTGCTTTAGTCAAACATCCACTCAGCACAGCCGAGTCCTGGCAATCATGACTCCCTGGGGAGATTGTGTCGCTCTCCAGCGGTGTGGCTCTTCAGAGCTGTGCTTTTGGCTGGTATGATGCCACACAGCACATGCAAGCTGACGGCTTCACATGCCTGTGTCTACCGTGCCAATGCTTCTCCACCTCACTGCTCCATGGGCAGCTTCTCTGGTTCCTGAAGGGCCAGACAATATCTCAGTAGTTTCTCACCCTCTCAGCAACAAAAAGTCAAGCAAAATTTTAAAAAAGAAAATTAACTTGACTTTACTTCCCCTTTTCTCTTTCTGGTCAATCTCAAAATTTAAAATTCAGTGCTTCCCCCACCCCTGCCCCATTGCTTACATTTGAGAAAACAAATGAGACTTTTACTTCCTTCAATAGGACTCCACCCTGTGCACTGTGAGCTATCTTCACTGCTTATGAAACAGACTCACTCCACCCTCTCTGACCATGCTCCTCTGGTAACCATGGTGATTTAATTACCATCACTGCTGTCCACAGCACGTTTTCTTCCTGGGTTCCCCACTGGCTAAAGGCTAAACTGCATGCTCTTAGCATGTCTTGGAAATCGCTATTGAATTTAATTTTGCTTTAAATTTTTTTAATTAAAGATAATCATGTTCAGAAAGCCTCCGAATATATTCTGACTGGGCATGAATTTCCTTTGTTGACCCTTAAGTTTCCCAGGATCATGTTTTCTTTGTCCCCCTACAAACCAGACCATTACTGAAACATTCTCAGTGTCTCTTACTAAATCCATAGATCCATGCTGCATCTTCCAGCACATCCTGGTAAGTGAGCACATCTCTTCCACCCGAACCATCTCTTACCTCAGGACCCAACCAGCCCCACATTTTGGGTTTTGTCTACATCAGCTGCGTTGTTGCTGTTTTTTTGGGGGGGGGGTGCTGAGAATGGAATCCAAGTGCTTGCACATGCTAAGCTAGCACTGCGCCGTTTGCTTATGTGCTTATTTATTTATCCTTTGATAGTTGTACAAGGGGGTCTCAATTCAAGGTACCAGTTTATGAGCACAATGCATCCTGATGACTGTCACTCCTTCCAGAATTCTCCACCAGCCCTACCATGATAGCATTATGTCACTGAGTCACACTCCATCCCCCTTTTCAGTTTCCATTCATTCCCTGTGTCATTTTCCGGCTTGTGATTCTTGGCTGGAACAGTAAGTGTGGAGGAGGATCAGCGTTTGATCAGAGTTCATTTTCCTGTTTATACTGTCTTTCACTACAGGGTCTCCTTTCCTCCCTGGCTTAAAGAAACAGAGAGATGGGACACATTCGCCCAGCCCCTCCCTGTGAGCTGGCTCCTTGTACATAGCGCTCTCTGCTGTGTGATGGCTTTTGGGGCATGGTGACAGGTTGTGCATCCATGTGACTAGGCCTGTGGTGCCTATTTTAGTTAAGGAAATACTTGTGCCAGCATTGCCACCACATGCTTTGTGGATTTGGGTAGCACCTGCAGTCAGTTGACTTAAAATTGACTTCTAATAATGGTGGTCACCTCATTCAATCAACAGAAAGCCTCAAGAGCAAAAATTAAGATTTTAGGATAGGAAGGAACAATATCTCCAAATTATACTCCAGAAATCCTTCTGGGCTATAGATTCATCTCCTTGAAATTAATTATCTGCTTTTCCATCTGTCTATCTATCCATCTGTTCATCCCTCCATCCTGTCCATCTGCCTAGTCATCCTCTCATCTGTCCATCCATCCATCCATCCATCCATCCACCCATCATCCACCCATCCATCCATAATATATTATCCATCTATCCACCCATCCACCCACCCATCATCCAATATCTATCCATCATCCATCTACCCATCCACCCACCCATCTATCTATCCATATATCAACCATCCATCTATCCATCCATCCATCATCATCTATCCATCCATCAATCCACTCACCCATCATCCCTCATCTATCTATCCATCCATCCATCCACCCACTCATCCATCTATCCATCATCCATACCATTCATCATCCATCCATCCATCCATCCATCTATCCATCCATCCATCCATCATCCATTATCTATCCATCATCCTTCCATCTATCTATCTATCTATCTATCTATCTATCTATCTATCTATCTATCATCCACCCATTCTCCATCCTCCATCCTCCATCCATCCTCCATCCATCCATCCATCATCCACCCACCCATCCATCCATCATCATCATCTAGCCATCATCCATCCATGCATCCATCCATCATTCACACCATCATCCATCTATGCATCCATCCACTCACCCATCCATCCCTCATTTATCCATCCATCCATCCATCCACGCATCCATCCATCCATCATCCATCCATGCATCCATCCATCATCCACACCATCATCCATCCATCCATCCATCCATCCATCCATCCACACACCCATCCATCCCTCATCTATCCATTCATCCATCCTTTCATCCATCTTTATCACTTTGTCATTGGCTGACTGTCCCTCCATCTACTTCCTTCTTTACCCTAGATGTGGGAAAAGAGAGCCCTGTCTCCTAGTCTATCCTAGGCTGTCAGGGATGGCTGTGAGATGGGATTGGGCACGTGTAGGGATGTCTTCCGGGACCAAGGCCTCATGATGCTGCCCCTTACCTCCTCTCTGCCTTGGGTTTTGGCAGCCTGACCTCTGGTAGCCATTCCAGACTTCACGAGCTTCAACAGTTGAGCTCCCCTAGGAGAGCATGAATGATGGTGTCTGTGGCAGACTGTGGGTCTGGTATATCCCTGAAATACCTGCCCAGATTCAGTTGACTACAAGCTTCACATCGCTGTGGTAAAACACTAAGTTTCCAGACTTTTCATATGAATGGATATCAGATCATTTTGTTTAGAATGAATATGTTAAGTGAGCGGATTGTAAGCTTACGGAAGAAAGGTGACTTTACTAAAGTCCACCTGGGCAGATATATTCCTTTATTTCTTATTATCTGTGGCTCTGAGCCAGAAACTCCACAGCACTTGGCTGCTCTGACCATGGCGATGCTCACTTGCTTATGGTCACTGCTTCATTACTATGGCTGCCACACTTGTTTAGAGATAATCTTCCAGTAAGGACAGTAAGCTGCTCAAGTCATGACTCCTGGTAGCTGTGAATGTGGCCTCATTTGGAAATACAGTCTTTGTAGATGGTCATAGTGAGATTATTAAGATGAGTCTGAATTAATGAGGGTCCCTTGTGCAGAGAGGCAAAATGCCACATGGAGGCAAAGATACAAAGAGAAAGGCACGTGGGTTTTTATTGGTTTACAACTCCAGTTGCAGGCAGTGTTCAGGGCCTGCCAGGTATGTCCCCTTTGCTGGCCTCCTTTTTGACTCTTATTTAGGAATATAAGTGGAAGTGGATAGAAATAGAGGTTTTTAAAAATGAAGAAGGCTAAGGATGTTGTATATGTTGAACTAGAATACAGCGACAACTTTCCCTGGTAGAAAATAACCCCTCTTCTTACCACCAACAAGGGACATTTGGTTAGTAAGAAAGAAGGCCTCAAAAAAATTCCATAGTTCAAGATATTTGGCTTTCAGAAAAAGAAGTTTCTGAAATCATTTAACAGAGAAATGGAATGGGAAGGAAAACAAATTTCCAACTGTCCACTTTCACCCCTGAAAAATAGAAAAACAGATTTAAGAAAAACCTTTTATATAAAGGTGTTTAATTCATCTAAGAAACGTAATTTTTTTTGGTGTTAAAATTAGTGTTAAGTATTAGGCCAGGCTCAGGTTCCCAGTAAAATGACTCTGAAGGCACTGAGGTTTCATATACTTTCTATCCCTCACACAGAGTCTGCTGCCATTGCCAGAAGCTCACCCAGAAGGTGCAATGGGATCCCCCGAGGAGCCCAGCCTGGCCACCCGGCGTTCTGACAGGTGGACACCTAACAGGATAGGACAAGAGAGTAAAGGCATGCCACCATGCCCACTTCACATCGACTTCACTGCCCTCCCTCTGTGCCACAGGCTCTTCTTCCACCTCTACCCAGAAAACCCTAGCAATCACCAGTGGTCATTACCTCCATGGTTTTGCCTTTTCCCGTTTCTTTAATACTTCGAATGAGGTAGCAAAGGAAGCAACGGCAATCCCCGAGCAAAGCAACACATCTTGTCCTAACACACCATATTGTACTGAGCACTGGTAGCGTGTCAGCCTCTGCTCCCAGTGAGTTTTGGTCATGGAGGATAGCAGTCTGAGAAATAGCTTGACATTAAGATTTAAGAATAGATAGGTACAGAGATTGGTAGTCAGTAAGAGCTTGTTTCCTTTTCTAATAAGCTTGCTAGGATGTCTCAGACAAAGAAATGTGGCATTTTCTAAAGCACCTGAACATCTAGTTTCAAGCTTTCACTGCTTTAATTCAAGACATTTGTACACGTGGTTATGTGAGATTCATGGAGGCAGTGCACTGTTTTGGGGGCTTGCTCAGAATTTGTTTTCAGATCACAACCCAGATAGTCATGGTTTCCACTGCTGTTTCCAAACATCACATTTAAAACGGACTGTTGCTCTTAATGTGCTATGTTATTTCTCATCTGACCTTGTTATCTGATATATTGTATATATGTTTATCTGTTTATTTGAAATAGGATAGGGAAGGGGGGAAAACAAGATGAGAGGAGGGAAATGGAGACAAAAACATGAGAAGGGGTAGCAATGATTGTTAAGAAATGTACCGTCTACCTGGCGATTATAATGTAGCCCTTTTATTAATGGCAATTAAAAAAATACCTGTAGGTCTCATGAATTAGAAATTTACGAAAGGAGTACTGATTTGCGGCGGTGACATTAAAGTTCTTGTTCAAGATGGTTTAGCGTGGCTATATCTTCATGGCAACATTTCTAAATGGAGACATATCACTAACGAATGATTCTTACGAATGTCCTTATTTTCTTTATTGCCATAGGAAAGATAGCGGCCTGCCTCCTGACATTTATGTTCCCTTTCTTGGAGGAAAACTTTATTATATCCTGTGTACATAACGAGGTCTCATTTGATTGCTAGCTTTATGCTGGCAAGTAGATATGAAATGACATTTAAATTAATTTTGGTTTTTAGAAGAAATGTGTTTCAAACGTGAGGCATAACTGCATACTGATTCTATAACCTCTGGAGGATTCCTTCGCTGTGCCTCATGATGAGATCAGCGTAGCCATTGCGGGCTAGGTTTTCATTCCCGAGAGAAACAAGGTAAAGAGAAAGGACTCATCTTGCCCCCCTTGTTTCAGAGGCTTTGGTCCATCCCGGCAAGGAGGGGTGTCTGAGCAGAACAATTCACATCATGGTGGCTAGGAAGCAGAGACAGAGAGTGCCTGGAGTAGCGACTTGCTGCTTCATCTCTGCTTTGTCCCATCAGGGCCCCGAGCCTATGGGGATGGCACCGCTGACATCCATGGCAGATGAATTCTGATGGTAACGCCCAGAGATGTGCTCACTTGTCTAAGTGGTTCTCAGTGCAATCAAGACGACACCCACAGCGAGGCATAGCTATGCTAGGCATCATTAATGTCACGGTTTCTTCTTTTATGGAGAAGCTAAAGCAAATTTAATAGTTTGCTGGCCATAAGGAAAACGTCAGAATTATGTCAGTGAGTCTTCATTTTCACAGAGCTATTCCATAGCAGTAGTTACCCTTCCTTCTAGGGTTTTTTGTTGTTATTGTTGTTGTCATCGTTTTAATTTTAATGTTGTTATCACAAGGGTGATATATAGAAGTTCTTCTAGACTTTTTTTTCTCAAAACGTGTACCTAGATGGAGTGATAGTTTATGAATATAAAGTATTTGTCCAGGATGTAATGAAAAGCTGCCAGAATGCTTTTATGCTAGAAGGATGAATTTTACTAAAAGTTACTAAAATATTCCTTAATTGTTACATTTTTCCATGTCCTATTAATGTGTTTAATGGAACATTATCAAATTAGACTGTTACCGTAGGGTTTGGCTAAAAAAATAAGTAAGCTAATAAACAGCAAGGTATTTAGTCATAAGGATATTCCCCAGCTTTTCAGCTGATAAAATAAGTAAGCCAGGAAAGCAGATTAAGAAAATAATCAAAAACGTAAAAATAACAACACGCACAAGAGAAGAATTAAACATTCCTGGGCCATTACAGACTCTGGTTTTAACAACCGTCCAGCATGAAAGAAAAATTGCTCAGCCGATGATGGATGTGAATTACCATTTCATCATGGCAGGGTTCAGTTCTGCAGTCTGTGGCAACAGAATTATTACACCTTGCAAAACAAGCTTGTCATTCTCCAGAGTAAACTAGCAGTCCAATTTAACCTTGCCCAGAGTGTGTCTCACCTTGATGTTCAGATGCCCTGAGCAAAAGAGTTTAATTATTCTTTAATTATCTCGAGCTCCGAATTTTTGGTTAAACATCACTCCCTTAGTGAGCTAAAAAAAAATCCTAACGATTATTGAAATCATTACGCACTATGAAATGGTTTTACTCTTGGAGGAAATTTTACAGACTTCTGTTATTTTTCCTAGCAGCCCTGAGGTGTTAAGCGAAACGTTCACTGCTGTGGAGAAGTTGGAAGAACTAAGCAGAGAGGACGCGGGCGGTGTGCTCGGGGTCTTGGGTCATGGTGGTGAAGGGGTTTCTGCAGCACCAGGCTCTGGTGTTTAGGCAGAGGCACACACTTTGGAAAGTCCTGTTGTGGAAGCAGAGGATGCTTGGTATCAAGACCTCCCCCAAGACCCTGCTTCTGAAGCAGGCTGCAAAGTTGAGGCTCCCCTGCGAGCCTGTGTGCCTCACAGAGGGTCTGAACTCCCCCTCTCCCCAGCCTGAGGCACGGATGGTACTGGAAGTGGCCATTGCAGGAGGATGACATGATCATACGACATCTTTCAGACCTGCCAGGACCAGGGTGGGGTACATGCCTCACCTGGGGTTCCCTGCAGCTTTGGACAAGACCCTTCCCGTCTGGCCCACCCTGTGTGCTGAAAGTCTTTCTGAAAATCATCACTCTCAAATAGTTGAAATGCCTCTCCCGCTAGCATGGGAATCGGCATATGCCAAGTCTGCCACTCTAACTTTGGGAAACAGAACTCGAAACTCAGGAGGAGCTGAGAAGGGAAACATGTTTTCGTCCAACCTTCTAGTTGAGGAAGAGATGTGAGTCTTTTGCAAACCAAATTTGTATGTTGCAATTCTCCCCAACACAATGGTGGAGCTGGAGGCGGGCGAGGCTTGTGGGAGGGGAGTGGGTCTCGTGCCCGGAACAGTGAGAAGAGCTGACACAGTGCTTTAGCCTGTGAGCTCTGGTGAGAGGACAGCGGCTCTGAGGTAGTGCCGACAGGCACCCAGTCTTCCATTACCTTGATGCCGGATGTCTCAGCCTCCAGAACCGTCAGGAACACATTTCCGTTGTTTATAATGTGCCAAGCCAGAAGGACTGAGACTGTTCAGTTTATATCGTATTTGGCTAAATAGCACCCCAGACCCAAGGGCAGCTGTGACCTCAGTTGGCCTCTGCATTCACGGCCCACGCCAGGGAGATGGCTTCCCTGCCATGCCCTGCTCACAGTCAGTGCAATGCTTGTTGGCTGCAGCCACGTGTAACCTAGTGCCTGAACATTTCTCTCCGTAGAGCGACAAAGGATTACAAATGTGATTGGAGCACATGAATTAATGAATTATCCCGCCATGCTATGGTTTGGAGGTGGAATGTTTCTTAGAAAGTCATTCATTGGAGAGTTGATGCCCGGCCAGTGGAACTGTTCAGAGGTGATTAGACCATTAATGCTGATCTCATTAATGGATTAATACATTGAGAAGCTCACAGCTAAACTGGTTATTAGGATGAAGTAACTGGGTATCAGCCATTGAAGAACATGTCTTTCCCCACACCCTGTAGCTCTCCGTTTCTCTCTGGCCCTGGCTTCCCTGAGGTGAGCAGCCTCCTCAGAACCTGCCTGCCCATTATAACGTATGGCCTCTTCTCAGTGCCAAAGCAAGGGAACCAGCCAAACACAAATGGAGACCCTGAAACCATCTCCCAGGTAGCTCTTCTCTCTGTAAGGTGGATTTCCTGATATTTTGTCTCCACAGTGGAAAGCTGATCATCACAACCATTTCTCCTGACATTTGGAGAATGATTTTTCCTTTTCTGGTGGGTCATGGGGCTTGAAGTTGGCCTGGGCATTGTCCCTGAGCTCTTCAGCTCAAGGCTAACCACCTTACCCTTGAGCCAGGCCCCACTTCTTGTGTACTAGAGGCTAATTGGAAATAAGAGTCCCAGGTCCTTTTGTGCCTGGGCTGGCTTTGAACCTTGATCCTCAGATCTCAGTCTCCTGAGTAGCTAGGATTACAGGCGTGAGCCACCACGCCTGGCTGGAGAATGATATTTTGACTTGATCCATTGGTCTTCATTGAGGGTCTACTAAGTGGAACATCTTCCTAGACCTTGTAGATGGCAAAGAAGTGTCTTATCTTTAATGAACGTTTACTCCAATCATGGCATACAGACATTCATGAAGCCAAGAGGCAAAACAGGAAACCGTGGTATAAAGACAACAGCATGGTCACAATGAGCAATGGGGTGGGAGCAGTGCAAGCCTCAGGCTCCCGGCATCCTCACGGCGGCTGGCTCTGGTAGTTGATAATCACTTTGTTTGTAGAAGTTCCAGAAAGGCAAGTTTTACAGAGATGAAGAGAGTAAAACTAGGTTTTAGCTCAGAAATTCAAACCTTCATTTCTGCCTCACCCGACTTCCTCTGGTCTGTGTCGTATCCAACTAAGGGAAGAAGACGTGCTTGTCTGCCGTCCTGCCGGAGAGATACTTGACTTTCATTTGGGGGTCTTGAGGACTCTTCCAACTCAGTGCACCCAAACAATTCAGTCTTACTGAATAAGTTCATTGTTCATCCCACAATCCAGAAATCATGGTCATGTGATGTTCTGCCCTGAACTCCCCACAGCCAATGCCTGTAAGTTCTGTTGAACCTGGCATTGAGAACAGTTGGTCTCTTCCTCCAACTGCCAAATGTTGGGGTCACAGCACCTATCCTCTCCTCTGCCAGCACCATGAACACTTCTCCCCTTATCCATATCAGGGCCAGAGAGCTTCTCAACACCCAAACCACTCAGCCACCCTCACACCTTTCTGAGAGTTTCTATTGCTCTGAAGAATGGACAGCTAGGTTCAGAGTCACCTTCCTGCCTTCTCTTCACCCTCATTCCTTCCTTTTCCCATTCTTCTCAATGTCTGATTACCTGTGTCTGATTATTTTGTAATCCGGTATATTTCTCCTGCTCTGAACACGACAAACCCACGCCCGCAGCAACCGTGACCCTTAATCCAGTACCGTGACTGGCGGACTCCATTTACTTCTTCCTGTGTGTAACGAATAACTCCAGGGACATCTTTTTCTCTAATGCTCTAGACCAAGTTGACCCGCCTTCGGATGTGTATTTATTTTTGCAGTTTACACACACACACACACACACACACACACACACACACACACACACACATGTATACATACGTGCACACACACACACACACACACACACACACACACACACACACATGACCATTGGACTATGTCTCTTGGCCTAGCAAAGTTGAATCCCCATGAGCCCAGAGCCTAGCAGGTCATTTTCTGACCTGACTCAACTCGGTTGTTAGCACTCCCTGGGTGAGCTGCCTGGTGATGGCTGTTCAGTGCATATTTATAAAATGAGGCTTCAATATATCCGGGATGTAAAAGCATTGCTGTGCCATCCACTAATGAGACACTAGTGGTCATTCAATATAAGGGGGTTTTAGCCGGGTGAGGTGGTTCACACCTGTAATCCTAGCTACTCAGGAGGTTGAGATCTGAGAATCTTGGTTCAAAGCCAGCCCAGGCACTACAAAGCAGTGAGACTCTTATCTCCAGTTAATCTCTAGAAAATGGGAAGTGGGGCTGTGGCTCTAGGGGAGGGCAGAAACCTTGAGATGAAGCACCCAGGCCTAGGGGTAGGGTGGTAGTCTTGATCTGAAGGGACAGACCCTATGCCTGGAGTTCAAGCCCCATGACATATATATATATATGTGAGTTTGAACTGATTCAAAATAATACTGTAGAAAAAAACCTTTTCCTTCCTTTTCTCCCACCCTCCCTTCCCCCCTCCCCCTCCTCCTTCCCTCCCTCCCTCCCTTCCTCTTTCCTTCCTTCCAAATTTGTGTTAAAAGACAGGTAGATTTGATTGATATTTATACTGTGGTTAGGGTTTGGGAATGAGTTAAGGTTAAATATTCTTAGATCCTTTGTGGTACTATAACATAGTGCCTGAACCTTGGTAACTTAGAAAACAGAAATTAATTTCTTATGGTCTGTTTGTTTGTGTCCTTCATTACCCATTTGGAGAAAAATGATGATTCCCATTTAGGAGCAAAGCCTGCGACCTGTCCTGAGCCCTCAGGCGACCATAACGCACTGGCTTCAAGACCACAGTCAGCAGCACGGAAGGGACAGGACAGTGCATCTCACATGGTCATTACCACATTCATTTCAGCCTCATTGGAAAAGTTCTCACAGAGACCCGGAGGAAAGCCCAATTCCAGTCTATGTGTTTTGTCTTAAGTATACCCTGTGACAGGTTCTTCTTACAGTCTAACTGTAAAATTCTGATGAACTCAAGCCAGTAAGAATGACCTTCCTCCCTTGCTAGTTTAACGTAGGTTGGGGATGACATGGGAGAGGCAGTTGAAGTTGGATGAAAATCATTGCAAACAGAATTCAAGAGAACTCAGTAGGAGTTCTTTCTTTCATTTATTATGTTATTATTTATTTGGACTGGAGTCTTGCTATGGAGACCTGCTTGGGCTCTGACTTGTAATCCTCCTGTCTCAGCCTCCTGAGTGCTGAGATTGTAGGCATGCACTGCTGTGCCCAGCTGGATCAGCGGGGGTCTTGATTTTCTAGAGCGAGGCCCTGAAATGATATCTGTTTTCGAAGATGAGGAGGAAAAACTGAGCTCTGTCCTCTGTTATGTGAAGATACCTGGAAATATGGTGACTGAATAATTTCTATGATCTGTGAAATCTACTAATAGACATTGTATCACCAAGCTAATAGAAACATTTCTAAGTTCCCACTTGGTTTTGCGCTCACATCGACCCTAAGAGAGACAATCGAATAATCTGAGTCTTCACTCACAGTGGGGAGGGTTGTGGAAGGAAAGAGTCAGAGGAGCGCCATCTTATTATCTTCACCAGCCACGGTTAGTAGGCACTAACAAGTTTACAAAATACATGAACTCCAAGTCCTAATAAAAGGCTCCCATTCACTTCCAACTCACTTAAAATTTAGATCACACACTTAACAAATCTACTTTAGAAAATCACTTGCAATTTATGGCTGATGAAAGTATGACATCAGATTTCACGGTCTTATCCTGTTCTTGTGCATGCTCCCTGGTTGTCATGGCAACGGAGTTGCCATGGGTCACTCTGCAGGAGTTGTGAGGGTCAGCAGAGACATATCCCTGTCATTCTTCATTCAAAGGCAATTGTCCCTGAAAAATGTGACTTGATTCAATATTTAAGACCTAGACGCTGATATTAAAGTGGAATGATACTTCGGTTAAAAACCAATAATTAACCTTGTCTTCAATGCTAGGTTACATTTTAATAGCAATTTCATAAAACGGACATTCCTCCATCTTTCATTCTTGAAATCCCTCAATAGGTTTTAAATAATTTGCCCCTGGAAAAGCACATGGGTGATCTTTGCAATTTCTCTTATGTCATTGTCTAAGCCTCGTGAGACCTTCCGATTCCAGCTCTTCTCTCCAAGGTAATGTACGCATGTGAGGATGATGTGAGATGAGGTTAGTATTCTGGACACCCCCTCATCGAATCTCACAGCCTGGTCATGGCAAAATTTATTTATTTATTGGGTCGTGGGACTTGAACTCTGGGTCTGGGCGTTGTCCTTGAGCTCTTCAGATCAAGGCTACCACTCTACCGTTTGAGCCACAGTCCCACTTCCAGTTTCCAGTTTTCAAATGGTTAATTGGAGATAAAAGTCTCACTTTTTTTAGTGCCCAGGCTGGCTTTGAACTGCGATTTTCAGATCTCAGCCTCCTGAGTAGCTAGGCTCGCAAAATTTATTTTTACACGTGTATTTGGTGCTTCCTTTCTAAAAAAATAACACTGTGTAGACAAGTCTTTGATGTGATGGGTTTACAACATGCATTCTGAACTGCCATTCTAGTTTTCTAAAATATGTTTATTATCTATAAGTAGTGGTAGCATCCTAAAAAGAAGTTTATGAATATAATGTGGGGATGATGCCACTTGGTTTACACACTGATAAAGCCCTCAGATTACACAGGAAGACCACTTTGGAGTCATGCAGCATGGCATTCTTCTCTTGATGCTTCTTATCTTATTTTGCTTACCAATTAAAAATTACTATCATGACTTACTCCACAAAATGTAGAACATGCTTCAGTAGGTAAACATTTTTTTTTTGCCAGTCCTGGGCTTGAGCTCAGGGCCTGAGCACTGTCCTTGGGCTTTCTCAAGGCTAGAGCTCTACCACTTGAGCCTCAGCACCACTTCTGGCTTTTTCTATATATGTGGTACCAAGGAATCGAACCTGGGTCTTTGTGCATGCTAGACAAGCACTCTACTACTAGGCCAAACTCCTGGCCCAGGAGTTAAACATTTTAATTCCAGTGGTGTGATACTTCCTGCTCACAGGAAAATTTTTTTTGTCTGTCAAAATGAAGAGATTTTATGTTGCTCAAGATTTCAAGCTATTTGAAAAAGCTACTGCAGAATGCGGTCATATAACCTTACCTGGTTTGTGTGTGGCAGTGATCCTCTGCTCAGATCTCAGCCTCCTGAATAGTTAGGATTAAAGATGTAAAAAATACAAGTATAATTTAAATTAAGCAACAAACGATTTTAATAATATAAAAGAAAGTTGCATATATTTCATTTATGTTTTGAGTGAATATGTAATTATATACGCTCCTCAAAACAATAGGGTAAGTTCCTTTCTTTTTTTTTTTTTTGTCCATGGGGCTTGAACTCTTGGGCCTGGGCATTATCCCTGAGCACTTCAGCTCACGGTTAGTGCGCTACCACTTTGAGCCACAGTTCCACTTTTGGTTTTCTGGTGGTTAGTTGGAGACAAGAGTTTCACTGACTTTTGTGTCTGGGCTGACTTTGAACCATGATCTTCAGATCTCAGCCTCCTATCTAGATAGGATGACAGGCGTGAGCCACTGGCACTCGGTTTAGGGTAAATTACTTCTGTAAATATAGTGGAAGCTTTTTCACATTAGATCATGAATCAACTATAAAATTTTTATAGCATTAAAAGATGCAAAAATCTACCTATTTTCTAATAACAAAACAGTCTTACAAAAGTTAAAATGGGCTATGTGCTTTCTGTATTTGTTTTTTTATTTTTTTTAACAAGATGAAAGTGATTTTTCTTTCATTTTTGGTAGTAATCAATAAAATTTTCTTCAATGCTACATTTATTAGAATCAGATGAATAACCTTATTGATGTTAGGAAGGAAATGATTCCAATTTAGTCAGTTATTAAAGACATTGATTATGTGACAGCATGTTAGTTTGAGGAAAAGAAATTTCATTTTTTTTCTGTAGGATACAGGGCAACTCTGGGCAAGATATTTGATTTATTTTAGTTTCTAATAATAGTTCTAATTGAAAAACAGGGTGAGAGAATTATACTGTTACTCATCTCACTTCTGAGTCTGAACCCACATTCCTGCAAAAGTAGAAACGACATTGAAACTCTGCAAAGTCAACTTCAAGTTCTTTTTATGAAAACTTCTCTTTCCCTGTTCAACAGGTTCCAGTAAAGATAGAAGCTCACTTTCTTCTCTGTCATGATTGAAAGACCCAATTTATGATTTTAATTGTTGCAATTGCTTTTGCTTTGCGTTTATTTGGCTTAAGAGAATAATACTTCACAACCTTGACATGACTCTGCACTAATATTCCCAGATTGCTCTTGAGATTCCCAGATTGCTCTTGCCCACAGTAGTACATTCTGCCCTCTTCCCCACATTTGCTGTCTCTGGGCACAGAGGACTTGATTCAGGATTGGGGTGGGGTGGAGGATAAAATCAGATGGAATCCTAGCTATTTGGGAAGCTGAGATAGGAGGATAATGGTTCAAAGCCAGCCTGGTTAGGACATTTTGTGACTCTTTCCTCTAGTAAACTACTCACCAAAAGCCAGAAGTGGTATTGAGGCTTAGGTGGTAAAGTGCTATCTTTGAGCACAAAATGGCTCAGGGACAGTGCTCAGGCCCTGAGTTCAAGCCCCAGGACCAGCAAAGAGAAAAGAGAAGAAAAAGCATCCCATTCATTAAGAGCAAAATCAGGGTTAATCTCCTATTTATTTATTACACCTTCATTACTTCCACAGTGCAAATATGCATCTATTTCCAGTATGGACTTTATTAATTTATTGGTGTTCTTTTCTTGGGTTTAGGTATAAGTCTGCCTACTTCAGAGCCAATCTTGATTATTATTATTTAAGTAGTTGTACAGAGGAGTTTTCATTTAACATAGTAATTTATGAATACAATGCGCCTTGATCAATGTCACCCTGTCAACATTCTCACCCATGCCCCCCCTTCCCTCTTTCTTCCTAATATTGTAGGATATTCACTGGATTCTTGACTGCATTCTCCCACTTCTCTTTATTCATCTTGCAATCTTATTTTTTTAACATATTAACTTTTCACATATGTTGTTTTTATAAATACATGGTAACTCTTAAAATGTTGCTTCATTTAAGGGAGATAATTTGATGACAGTTCAGGTAAAAGTTTTATTTTAATTGAGCATGTGCTAACACAATCCTGCTAATTAACTTACGTTTTTAAAGCATGCTTTTATTTTGTCATTGTCTTTCATTCTCCAGTCTTTCTCATTATTGCCCATTAGAGTGGCACTTCCTGAATGATATTTCAAGAGAATTTTCCAAATACAGAGGAGCAAAGAGATCAAGGCCCTCTGGGATGAAAGGGACAGGACTTTTCTTCTTTCTTCCCCTCCCTCCCTCCCTCCCTCCTTCTCTTCTCCTTCTCTCCTCCTCCTCTTCCTCCTCTCCTCCCTCCCTCCCTCCCTTCCTTCCTTCCTTCCTTCCCTCCTCCCTCCCTCCCCCCTCCTCT
Organism: Megascapheus bottae; assembly: GCF_031878675.1. NCBI lineage: Eukaryota > Metazoa > Chordata > Mammalia > Rodentia > Geomyidae > Megascapheus > Megascapheus bottae. The sequence goes on from NC_143519.1 coordinate 4,469,065, forward strand.
CCTCTTCCTCCTCCTCCTCCTCCTCCTCCTCCTCCTCCTCCTCCTCCTCCTCCTCCTCCTCCCTTCCAAATGAATAGTTTTAATGATATCTTTTCTGCCTACTCCACCTAAGTTCACAGCCTCCACTCCTATGGCTCCATTGAAACATCCAGACTGATTTCTTCACAGCTTTCTACAGAGGAGGTTAGGTGAGTCAGGGCTTCCTGTCTGGGCACTGATACATTGCTATAGAGGGCAGAAGGTGCTTGCTGCTCTGTTGGGGTCTGCTTCCCTGCGGTGGGTGGAGGAGAGCAGGGTCTATAGCAATGCCACCAACAGCTTGAAGAGTGGCCTTTTCTTAAAAGAAGAGCCGAGCTGGGGCCACGAGGGTGGGCGACCCCTCTGATCCAGCCTGTCTTTTTAGTACCTGGAAAATGTGAAAAGTGGTTCTGGCAGCCACAATTACGCTTCTGTAAACAGGAGCATGGTTGTAGGTGAAAGTCAATTATTATTCCTCAGCTATGCCATCTTCCCTTTGCCAGCTTGAGAAAAGCCTAAATGGAGACATTTCAAAACATTGTTTTAATGCAGAGGAGGCAGTTTGCATTAACTGTAATGTTTGGCTCATTGGTTGAAGTGTTGAACTTCTAAACAAAAAGTTTTGCTTAAAAAGGAGAAAGATTGGTGCTGTCACTCAAGGGGTAGAGTGGTAGCTTTGAGTTGAAGCGCTGAGGGACAGTGCCCAGGCCCAGAGGTCAAGCCCCACAACTGACAAAAGAAAAGAAAAGAACCAGAAAGGAGAAGGAGACACGTGCTGGGGGCCTCAGGCCTGTCATCTTTACTCAGGAGGCTCAGATCTGGGGATGATGATTTGAACCACCTCAAGCAGACCCATTGGAGAGATTCTTATGCCCAATGAACCTGCCTCCTCCCAAAAAAGAATTAAGAAAAGATGAAAATAGAGATGTGGCCCAAGTGGTAGAACCTAGCCTTGAACAAAAAGGCAAATGAGAACGTGAGGAGCCTTGAGTTCAGCTACCAGTAATGGAACAAATACAAACAAAGAGAGAAGGGGAGGGAGAAGAGGGAGAAAGAAAGAAAGAAAGAAAGAAAGAAAGAAAGAAAGAAAGAAAGAAAGAAAGAAAGAAAAAAGAAAGAACGAACTGAGAACAAACTTTTGGTAGTTTTCAAACTTTCAATGGAAATAAACAGCTTATAGAAAAACACACAAATGTTTTTCATTAGTATTTCTTGGACAAAACTCCACTGTCCTTCGCACAGTGATGCCTGTTCCCTGATTTCTGGTTCATAACCTTAACTCCTTAAGGTCACTCCTCAACCCTGTGTGACTAAGCAGGCGACACTCTGTCTCCTTCCAAGCAGTCTTGGAGTTCTATCTCTGAAGAGTCTTTATGTCACCTCATCCCTGAGAAAGTGAGGCAAAGCTTGTTGCCATATGTCACTGACTTCTCAGTGTTCAACCTGTGTGTGGGAAGCATTCTGGGGGCCCAAAGAATGGAGAAAGATCTCATCTCCTTGGTCTCCAGGTTCACATGGTTGAAAATTTCCAGACCATAGCAAGATTTTTCAAACTAAGAGGCCCAATAGATTCTCTGTATGTACAATAAAGGCGAGGTTCAATAATGCATCCGTCCATCCATCCATTGTGCAGTCATCCATCCATGTACCCTGCCCACCCATCTATCTACTCATCTCTTCTTTATTTGAACAAGCATTTATCAAGCACCAGCAGTGGGACAGGGAACCTGCTGGAAGCTCTTAGCACAGAAACAAAAAATATAGTAGCAGCATTTCCATTCTCTGGAGGAAGGACATCTGTCAGACATGTTGACAGTGCACTGTGGTGGGTCGAATGACCTTGAGGATGAGGCAATTGTCAGATTGGCCTGTGTCCACCTGTTCTGTTCCAAGCTTCCTTGAAACATGGTGGGGCCACCAGTGATTGCCTGAGGGATGGGATGGCCTGGCACACACCTGCATGCATGGATGCCTTTCTTCTTGGTGGTGTGACTACCAACAGAAAAGAGGTGTCAGACCCACTCGAGGCTCCTCATAAGCAGGGATTGCTCTTTTCTCTGAAGCTGTTGAGAGCTTCAATATGTTTAGTTGCCACACTAGCATTCCTTATCCTCCTGAAAATACAGGACATGTGGCGAAGGAAGGGAATTCTGCTATCCAGAGAAAGGGAATAGAGGAAATGTCCTCGCAAATAATTCAGTGTGGCCGAGTCAGACAGAGGAGTCTGGAGAGGAAATCAGAAGCCAGTTCTCAGAGTGCCTGGGTCTGTCTCAGTAAGGAGTTGTGCTTTTCCTGTAGGCTCTGGGGAGACCTAGAAGAATTTTAATACCTTTTCCACCCTTCCACCTGGGGAACAAATTATCGTCATCCTTTGCAGATCTCAGCTAATCTGATACACGAAAATCTACTTTGGCTAATAAAAAAGGATCGATGCTTCAGCCTGCCTGACTCCACTAGTTTAAATGTGCAATACTTTCAATATTACACAGCGAGTCCCAGAGCGCCAGCCTTGGGCAAACCAAAGGACAGCTGGTGTTGGATCTTGAGTGCTCTTCAAGTCCACATAGCATCTCCTTTACGAGTTAGCCTCCACATGGACCAGTCTTGGAAGGCTAAGGTAGACAGACCACAGACAGATTTATAGACCTTTTAAACCAATGCTGAAGAAGCACAGCCAATTCTCAGAGGTATTCACCCAAGTTTTAAATGCATTTTATAAGGACGGTGTGTTTTTCACGTAGAACACATGATCCAGAAAGAGTGAGATTCCGTCCTTGGTGGAATTCGAAGGGATCAGTATCAAGGTTCTATTTTATTTACAAAAAAGCATAAATCCTAAATATTTCAAGTGAATGTTTGAGGAAAAGACATAGCATGCAGTATTTCACTTATTGCAGCAAATACAATATAAATACAATACAAAATATAAGAATTTCCTAACATGAGCATTTGAGAGAAACTTATATTTTCTAGGCATATGTTCTCTGCTTGAGCCATGCCCCTAGCCCTCTTTTCCTTTACTTATTTTTTAAAATAAGGTCTCTCACTTTTTTCCATATATTTTTAATTTATAATTAATAGAAGGGTTACATTATATTTACCAGATAGAAGGTGCATTACTTCACAAACATTAATACCCTTTCTCATGTCTTGGTCCCCATTTCCCTTCCCCCAACCCCACCCCTCATCTTGTTTTATCTCCTTCCCTATCCTATTTCAAATAACCAAATATGCATTTATCCACTTATTATATGGTTTTTGTTTTTGTATCCTGGAGGTCCTTTCATTTAGTGTCATACTATATGGCCTTATGTATCTAGGTTTTGTTCTATTATAAATCTCGGCTAGTAGAGTCCAAGGTTTCTACTGATTATGACAAATGAGGGAAACCATTGAGCCTATGTTCCTTTGAGTCTGGCTTACTTCACTTAATATGATTTTTTCTAAGTTTTTCCATTTCCTTACAAATGTCGTTCTTTCTGACAGCCGCATAGAATTCCATTGTGTATGAATACCACATCTTGTTGATCCACTCATCAACTGAGGGGCATCTGGTTTGGTTCCATATCTTTGTTATGGTAAATAGTGCTGCAATGAACATCATTGTGCTAGTGGATTTAGTATGTCCTTGTTTCTGGATGATTTGGTAAATGCCAAGTAGTGGAATTGCTGGGTCATAGGGGAGCTCTATGTTTAGTCTTTTGAGGAACTGCCATACTGCTTTCCATAGTGGTTGAATGAGTTTTCACTCCCACCAACAGTGTAGTAGTGATCCCTCCTGGCCACATCCCCTCCTGCATCTGTTGTTATTAGATTTCTTGATCATGGCAGGTCTCTCACATTTTGCCTAGGGCCAGCCTTGGACCTAGATCCTCCATTTATTTATTTATTTATTTATTTATTTATTTATTTATTTATTCATTCATTCATTCATTCATTCATTCATTCATTTTTTGTGGGTCATGGGGCTTGAACTCAGCCTGGGCGCTGTCCCTGAGCTTTTCAGCTCAAGGCTACCTCTCTACCCTGAGCCAAGCCCCACTTACCATTTTCTAGAGGTTACTTGGAGATAAGATTCTCAGGTCCTTTTGTGCCCAGGCTGGATTTGAATCTTGATCCTCAGATCTCAGCCTCCTGAGTAGCTAGGATTACAGGCGTGAGCCACCATACCCAGCTTTAGATCCTCCTTTTAATGCCTACCATGTATCTGAGATTACAGACATGTGAAAGAATATAGTAGCTTCCTTTCAGTTAGTTACCTCCACTCCACAGGTCTGTGTAGCTTCTCATATTAGTTCAGAAGCTGAGCCCAAGTGTTTCAAGGACATCAAATACTTCTTACATTGAATATTGAACAAAGTAGTAATAAGTACCAGCACTGGGTGGGAATTCCACGTCTTCCCTGCAAAAGTCTTTGGAGATTGGACAGTGTGCTAATTTATATCTTTAACGATCTGGAATTAGAAAGGAAATAAGAGGTGGGGGTAGTCAGATTTTTGGAGTTAGAACTCTCAGAGTAAAAACTCTAAGTTTGTCTTCCCTAAGTTGTGGTTGAATGACCTAAGCTTCAGCTTCCTCATGGCAGCATAAGATTGACTTTAAAAACACTCATACAAGTGTCTCAGCAGAGCAATCAGCAAGTATTCCCGGGCTGTGGTGATGTGACAAGTATTATTTACAGGCTGCTTTGTGGCACATGTCACACCCAGCCCAGAGGGGCTAGGGATAAAGGCCTGGCTTCTGTCCACTGGAGGGAGAGAAAACGGGAGAGATTTGCAACCCTGGTGGAATCCTTGTAGGAAAAGAAAATCCAGGTAGAATTTTGAAGGTGAAGGAGAGGAAATAAGTGTATATTTAGAATGAAAAAGTACAAGGAAAATACAGCAGTGCAGAGAGGCATGCAAGATATCACAGATGCATCAGGAGTAAAGCAGGAGCACAGATTTTGTGTGCCAAGGTGAAATGCTCTAGAGATGGAAGATGGTGATGGTTGGCCAACACGGGGAATTGCTAAGGTCACTGAATGGTACACTTAGAAATATTTAAAATGGCTATGTGTGTGTTGTATATATTTCAGCACACAAAAATATACAGGGAGGGTGGTCAACCTTGGAAAATAAGACAGATGATGTAGCAGAAAGTAACGAATGAACAAAATTGCCTACCTTCTTGAGGCAGACTGGAAGGTACTCAAAGAGTTCGATGTACTATGCTTTCTGGTTGAAGAAAGATGCAATTTCTGTCTGATCACAGAAGTGATCCAGGCTGGAAAAGGCAGAGGACATTGATTTCCGAAGAGGAAGTGCCTATGAGAATTACCTGAGCATCCAGGTGACAGGAAGTCAGGAAAACACGGGTGCTAGCTCTCTGCCTCCTGACTTCTCATCCCGTGCTGTACCAGAAAATGGAGAAGAAAGTCAGTGAATGCCCAGAGATTAGGTCAATGAATGGCAGAGTTGTGTATGGCCACAATTGCTCCTGGCAAATTCTTATTGTCCCCCACCAAGTGACACAGACCCAGGATTGGGACAAAACACCATCGGCTGGCCACATTCATGAAAATATAGCAATGTGCTGTATTTCCCATTTCTCTGGGGCTTCTGGTATCACTTTATCTCAAATGGGGGACTCAGCAGTTGGGTGGTGGCGGTTGAGGGTCCATCAAGGTCACCCAGAGCAAAGAGGAGTCTTCCTAGAAGTGAGAGCGCTGGGGTCGTAATGCAGGAAGCATTTCTGAGTTTAAGAGTTTGGAGGCAGAACAGCGTCCAGCAGAGATGATATGGAAGGAGGACTGCATACGAGACTGCCGGAGAAAGTTGCAGTTCAAGGTAGTTTCTCTCCATGAGAGAATCATGGAAGTCAGTGGTTCCTGGAAGAAGTGATACTCAGATCAAGCGTGCAGACCTTAAAGACCGGGAAAGTCAGAGTGAACTTCATGAGGCCATTTGTGCAAGACAATGAACCAGAAGCCAAGAGGTGGCAGTCCCTGGTCTGCTTTGTTTTGGAAAACTATGGAATGGAATACTCTGAATTCCACTCAAGTTTCGCCAGAGCGGAAGATCAGAGAGAGAGAGAGAGAGAGAGTCATGTGATTCTGTGGCTTTTGGACAATCAGAAGATGCTGAGTGATGACAAAGGCAAACAAATAAACAAATGAACACAGAGGGAAGCAGGAAATTAAGTTTGGCCCACTAAGACGTCTGAGGATGGATGGCTTCCAGGTTGGATATCTAGAAGATTTACATAAGAAGTCATACTCTTCTTAAGTTTTTTTTTTCTTGCTGTTTGTTTTCAGTCTCGCGTTTGTTTTTAGGGAAATTCTTCTCACCTAGTGGATAAGCAAATTGCTTTTAAGTGCCCAAATCCTCTAGGAATTTTCAAAGGCTACATCTGAACGAGGAAGGAGGCTTCTCTTCTGATTGCTTCTATCAAAAAGAAACCATTGGCTAGGTGCCTGAGCTGTCTTCTCTCATCATGGCTCATGTACCCGCATGGAAACCAGGTTCTGAAGACAGCGCAGGTTCACCTCGTTGGTTTCATCAACTGCCTCTCCTGGTGGGTACGACGCATTCTGTTCTATTCACCAGGAGGACTTACAGAATGTGCAGCCAACAGCATCTGTTATGTCGCATCTTAAACAAAACAGCTGCACTCGTCCTAAGAAAATCTGACTAATTATGACTGCAGTCTACTTCAGCTTGGTCTGTGCTCCTGTTGAGTCACCCACATTCCTCTTGCTGAAATCACTGCTGATCGCATTGTCAAAGCTGAGGCTCTGGGCTGGTGTCGCACCACCTTGACTTTTCTGTAGTGATTCGTGTGTCAATTGTTCATCATTTTCTCAGGTTTTGATACACTATGCTCCTCTACTATTCTGTCTCCCTAACTAGCTCTTTTTAATATTTTTACTTTGCTTGTTTACAGCCATCTTCAAGTAGGGTCCACATAGGACACTGAACCATGTCTAGGGATATCTTTAGTTGCCCAAATTTAGGGGATCTTATTAACATCTCATGAGAAGAGTCCCAGAAAGGTGTCAAACGTCATGCCAGTCACAAGGCAGCACCAGAAGTAAAGACATGTGTGCATAGGAAAGGTTATGTGTATATAAAGGTTTGTATATGTGGCCTAGGATATCACCAAACCCTAAAGGAAACTGCCTGGCTATTGGGGATTCTCAAAATTCTCATTTTACCCACTCTTCTCCATTACCTATGTCTTTCCCTACTGTTATAAATGTCATTTTTATCCCAGAAACTCCTTTGAATATGTTTTCAGACCAGATCTCTTTTCTTAGCTCAAAATCGAGATGTTTGCCTACTTGACAGTGATCTCAATTTTAATATTCCTAAAGCTCTTGGATCCACCATTTTGAAGTACATTCCTTCTCTTCTATGCTTCGTTTCAGAACAACGTAACATCATTTACCTCACTGTAAATACGTCTGTAACCAGGAAGCGGCTATTTCTACAGCCCATTACCATCTGCTTGGTACCTTGTGGAGACCAGCTGATTCTGTGCCCAGGGTGATCCTGGCTCAAGCCACATCTTGCTGTTTGACTGCTATCACACTAGCTATAGCACAGCCACCTCCTATGTGAACTCCTGTGGCTGCTTCCCTATTCTCTCTTCTTCTCAAGGAAGAAATGTTCTGGTCTCTTCTTCTCAAAGGGGTAGTTTGATGGACCTTGTTGAAACGAATGTGAACCATGTCACCCCCAATGTTCTTCTAATAAAAACAAAAACCTAAAGTGCACAACCCAGCCTAAAACATTCCCTCTGTAGTTTCCTTTCTTGATACCCTAGCTGGCTTTCACAACAGAAATTCACCACATCACTATTCAGAAGCTGGACATCTGAAATCTAAATTCTTTTAGGGCTCAGGCTGCTGAGGTTGAGAGGGAAAATTCTGTATCAAGCCTCTTAACCCAGCATGTAGTAGATCTCTACAGAGATCTGGGTGTGTCTTCAAATTTCCCAGCTTTTAGAGGCAGCTCTAAGGATGTCAAGTTAATTTCCTTATAACTGTCATCATTAGTGTGCAGTTTCAAATAAGGTAATTCATGATTTCTGTGTGTGTTGGGTTTCTATCTAGAAGATATGATACCACCAAGTGCTGGTGGGTCATATCTGTAATCTTCCTCAGATTAAGATTCAAATCTAGCCATGGCGGGAAAGTCAGTGTCTCTGTTAACTCCTGCTAACCACAAAAAAAGCCAGAACTAGAGCAGTGGCTCAAGTGGTAGAGCACTAGAGTTGATAGCAAGGAGCCAGCACCCAGACTCTGAGTTCAAGCCCTAGCATACACATGGAGACACAAGACATTACTCTCACCTCAGTTAAAACTCAATCTGGGGCTGGGAGTTTGGCCTTAGTGGTTAAAGTGCTTGCCTGGCATGCATGAAGACCCGGGTTCAATTCCCTCGGTACCACATACATAGAAAAAAGCCAGAAGTGGTGCTGAGGCTCAAGTGGTAGAGCTCTAGCCTTGAGAAAGTCCAAGGACAGTGCTCAGGCCCTGAGCTCAAGCCCAGGACTGGCAAAAAACAAAAACAAAAAAAACTCAATCTGTCCATCCCAAAGGTCTCAAGCTAACTGTTCCTTCTTTAGAAAAGCAATTCTTTATGCTTCATCTAACTGAGGTGTGGATGGCACCTGCTAATAATATTGGAGTTGTGATTTCTTACTACTTGCAATAATATTTAATTCTGTATTTAGCTGATGATGCTTTTTGCTTGATATTTTCTGCTTCTGCATAAATTGCAAGGTCCACGAAGACTGAAACAGAATATAATTTAGCACTGTGTCTTCACTCTTTATGCAGTGATTTGTATTTATTTAGTAATCATGAAGAATTATAAGCCATTCCTTTCTTTTTCCTCTTCTCTTTCATCTCCGGCTTTTGATGCCATTCCCCGCACCCGTTCACCCCCAAAGGAACAGTTGCATTTGCTTGTAGATAAGACACCAAGAAGCGGAGAGCACAAAGTTGGGTAGTAGAAGGCAGGCCTTGGTTGGGGTCCTCACAAGCCAAGTGACCTTTCACCACACAGCAGGCATGGTTCACATCTGTTCTGTAGAAGGGTCGCAAGTAACTGTGTGCTAAGGACATTTACAGTGGCTTTTGATTAATCCACAAAGACTATGTCTTTGAATGCCAAGGTTCTTTCAAATGAAAGTTCATGAAAATTATACCCTGTCTGCAATAAAGGCCAACTCTTATGCAGATGGAATAAATGCATATGAACTTCCTTTGCTTTTTCTTGGCATTGTATCCATTCAATTGGGTGATATAAATTATGCCCCTGACTAGAAAAGGCTCTCATAGGAAAACAAAGATGGCATTATACTAAGTTGAAAAAAAGAATGTGACATATTTTAATACACAAAGCCATTGGAAGGTGATTGCTTTTTAAGGCTAGGGGTGGGGGCAAAATATCAACATGCATAGGGTCTATATGGCTTCATAGCCATGTGTTCTTTAGGAGTGGAAAAGTCAAAGAGGAAGAGTGGTACCAGTCCTTCCATCGCTTCTACTGATCCATTAAACCTAAAATAGATTAATCTCCGCAGACAGTTATCTCAGCAGCAATTATAGTGAAAGATGGCAAGCCCAAGACATCCATTTAGTGGAAACACACTGCCTGATATGGCTTCCTCCATAATTCTCCTCCTCATGCTGGGCAGGCCTGCATCTCCATCTCTGCTGCCAAGCTATCCCATGCCAACTCCTTCCTCAGCCTTAAAAGGCAGAGGAGCATGGACTCCGGAAGGGCCTCCTATGGAAATGGTGACCTTGGAATATCCTGAGAAATGCGTAGTCAACTTGGAAGTAAATATGTGAAAACCAGGAAGATAGGTTCAGGAGTTATATTCCAAGACATTCATGGATGGACAGTTTGAAGTCTCTGGAACAGAGCTTAGAAATCATTTTGGTTTACTCAAGGAATTAAAACAAAGAAACGCAATTATGTATTCTCTAAAGTTTATTTTCTGGGATATACTTTCTATCACAACACCCACCAAATTTGATAAGAAGAGATTCATATTTAAGTAGCAGACATCAAAGGAACTTTTGTAAGATAGAAAACTATAAATATAACTTGAATTACCTTCATCTTAAAACTAGTATTTATAGAGAGCTGTGTAGGAAACAAGTTATTTTCAAAAGATTTGGGAGATATCAGAACTGAGGTGAAAATTAGCTCCTATTTCTCTCCTTGAAGAAAGAAAGGTGATGAGGAAAGTACTTGTTTATCTCTCAGGTTGTTAGAGCAGTTACTAACATACACAAGTTTGTTATTTCTACAGGCCATCATGCAATTTCCATTGCTGAAGGCTAATATTTCTCCTGTGTGTGCGTGTGTAGATTGGAATTCTTTGCTTGCTACAAGAGTCTGTGTGTTTTGGTTCAATGTACTTTGAATGAGTAGAGACCAGATGACAATTGAAAAAAAAATTCTAGAGTTTTGTATCTGTATGTAAACATTTCAATTAAATTTAACAGGTAACTAGAGTTAGCAACTGAAGAAATGCCTGACAGCCAAATCTAAGATGAAATAAAAATGCTTGCTTTTCTCTGATTTATGATTCTCTGTTCTCTTACAATGCCTTATTGTCAAGCCAAGTTTTGCACTGTGAGCCAATGATTTTGTATTCTATTACCAACACCTTTAATTTTGTTAGACCTATGAAATCTCATTTACAGCTTCCCATGGGTTATTTGGCAGTTTCCTTCCAACTTTTGATCCCTGATTGCTTTCTCACAGCTCTTGTTGGTTGATCAGTTTGTCTGGGGAAGGCGCCGTTATTGCAGAAAACAGCTTTAGTCATTGTGCTAAACTAATGCGATTATGTGCTCCATGCATTAGAATTTTCACCTAGGCACTTCAAGTCCTTTTTTCCCTAGTGAAATCTTGGAAAATCTTATCAAAGAAAAGAAAACATCCAATGTTGTGAATCTATTAGTTATTATAACTTTGATATTTCCATGGAAAAGAATATCTAAAACTTCAAAGCTTATTGTATGCCAGTAACTTTCATAATCTTTTTCAATGTATTTGCTCACTAGAGTCTTCTGACCCAGTTTCAATTATCTTCCCTATTTTATAAGTGACCAAACCAAGGCTGAGAAAGGTAGCGTCATTTGTTCAGGGCCACAGTTAGTACATGCCTGTGTTACACGCCTTCTAACCTGCTCAATCTGTGGACCTAGCTTTGCAATGATTTTTCAGCAAAACGATGCTTTAATGAAATTATTATTTCTATTTTATTAAACTTCACATGTTCCATTAGGATATAGCTCAGTAATGGAGTACTTGGCTAGAACGCATAAGACTCTGAGTTATTCCCAGCACTGAAATTTTTTTTTTATTGTATCTACAGTTTAGAATCTGTTTCAAAGCCTCCAGACTTGGGACAGATTTATTACCAGTAAACGTTTATGATATATTGTCTAGATATTTTCCCACTGAGTTAATACCAAGAAAAAAAATTCCCTTTCTTAGGGCTCTACAATTGATGACATATAGGGCATATGGATAGCTTTAATTTTTTACTTAACTAATTATTGAGTATACTACTGAATAAGTGCCCTGAATTGTCAGGCAAAACTCTTCCTTCCTTCCTTCCTTCCTTCCTTCCTTCCTTCCTTCCTTCCTTCCTTCCTTCCATCTGACTTTCCCGTTCTTTCTATCATCTATCTGTCATCTAAATATGTAACTTACTCTTTTTAAAAATTCCCCAAGGGCAATGATATTATTATTATTTTTTTTTTTGCCAGTCCTGGGCTTGAGCTCAGGGCTTGAGCACTGTCCTTGGACTTTCTCAAGGCTAGAGCTCTACCACTTGAGCCTCAGCACCACTTCTGGCTTTTTGCTATGTATGTGGGGTACTGAGGAATCGAACCCAGGTCTTCATGCATGCTAGGCAAGCACTTTAACCACTAGGCCAAACTCCCGGCCCGGGCAATGATATTATTGATATTCATGGATACCAAGTTGGCAGACTAGAGATTGACAGAGACATACATACCCTGGAAAGTGGGGGGATTCTGAGGATCTCTAATGGGGTCAATTCCTGATCTAAGCTCTTCCATGTGACTTTGGGTGATGCAGACTCCAGAGACTGACCATGGAAAGCTTTCTGGAGTCAGTCCTCCACGGGTACACCAAATACCTGTCCAGAGTTACACGAAGAGAGCTGACAGGTGACCTAACCAAGGATCCTTACGTTTTACTTCTTAGGGTAAGCATTCCTTTTGGGTGAATGTCCCCCCAGAGTTCTTAGGCTGTGATCTTGATTCTCCAACCCAATAGCGCTGAGAAGTGGGGCCTCAAACAGCAATTAGGTTGGAGTGGACGAGTGTTATCTCAGCAGGGCTGAGTTTCCACAGGAGAGAATGAGATTGTCCTTAACCTTCTCTCTCTCAAGCCTGTCCTCAGGTGATGCTTCACACCTTTCTATGGTGGCAGGGTGGCTTTCACTGGTGGTTCCTCCTCTGAGCTTCTCACACAAAGATCTCAGCTTCTCCACATCCAGAGCCCCGAGAGAAGTAAGCTTGTGTGCTTCAGGAATGACTCAATCTGCTGAGGTATTACAGGAGCAAAGAAATGGACGCAAACAATACTAGTTCAGTGTATCATCTGAAACAGTGGGAAATCTGGAGACTTAGATGGCATATGTTGCCAGTGTTCCTTTTGAAAGGCTGCTTGGACATTGGTGACTAAACTAATTTATGCAAGGTCCCTTTCCTAGGACTGTCATGAGGCCGCTCATCTATGAGTCACGGGAGAAATTCTTCCCCACTGGGCAAGGCCAGTATTTCCTTCCCAGGAGACTTGTAGGCTTGGGGCTCTCTGCTTGGAAAGGAAGAGTGATGTTTGATGACTTGAGAAGCTGGGGTGATGACTTTCTCACAGTTGGGGAGGGAGTTGTCCCCTGTCCCACTTCCCTTCTCCTCCCCCTCCCCCAGTACTTTCAACACAGCGTACTTGGGGGAGCTGTGTGGTGCCAGGGAACCTTGACTTTGGTTTCTGGGAGATTTCTGTGCCTTACACCCAGGACTCTCTGCAGCAGCTGTGACTAATGTTAATGTTCCAATATTTCTTAATCAAGAGTCAAAATGAAGCCATATGAGATGAAGTATTTAGTGTGATAATACTATTTCTTGATAAATATTGGACATGAAAATATTGATTAAGATTCACAACAAGGCTCATTAGCACATAAATCTATAAACTCTTGAATTTAAAAAAGGCACTGTAAAATGGATTATGTTCTGCAAACCAGAGAGGGACAAACTCGCTTAGAGAGAATGACTATTTTGTGTCCAGGAGTCTGCCTGATTACAAAGGGTTCCTAGTACTTACCTGTGAACTACATCTTTTCCAAAATTGTGTTCCTTGGTCTTTCTACTCAAAGTGCTCCAGGAATGACAGTTGGGTGGTCTCTGGAGTCTGCGAACAGCTGGGCCTGCGGGCTGTGTGCTGGCATGCTGCTTAGAGAGACAAGAGATGGCATGTGAGAGCTGGTGTGGCAGGCAGGTGGTCAGGGGTGGGTGTGGGGTGTTGGGTGTGGGGTGTCGGCAGTGCCTCCCCTTAGGTGGTGCTCTTACAGAAGTGCAAAGAGAGTCTGAAGGAGAGGTCTGACCACTAAGGTTCCTTCGCCCCACTTCCCATCTTGAATTTCCTGTTTATGCACTTTGAAGAAAGGAGAGCTCCAGTTCCCTGGGGGCAAGCCCTTGCAGCCCCTCCATAAAAATACTCTCTCTGTGATTCCTGTGCCCTGGGGGTGATTCCCAAGGTGAAGAACGGGCCCCCAGAGCCCATTCTCCAACTAAGTAGCTTCAGCTGGTCTTCTTTTGCCTGGAGACGTTCAGGACTTGTGTATTTAGTTGGTCAGGGTGTTTTCCTGATTGGGGGTGGGGGACTGTCCTCAGTTTTCCAGACCTGTGTTTGTTCTCCTCTTTATTACTAGTCACTTCTCTGGTTTAAACATTAAATAACCACAGATAGGACCAAGAACTGAAATCTTCCTTCCTGTGTGCCAGGCATCTCTCTGAGAGCTAAACATGGAGTAGTTTATCACTTATTATCACAACAGCCCCAAATTTAAATTCAACCCAGGAATGCAGGGGCCATTTGCGTCCCTGCCCATCTTGCATTCTGTGTTTGGAGCCAGATGAAAGGACAGTATGGGTAGGGATGTCACGGGAGGACTCCGGTAGTCAGAGCAAAGGAGGAGCAAGTGCTCTTACTCTGGCTGTGTGAGCATGGGCAGCCGTGACGTGGAAAGAGAGCATGGCAGAGAGTGGAAAAGTTGAAATGGCATGCGGGCACAAAATGAGGCACAGGGTGTGTATGGAGGGCAGAGAGCAGCCTGCCCTCCTCTAGAAGAGTCCAGGGAGTGCATGGACAGCCATGTCCAGCTGCTAGACTTCCTAAGGAGAAGGGTAGGGAGACTTTGGCTTTGTGAGGGAGGACATAGGGTGGTTGGGGGGGGGGGAGGAGAGGAGGCCACCGTCCTTGTCGAGCAGAGGGTACATAGGTGTCATGGAGGTGTCGGCTGTGGAAGGATCATGGGAACTCAGCTGTCCTTTTGTGAGGTTGAGTCTGAGTGGTGGAACAGAAGGATTCTATAGCTCTGCATCCCTCAAAGACGGTGCCATGGTGTGAGGGGACAAGCCCGGAGGTGTGAGCTTGAGGTCCTGCTGAGACATGAGACTTGGAAACTAACTCTCTGTCAACCGCCAGTCTACTTGTGGAGTAAACAGAGAAAACAGTCACCCAGCACCCCCATTCCTTACCACCCAGTGTCAGAAGTGGCCTGGATAATGCCTTTATCTTAACTCTTTCCTGTAACATGTGGATGTTGAAGTGTCTTTTGTCATCTACCTTTGAATAATGGACCCGTGGGTGAAGGTAATTCACATTCTATGTACATATATTTATAATCCTGCTCCAAAATACAAACACATAAAGGACATCAGGGCCAAAACACAGAAACCAAAACCAAAACACACTTTTCATCAATCACTGCCCAAATAACACTACTGACCTTACTGGGTTCTCCTCTTTCTCTAGTCTTGCAGCAAGTAGGTTTTTCTCATCAAGTCTAATCTCAATTTGCTTTCATATCAGGTATTGGATACCCACCTTATGCAATCTTTTCCCAGTGAATACTTTTAGAGAATTCAGAAAACATTACAATAAAGGGGAAAAAAAGCTATTAATTTTTACCATATACATTGGATAATGCCCAGGACAAATTTTATTTGCTGGTATAAACATCTCTGTTTGTACATCTATTAAATTAAACAGAAGCTAGCAGCAACTACTTACTCTTTTGATCTTTAGGTGTGTATCTTCAAAATTGTCAGCGAATTTGAAAGCAGAGCATGGCTCCAGATACCCATCCTATGATATACTTTGGTATCATAATTTCTTCTTCATTTCTGGTTCACATCAGAAATGATAGGTTGTAAACTAAGCTTCCGCAAGAATCTGAAGAGTAGGTGGGAAACTATGTGTCTCATTCACTGAGACAGGGGAGACTTGAAAAGCAATACCAAACACCTGACTAAACTGTTTATGCATAGTGTGAAGTTATTAGGGAAAACAAAATTCCTTTCATGCGCCTTTTCTTTGCAAGCAAAGGCAAACACACAGGGCCCAACCCACAGGGCTTCTAAGATCCTCATCCTGAAATACAAACAAAGCAGAGGACTGGAATCATTTGAAACTGAAAGCATCAATTTCAGAAGGTTTATAAGATTTTTCCTATCCCTATCTTAGGGAAATACACAATTTCGAGTCAGAAGTGCTTAATTTAAAATCCAAAAGTTACTTTTCTGTCAGTGTTTAATTGGGTAATACATGAACATTTAGGCTCATTATATCTAAGCTGAGGACCTGAAGGAATTGAATACAAATATAACACATGAATTATATATTTAGGATTCTGTGCATGTTATGGCTTAAAAAAACTTTTAGAAGCACAGTATTTACTACAAGCGACAAAGCCATTTAATTGTGTGTGTGTGTGAAAATCTAAATGTAATTATTGGAATCTTTTTCTTTTCTTACAATTTGGCATTATAGATGCTTAAATAGTATTCTCCCAATTTAGGATTAGAGGTAAATCTTGGTAAAAAAAAATGTAAAATGTTTTAATGTTCTTCATTATTGGGCTGAGGTTCATTTCCAATCATGTTATGGATATTATCATCAAGTACAGACCGTACTACCGAAAGATGGAGTGTGTGGAACAGTTGAGGTATGGGTGAAAATGGAGGGCAGGGAGTGGCTGTGTGGATTCTCATTTTAGGACCCATATGGCCTGACAACTTACTTGGAAGAAAGCAGTGCCCAAGGCTTGTATTTTATAAAACACTAATTCATCCTCAAAAAGTTTTATTTGTATTGTGAATGTTTCAAATGTAGTTCTGTTGCTTATTTTATTTTATTTTTGAGATCTTCCCCTGGGCAGTTGTCCCGCCTCTGCTCCAGGAGCTGATATTTTACAGTTGCATGCCCTCAGGCTGGCTGCTATTCACATGAAAGCACTTACCTAACCAAGCTGTATTTTGATGCAAATTTTGAGTGGACTAGCTGAGGTACTTTTACTGTCACACCTGTTCATATTCATAGGACCTGGTTTGTCACTCTTTTATCTGGAGGGTCCCTCCATTCTCTACTTCATTAAACCACTGGAATGGAAAACAAAATAAGACTCCAGTCCTAGAAGAGTGATGTTCACAAACGCAGGAACAGCTACCTTTTATTGCATACTTGCCTGCCATGTTGCTTATCTGCATTATTGAATTCAATTTCCACAACAACTCTGTGAGACATGGTTTATGGCCAGTATTGGGAGAGTGGAGAGTAAAGACCTAAAGGTAAAATGAGTTGTTCAGAAATCTTTACTGGCTAAAGAATGAGGCCTCGACCCCCAGGGAGTGCCTGGGTGTGAGGGCTCCAGTCTCAGACAAGCCTAAGAGGTTGCCTTCTAGGTACTAGATTTCTCTCTTTGGAGGGGGAAGGGGCCAGGAGGAGGGTTTAAAGGCAAGACTACGAGACCAGTGCTTAATAGTTGAGCCGTATCCCTAGCTTTGTTCCCCATAGTCATTTTTCAGGTGGGATTTGGGTTTTTGCCTAGAACAGCCTCAGTCCGCAATCGTCCCGTGGTTTATGTAATAGATTTCCTAAGAAGTATATTCTTTTTTTTTTTTAAAGAAAGAGAAAGACTAAAAATTATGACTTAAAACATAATAGATATTCTTCCCTTTATTTAAATCATAGCAGAAAGAATCCTACATGTAGGGGCAGACAGGAGGAGCACATTGGAATCTTGCTTTGCTGTCGGGGCACAACGCTTTACATCATCTCTGGGTGAAGATGTCAAGGCAGAGCTTCGATGCTGTCAGACCACATTCAGTTCATTACACACCACCTGATTCCCCTGCTGGGGGTGGCTACAAGTAAGGTGTGGTCATGGGTAGGTGTTGCCAGGGGTGTTAGCCTCTGTGCAGGCCAAGCCTGACATCTCCTGAAAGTTTGTTAAAAGGTCTTGGGGGCTTAGTGAGTCTCCTGTGCAGCTTAAACAGCTAGGTACAGTGGGCACTGTTTTCTTGGGTCTCCTGTCCTGGAAAATGTGAGGACGGGGCATGGAGCTGAACGGCAGGTCACTGGACACTGGTCCTCCCCATCAGAAGGTTCACAGTCATGTCTCCACTGGGGCCTGGAGTGAGCTCAGAGGAGGCACATCTGCTGAGCGCTTTCAATGCCTTTTAAGTAGACAAATGCATTTACTAAACAGCATCCTTGGAATGGCTCTCAGAAGCACATCATTGTCTTTATGTGGAGAATGATTTAGAGTAATTAAATATAGTAGTCAGTGGGACAGAAAAATGGAAAATTACTGGAATAATTTGACTACATATTCCCATTTGGAGAAGAAAACAGACACCTTGGGTGATTAGGAGACACTGTCTTCAAGAAGAGACAATTAACTCGTTTTCAATTTGTTTCCAAAAAAAGATATGTAATGATGTAGTATCCTGCATTGCAATTCCGCGTAGAGCATTTTGTCAATCACTTGATTTAATGACAGATGTTTAAGCTTAATGGCATGGCAGAACGAACGCCACGAATGACAAACCAGATGTTCTCAATATTGTTATTTTGAGAGGAAAAAGTTTGCTTTTTTCACATTTGCCATGGACAGAAAGAAAATCTGTCAGTGGAGCGAAAACCATACCAGCCAAAAGCTGCTGTGTGAAGGCTCCCAAGATGCTTTGGGGTTCCAGAAATGCGAAGAAGTTGGGTGTCACTTAGGGTTTTCTGGGGATTCAAATGATCAAGTTCACTTCCCTTAGCCCTGCCATGTTGTTTTGGGTAAGTGAAATCTGAGTGAGCCTGTGGCCGTAACCAGGAGCCGGTGCACAGCTAAGCATTGGGTGATGTGGGGGCAGAAGTGACAGACAGCAAAGAACCCTTCAACTTTTTCATCTCCACCACACCTGCTCCTCTTTCGCCCCCTAGGGAGAAGCCAACCCTTAACCCTGGGTCCCCTAATCTGTTTCCCTGACCAGCAGTCTGTAGGTGGAGGAAATGAAAACTCACAGCTGTTCTGTAAAAATATAAATAAATAATAAAAATCAAAGTTCTGAAATTCGTGTACTCAGAAGAGTTGAGACGCCTGGCAGCATCTTGTTAGCTTTTTTTTTTTTTTTTTCCTAAAAAGACATTTGACATCTTGTTCGATTTCTTCAAACTGGTATGAACTTGATGTAAAGCGCCCGCCGAGAAGAGTCAGAATGAACAAGTCCTTCTTCGAACACGGACTCTGCTGCTTAGCTCCTATTGGGTTAAAACACTAGAGATGACATTTCCACTTTGGAGAACTTTAGAAAGATTCCTTTTGTGTAACCACAGCCAACAAGCCAGCACTCCTGGGGTGCGTCCTCCCTTTTGTGTTTTGTACTGGGTATCATGGAGCTGCAGGCAGCCCTGCTGTGTTGCCTAGCCTATTTTTGTTTTTCTAACTACATTCTAGTAAGGACCCATAATAATTGTAACATTACAGATGCTTTATGCTCCCACATAATGATTAAAGAATATCAATAATGCAGGTTCCAAGCGGAGAACAGACAGTGCTGTTTCCTTTTCAGTCTGGAGGAAGCCAAAAGTAGCTGTCAATGAAAGCGATGGTCCATCAGTTTAAAAATCAATAGGAAACCAAGTCAGTGCACAGCACAATTCATTCAGACTGCAAGGGGACTTTGTGACATCTCTAGGCACGGGGCTATGTCTTTCCAAATGCACTTTGAGTTTAGAACTTTTTCAGGCAGCAGAACTACGCTTGCTCAAGTGCAAACCACTAAGTTAGGTATTTGAAGTTTATTTTATTAGTACTAAGCAAACCACAGAATAGATAAAACAGTTTTATGGCCGACATCTGGTTGAATAATAAAACATATGGCCGTAGAGCCAAGAATGTGCAGCTGTAAGTTACAGTAAATCCTCCTCCTATAGTGACAGAGATAAGCGTGGGCTTGGGTGAGGCTTCATCTGCTTACACTTCCCAGTAGTTAGAATGTCCAAATTCGTTTTTTGGGGGAACATAACTAATTAACCGTGATTTTTGTTCCTTTTTATTCTTTGGTGTGCTGTTTTAATTTATTTTTAGAGCTATCATGAGTTTGAAAAGACTCCCATAAAGATTTTTTTATTAAAGAATTTATTAACATAGATTTTTACATCATATTTCAAATGACATGTTTAACAAATGAGTGTTCAAGAAGGGAATCTTTATATACAATCATTGGCACTTAGTTTTTAGAACATAATCAAAATTAGGCTAAGGGTTTGTATTACTATATATCCCATAAAGATTCTTATACCTTATATTTATTTCATACTTCTTTATACCTGGTCTCCAGCTAAAGCCTCCTGTTGGCTTTTGGGGATATTCTAAGGCAAGGAAAAGTTTTAACTCAAATTTCTTTACTCTTTGAAAAGAGTTACTGTGTTGTTGAACAATACATAAAAATTGCAAGGTATTGTGATGAGGTAGCTGCAGAATTAAAGAGGTTCTGGAGAGTTTCTGTGGAACAGAGAAATCATATCCTTGTATCTGGTGAATTATTTCTTCTGCCACTAGCACTGTGCCCCAGTCAGTAGCCATGCACCAGTCATTTATCTATCAGGAAAGCACAGTGCTAAACAAAAATTTATCTTCAGGTCCATGGCATAATAAAAATGAGATTTTTGCATAGCACAGAATTGGATACTCTCCTGGACTGTTTTCCAAAGAACTCTCTTTACCTTGAGCAAAGCAGAGGGGGCAGAAAAGTGGAGTGACTTGTCCTGAATTCCTGACTTATGAAGGCAGAATCTGGAGCATGTGGGGTCCTGGTCTACTCAGTTCTTGGTAGTATTGAAGCCACTGATGTGATTGCATGGTGAGAAGCAGGGACATGCATGTTTGCAGGCACAGGGCTAAGGCTGGAGATGTCTCTGTTATAAACTGAGATCTGCGTGTGTGAGGTTTTACTTCCAGGAGGGGGTGGCACAGAAAAGAAATAATTGGATTTATTGATAGTAGGTATGTTACTCATGCGTGATTTCAATGTCTTTTGATTTTACCTAACCTACTGGAAGGATGGCATAACCATAGAGAAGGAAAAGCTGATTCAAGAGAGACATTTGGAGAGGATCCACAGTTTATGTTAAATTTGAGATATATAGCTGAAAGTAGCCCAGTGATAAGTGAGCTTGGCAGACTTGTAGAAAGCCCTGAGTTCCATCCTTACATGGTGGAAAACAAAGAAACACACAACTGAGATAGGTATATCAGTTGTCCAGGGTCTTAGATTGAAATGATTGCAAATTTTCAAAATGGATCCATTTCATAGGCAGTGCTGTGACTGAGGTACAACAAGCGTGACAGAAGTTGGAAGTGGATGACTGTGATTTTGGACTTCCACATGAGTTGCACACCTATGTGTGCTTCAGTCACGAAGTTCATTCACTAGTCTTCCAGTGGCCTTACCATAACCATACGAGACTCTTGGAAACACAAATGTTCAAGTGATTCTCATCATTGGTCTCTGTGCAGTACAAACCTAGAACCAACTCATTTTCAGTCTTGACTGGAAAAAGAATCTAGGCATTCTGTTTGAGCAATGTGATTTTTTGTTATCTTAGTCAGCAGAAAGCATGAGAAGAAAGTTCTGTCAGCTTGCTTATTTTCATCCGACGTGCGAATGACAACTTGATGAAGACAATGCATTCACCACTAATGTTAGCAGCATGAGATAGTCTGGTTTCACCCCAGCAAGAGTGATTTGGGAAAAATGGGAATGGCAGAGAAGAGGGAGAAACTTCTCAAGATGTTCAAAGACTGAATTTTGTACTTAGAAGAGAGACAAAGATTCCTGGGGACAAAAAGGGTTGGACTTCCTAGCAGGCAGAGAAGATCTCTGAAGCAGCAGGGACTTGTTGCCGATAGGAATATCTGGTTACCTCTGGAGCCTAGAATCCCTCAGCCAGAGGCCAGAAGATAGCACATGCCACTGCGCGGGATTCCCACACATCTTCATATTGGTGAAAGAAAGAGAACCTTAGGGTCTCAACATAGAACTTCCGCTGAAGGATAAGTGTGGCAGTGATGTGTCCCCACTGAATCTCAAAGGCCCAGGCCTCAGATTCTGCTACTGGAAAAGCTCTCTAAATCTGCTCTAGAAACAGATGGCCTCCATCCCCTACGTGGAGATACTGGAAAGTTACTTGGTTTTTGCCTTTCCAGCATCCTTAGCTTTCCAGGAAGCAGAGTTGTAAGCTAGTTTTACTTGCTGTTGTAAGGACATGACTTCATGGAATGTCCAGCACAGCAGTGAGAGGAGGGAGTTGTTGTTTCTGAGAAATCAAGGGGATGGCTTTGGAAAATTGCCAAAGCTCAATAGTGAAAAACTACTGTTGAGTTAGATATAGGAGAGAAAACTCTTAAAAGACCCAGGGAACACCCATGAATACAGTCAGATTGTACTTCTCCATTTTAAAGCTAAAGGACTATCTACCTGGGCACTCTGTGCTGAACTGTGTTCCCATAATTTCCTATGAAAGTCTCAAACTGGGTGCCCTCGAGTGTAACCCTATCTGGAAACACGCAATTATGTAAAGAGGTAATTAAATTAAAATGAAGTTATTAGTGTGGGCACTAATCCAATACGACTTTTACACGAGGAAAAGATGTAGTCACACAGAGAAAAGACCAGAGCAGAGGTGACCAGGAGGTAGCCACCACAGGCTAAGGGAAGAGGCCTTTGCAGCCCCCAATCCCTCAGATACCTGGATCTTGACATCCAGCCACCCAAACTGTGAGAAAATGCATTTCTCGTTTCATCGGTGTTGGTCGAGATATTTTATTTTGACAGTTTTAGCAATGTAATACTGATGTGTTACCAGTGTGATATATATAA
The DNA here is from genome assembly GCF_031878675.1 of Megascapheus bottae. NCBI lineage: Eukaryota > Metazoa > Chordata > Mammalia > Rodentia > Geomyidae > Megascapheus > Megascapheus bottae. The sequence goes on from NC_143519.1 coordinate 4,491,566, forward strand.
ACAGATAAGCCAAAATACCCATTGGACAATCCAAACTTGATTGTTTTGTGAACAGATGTTTTAGCAGTTCAATGTTTACAGTATAGCCATAGCTGGATATGGTGGCACATACCTAGAACCCCGGAGAGGCTGCTATTTCTTGGTGAGGATAAACGAGGCCTTCTGGATGGAAGATGCTCTTGTCCTGAGGACTTTTCTCTGTCCCTGTTTGTAAAGGTGCTGGATTCCTGAATTCCAAAGTGATTGCAAAGGGGATCCATGGAGAATGGCCAACTAGAAAGGCAGATACGAAACTGAGGCAGAGAAACTATGCATTTTTGTTGTTTCATGTTCCTCCTCTATTGTTTACTTAATTCATAGGCTCAAGTTTGGAGTCAGTGGATTTTAGCCAAAGCAACTTCAGAACCTGTTACAGTAGCTGTCTCTGGTTCCTACCAGGGATGTGTCAGAAGCATTCCTAAAGTGAGGTCAGCTGAGGTGATACCTAGGATAGATTTTCTGGATTTGTAAGACAATTTGCATATGGGTATAAACACACACACACACACACACACACACACACACACACACACACACACACACACACACACACACACACTTTGGAACCAGATCGCCTGGCTCAGTGTAGATGGGTCACAGAAGCAGTGTGCCAGTGGAACAGTCTTGGTGCAGTCTCTTGTCCACTGGACCTAGAAGTTAAACTTGACTCCATGTGAAAAAGCTGAGCTTTGCCACAGAGTATGGATAGAGTGCTTGTTGGCTGTGAGATCCATAGAACACTCCAGAAGGATGGTACCCCCATCTTTTTAAAGAAGGTACAGTGGTCCTTAAAAGGCCCATTGGCTGCCAGCGCAGGAGCGCGTGCCATGTCAAAGCAAGTGGCGGGGAATAGTTCGAAGCTGAGAGCCTTTCAGCCCAGGCTCCTTGACCTTCAAAGACAGCTTTGACTTTGATTTCTCAGAGGAGAGTGGTGGAGTCGGGATTTCCTCCTGTGCTGTCAACACCACCTTCATGAAAAGACTCTTTCAGGCCCAGATGTTTTATGTCTTTTAGAATCAGTGGCCCTGAACACAATCAACAGAAGTGAACTAAATTAAAGGTTGGCATCACTTTATATGATACTCTGAAGTCCACCAGATTCTTAAGATTAAAAGAATATATAGGCATTGAAAGCATAGCAATGCAGGAACCCAAGCAGAAGCAAACCGTGTACAATGAGGTGCTCAGTAGAATTTGTCCCAGTATTTTTCCTTCCTCTAGACAACCCACTGGCTGACTAATTACTAAAAAAGTTGGGGATTGTAAACAAGATTGATCTGCATCTAATTCCTGGGAAAATCACAAAAATGGCTTATCAATAAACTTCTACAAAGGAAAGAAAGGAAAATAAACGAACCGCAGATTTGACAAATTAGCCTGGAGATTAGTGCACAGTGGGACAGCTTCAAGCGTTTAGTTTTGCCTCTTGCCCAGAGGAAATCCTACTGGGCGTCTCTGCCACTGTCGTTTTTATGTAGAGTGAAATCATAAAAGGAACACAAGGATGTTGCAGAATTCACAGCCTTTGCTCTCAAAGTAGTGGTTTGAAAAATAAATTTGTGTGTTAAACATTAAGATGCAGTTTAATACCTACTTGTGAGAAAGCTTTGAAGAGAGAAAATAGGATACTTTGTTCTGGAGTAGATCACTTGCTTGAGTCTGACATGACTTTTATCACATTTCCTTTGAAAGATGTTTCTGACTTAACACTTGACCTCTTTGAGAAGATAAAAGTCCTCTATCACATCGACAAAATGTGTGTTTGTGTAAATTAAATACATTCCGTAATCACAAAAATATAGTTCAGTCGTTTCAAGACAGCAAGAGCTCAAGCTTGTTCATCTGCAGTAGTAAACACATTTATGGGGATTTCACATAGGCTTGGTGCATGTCAGGTGCTGTTACCTGATAGGATATAACATCAGTTCTGTGCCTTGACACTTCAAAAATAAAATTGCAAACTCTTCTGAATGGACAGTCAAGATTTACTTGTTCAGGGTAAGGAAAGCAGAGAACAAAACGACACTAGCATACTCGAATCGTTTTTATGATTTGAATGAAAAAAATATTCTACTTGAAGGAAACACTTTGGAAGATTATATATGTTAAAATGCTGCTGCATATATGGAAATAGCATAAGGAAAGTGTTGTATACAACTAATAACACAGGGAGAAAGAAATGTGAAATCATAAGTGAAGAAAAAAGTTGACACTAATATAAAAAGAAAATTCTTGTCTGGGTCCCGGATGTAAGTTGGTTAGTAGTGTAGTTGTGGTTTGGAAGTCTGAAGGCATTTGAAGAACTACGGAGGTGGCCAGGCTGAGCCTCCGTGGGCTGGACTCTACCTTTTACTTACACTAATGTAGTATTTTTTTCACACTTGTATGATTGCTGCACAGGTTCAGCCTATGATGACTCGTCCTGTGTCAGCAATTCTCAGCTTGAGGGCACCACCAAAATCTACTAGGCAGCTTGCGAGTCCAGTGCCAGGGATCCTGATTGTGAAGGTAGTGAGGATTCCTGCAGTGTGCATGCATTCCAGTGAGTGTCGGTGAGGCTCTGCTGGATTACCCCAACATGTGTGGAAGGAGCCACCTTCTGAAACAGCTTTCTCAGAAGCCCCTGGTTACTCTCACCAAAAATCAAAGCTAAACAACAACAACACAACAACACTCCCTTCATAACCTCAGCTACATGGGAGGTAGAGCTGGGAGGATTGTAGTTGGAGGCCAGCCTGTCAAAAAAAAATTATTAGCAAAACTCCATTTAAAAAATAAGCCTAGCTGAGTACCAGTGGGTCATGCCTGGAATCCCAGCTACTCAGGAGGCTGAGATCTGACCATGGCTTGCAGTTCGAAGCCATCCTGGGCAGAGAAGTTCCCATGAGATTCTTACACCAATTAACCACGCACACACTGGAAGTGAAGTTGTAGCTCAAAGTGGTAAAGTGCTAACGTTGAGCAAAAGACCTCAGGAACAGTGCCCAGGTCCTGAGTTCAAGCCCCAGGACCAATAAACAAAACAAAACAAAACCAAGCCTGGCAAGGTGATGGGTGATGTAGGGCCTTTAATAAAAAATTACTTTACTATGGCTCCAATAGTAGAGCAACAGCCTTGAAAGAAAAAAAAAAGTCAATGAGGTCCTTTATTCAAGCCCCAGTACAACAGTCAATGTGAATCAATCTGGGTAGGGTGGTTCACTCCTGTAATCTCAACTATTGAGGAGGCAGACATGGGAAGGATTAAAGTTGGAAGTCAGCCAACAGGTAAACAGGAAGACAGGTTCTCAATAAACAAGCTGGAAGTAGTGGGTTTGATGGAGATTTAATTACTCAATGTTCATCTGAATTTCTCTTGGTATGAAAGAGGGTGGACAAGTTTCATACATGTGACAAAGATTGCCTTTTCCTTTTCTTTGAACAGTCTATGCAGAGTAGCTGTCTCATTGCTCTCTTACTTTAGTGGCTTCTTTCCCTAATGACCGATAGCAACACTTTCTATATTACAGTATTCAGAATTGAAAATATATTCTCCAGTTTTGTCTTTTGACTTCCTTTACAGTGGCTTCTATTGTGAAGAAATTGTATTTTTATATAATCGTATTTATTAATTTTTATTTTATAGATTCTGAACTTAGGTCCATACTTGGATGAAATTTCCACTTAATTAAATACTAAAATATTCTCCAATAAATTTTTCAAGTGTTTTATAGAGGTTTATGTTTTTGGACATATAAATATTTGGTACAATTGGAATTTGTCCTAAAGAAAAATAAAAATCTAAGGGTATTTTCCCCCTGTATAGCTACTCAAAAAATTACTTTACATAAATGTTTCATAAGCTATGGCATATTTAATATACTCATTTCTTAGTTTTTCAAGAATTCATATTAAATAACAAAATACATAATTACCCTATGAATCTAGCATACTTTATCAGTGATAGATGTGTGTGTTATCAAGTATACCAATATTGTTCCTGGAGTTGAACCTGATATTGGTGATTTTTTAAAAAAAATTGATTCACTGAAAAATGATGTTAGTAGTTTGTGAAGTAATGCACCTTCTATCTAGCAAATATAATGTAACCCTTTAATTAATTACAATAAAAAAAGAGATCATTACATACACCTTAAAAATGATATCAGTAGTGTAATCATTACTGCAACCCCTCTATACATTGCCCTGACAATAAGATTAGAAAAAGATATTAGGAATTGATCATGTAGGTGCCATAACCAGATATAAAAATGCAAATGTTAATATTTTGCATGGGAAGCATAGTCTTTCATTTAGACAATATGACACCATTAATTGTGCTGAGGATGCTGTGTGATTGACAGATATTTAAGATCCAGACTTCCCCATGAATTGCATTGAATTTTTCCATGAGTTGTATGCATGCGTACGTGCATGTATACGTACTTGTGCATGGGTGTAAGAGAGGTTTCCCTTTCATTTATATAGATGGTTGTAAGAATATGACCTTCATTCACTGATTTCAATGAAACAAAGCAAGTTTTTTTCTTCTTTCTTTCCCCACCCCTCAAGGGAAGAGGCTTTGCTTTATAATCAAGATAATCTATCCTTTTAAAGTGGTATTTCTTGACATTTATAGTGCTGGTGACAAGGTCATAATTTCCATGGTAATGAGACGCCTTGTAATAATGTGTAACTCCTAATGTAGAAAGTAGTTCAGTTTCTCACAGCTGGGCTTGAAGATTTCCTGTTCAGATCGGAGGGGCTTTGAGGAGCTGGAGTTTGGACTGAGTGGGTACCAGGCTTTTGCGTCTGTCTGTACATGTGCAGAGCTCTAGGCATCTTCACACTGAATAGACCAGCATGCTCTGAGCTGCAAATTCCAGATGTTTCTGCTTCTGCTTCAGAGACTGGTGGCCGAGTAGAAGCTCTCGGTGTGTTTTCAAGAGTCTTGAATGGTTGTAGCTGAGTATGAAGAGAAGTGACAGGAAGGGAGGTTGATTTTGGAAACACTCTTGAATTTTTCCAGTTTTTGAATAAACTTACATAAAGGTATTACTAGCTACGAGCACAGGACACTTCCTCCAGTTACATGTAAACTTCCTAACTGGTTTATGCAAACTAGCATGTTTTCTTTATGGATTTGTGAAATCCATCCTTGTTCATCTTTTTTCAAAAAAATAACCAATACTTTTACTGAAGTTTTAACTCGTGGCCTCAAGTTCTTGCTTGGCTCTAGTTATGTACAAGGCATTAGTTTTGCTCTACCGCTTGAGTCACACCTCCACCTCCAGCTGGTTTTTGGTTAGTTGGAGGTAAGAGTCTCTAAGAACTCAGCTACTTGAGCAGCTAGGATTAACTCATGAGCCCCTGATCCTGAGATCTCAGCCTCCTGCATAGCTGGGAGTACAGCCACAAGCCAGATGCCTGGCTTGACCATCCCACTGGGTCTAATTTTCTTTTTCATTCATTATTGAGAATGCTCCTAACAGAAAGAAGTTAATGCATTGCTTTTTCCATGGTTGTCAATTATAGAAATTAATGCAGGTGTAGAATAAAAAGTTATGTAATACATAAAATGTTTAAGAAGGAAATGAAAATGAACAGCAGTCCTCCCATGGGTGTGTATGTGTGTGTGTGTGTGTGTGTGTGTGTGTGTGTGTGTGTGTGTGTGTGTGATATGTTACATTACTGCAGCTTCTGTATCTCTGTGGGTCCTGTGGCTCACTACATTTACAAGCAGCTGGGTTTCCTCATTATTGTAGTGTGTGTTCAATAGTCTTGAAAAATAAGATTTTAATAATTGACAGAAAAAACAAATCTTTCTTAGAATTTTTATTGTTATTATAAAAGTGATATATAGAGGAGTTACAGTGACATAAATCAGGTAATGAATACGTTTCTTTTTGGAAGATGTCACCCTTTCCCTTGCTCTTTCATCCCCACCTTCGAGTTGTGTAGTTTATTTTCAGCTCCATGTGTAGTGAACATACTTCTGCCCTTCCTTTGTCCCTCCATTTATCTGACAGAAAGAAAAAGCAACAGAAACACTAGTAAGAAATAAGCCATTTGTTTCCATTTCCTGGAGTTCATTTTGGTAAATAGTGGACACACATAGACATTGTGCAGTGGTGATCCACTCCTAAGAATATTCTCCTTTGGTCTCACTGTGTGTGCATGCCTCATTTATCCTGTGCTGGTGTATTTTAGACGGAACTTCAGTGTATGACAGAAAACATGCACCAGAAAAACAAATCTCTCATGTGGATTTAAATAGCTATTTAAACCCCTAGTTGAACTTGTTAAAACCACCGAGATACTCCTCAGCCATATTAAACACATTCATGAGGGATAAAAAGTGTGACATGGCCGTGCCAACCCCAACAAAGGATGTACTGTAGGGGTCAATCTGTGTGTGTTACATAACCGAGAAGCAGAATTATTATAACTGGGTCATTGACACGTATTATTTATGAAGTGCCACACCAGCCATGTCACCCATGAGCCATCCTCTGGTGTGAGCAGATGCAGGCATTTCTCTGAGGTGACTGGAGCTCATCTTGCTGTGGTCTACCCGGCTGTGTCCCCTTGTGAACCTCACTTGGCTATTCCTCTCTTTCCTGTACACGTACATGAGGAACCTGACAGAATTGCCCCTGCCCCCCCACCTGCAGTTGTACTTTCATGTTTGCTGCTTTAAAACATGAATGGTGAGAAGGAAAGCATGTGGTTAGGTGTCTGCCTCCTCTCTCAGGCTATAGTCTCTGTTAGTTACAGATGCTGCGTGCCCAGTGACCGTGGCACTAAAGCTTCATGAGCAGCGACCATCTTGCATGTGTTTCCCTTATGGATTGACTGTAGTTGACTTTGGTCTTTGATAATTTAGAATGCTCCTTGCAGATTCAGCCTCTTCAATGGTCACTTGATGTCTCTCCTTTCATGGGACAGAGAGGCCTGTGCCCTTGCAGGTTTTCCTTTGCGTTTGGGATTGCTTTTGTTTTGTTTGTTAGGCAGATCATCATTTCCTTGCCAGGGGTGGAGGGAGAGATCAGCTCTCTAGCCGGTCTTTCTTCCCTCTAGGCCATCGTCTTTCCTCCCTTTTCCTCCGGAAGGGCCCAGCGTTGCACAGCTGCCCTGCCCTCTGCTAAGCAACTTGCAGGGTCGCAGCTGCCTTTTGATGTTTCCTGCTTCACATGCTAACGACTTTCTTATTTCTGGCTTGAGCTATTTAAGCAGGACCTGCCATGAAAACAGCATTGTGGTCCATGATTTATATTTAGGGCATTGTTATCCTGTCTGGAAATAGTTTCAAGTTTGTTTAATTAAGTTCTATGCTGACTTCCAGGAAATAACCGAAGGTAAGGATTATCCTTGCAATATATGAGGAAAAACAAGTCAATTATCTTTTTGGTTTGGGCTAATTTGTTTCACACATTGCTACATGTAATGGTGTACAAAGGATGATGTATTTGTCACTGTCTTATCCTGTGGATTTATGTTCCTTCTCAAGTTTATGGAAGGAATGTCCAAAGCATTTAGAAAATTGGCTCAAAGCATCAAAAGCACCAAATTGCTAACAAGCATTGGGGCTCGAACATAAAGTCTGGACACTGTTCCTGAGCCTTTTTGCTTGAGGCTGGTCTCCACCTCCTTGAGTCACAGCTTCGCTCTTGGTTGTTTGGTGGTTAATTAGAGACAAAATCTCAGGGACTTTCCTGCTCTGCCTGGGAATCCAACTGTGATCCTCAGATCTCAGCCTCCTGAATAGCTAGGATTACAGGCAAGAGCCACTAGTGCTTTTCTCTCTTTTTTTTTTGTTTTCTTCTTTGTTGCTGCTCCTCCTCCTCCTCTCCTTTTCCCCTTCCCCCTTCCCCTCTCCTCCTCCTCTTCCTCCTCCTCCTCCTCCTCTTCTTCTTCTTCTTGAATTTTGGTGCCTCTGACCTCAGATTAATGGTCTCCTTTTACTTAGCTTCTCTATCAATTAAATATAATTATATAGAGATGTCTTACAGCAAACATAAACTTTTCTGAAAAACTGTTCTTGAGATCCTTCTAAAGCTTACAAACACTATTGTACAAATATTTGAATTTGTCATGATTATAGTTTTAAAACCCCAGAGAAGGAAACAAATGTAGATATAAATTTAAGTATCTCTTAGAGGTATTCTAAAAAAAATGACTTCATATTTGCAAAGCAGAAAAAGTGCTTTGTTTCTGATCCTTTGTGAGTTAAGATTTACGTTTAAATCCACTCCAGAGTCCTAAAGCAGTGCTGCACTGCTCTTCTTTCTCACTGAGACAGAGCTTATGTGCAGAATTCTTCTCAAATGATGGGACAGAAGGAAACAGCTGTCCTTTGTAATGCCAAGCGGGGACGGCTGAAAGCAAGTCGGATCACTAAGTCTGGAGGAGAGATCCAGCAGGGATGTCTTCCTAGCATAATTCCTACCATTTCCTTAGGCTGCTTTGCCCAGTTTTGTAGGCCTCCGCCACTGAGCGGGGGGTGGGTGGGGAAGTAATGCAGATTTCTTAGCTAACACAGGGCTGGGGACACTTGAACATGAAGTTCATTCACCCTCAGCATTTAAACTCCATCACTCATATTGTATGATAAAACACCATGAGAGCTGAACCTGATTCTGTAAAGCTTGCTTCATTATTTCATCTTGTAATACCACTGAATCACCAAGAAATGAGGGGGTTCTTGTATTTCTAAGATATCAAGTCTTAAAAACAGTGCAGAGCTACAGCTGTGGTCTTGTCTATGGGAAGTACTTTTCTCATGTTTCCACCATGGTTTGAATGGAATCCAGCTCAGAGACTGAGCTGTGTTACTCAGGATGACACTTTTTAATTTTAGTGTGTGTGTGTGTGTGCACGCACACGCGCATGGTTGTGTTGCTCCTGGGGCTTGAATTCAGGGCCTGGGTGCTATCCCTGAGCAGTTTTGCTCAAGACTAGTACTCTACCACTTGGTCTTTTGATAGTTCATTGGGAGATAAGAGTCTTACAGAGTTTCATGTCCAGGCTGGCTTTGAACCTTGATCCTCAGATCTCAGCCCTTTGAATAGCTAAGATTACAGGAGAGGTACCGGCAACAGGCAACGTGACACATTTTCAGAGGCAGCTCTTTTCAGCTAAATGCTATTCCATAAAAATTATTTCATACTCTGACAATGGAAAATGCTTGATGTGACAGATCCAGTTAAGTGAACATATTAAGGTCAGGGAGCATAGCCCAGTGGTAGAGTGCTCACCTAGCATGAAAGAAGCCCTGGGTTCGATTCCTTAGTACCACATACACAGAAAGAGCTGAAAGTGGTGCTACAGCTCAAGTGGCAGTAAAAAGTGTCCAAGGACAGTGCCTAGGCCCTGAGTTCAAGCCACAGGACTTGCAAAAAAAAAATTGTGTGAGCGATGAACCTTGTATTTGTTAATATTTTCTTTGCCAAATATCATCAGAAAAAGAATCAACAATTCAGTGTATGTGTGGGGGGGCAGATTCTATCAGAAATTTTTGTTAAGATAGGAAAAAAAAGTGTCTCGAATTTACCCAGAACCAAAGTTATTTTGTGAGTAGGCCTTCAATTCATGATAATGACTGCAATGCATCTCACCATAAATATTCTATTTTATTCCTCTAACATTCTTACTAAAGTTTAGTATAATGCTTTTCATTTGGTAGTAAAAATAGGCAATAGGAGAGATGTTAACCTATTAGCAATCTTCAGGTAGTTTAACTTGTATGCAAAGTCCATTTCTCAATGGGCGTAAGAATTACATTTCTCAGTATTAAGAAAAGATAGAAGAAGACGATGGCTCAGATCTCCAAGGGACACTGAAATGATGAAAGAATAAATGCTGAGTATGGACAAGGTGTTTGTAATGCAACTTATAACAAATATGTCTGCCATATCCGCCCTCCAAGAATACCCCTACTCTTCTCTTCTCTTCTCTTCTCTTCTCTTCTCTTCTCTTCTCTTCTCTTCTCTTTTCTTTCTTTCTTTCTTTCTTTCTTTCTTTCTTTCTTTCTTTCTTTCTTTCTTTCTTTTTTTTTGTGGGTCATGGGGCTTGAACTTGGCTTGGGTGTTGTCCCTGAGCTCTTCAGCTCTACCCTTGAATCAAGCCCCACTTCCCGTTTTCTAGATGTTAATTGGAGATTAGAGTCTCAGGTCCTTTTGTGTCTGGGCTGGCTTTGCACCTCAATCCTCAGATCTCAGCCTCCTGAGTAGCTAGGATTACAGGTGTGGGCCACCCACCCAAAATACTCCTTTGTTGACCACTGATAACATCTTTGTGTCCTTGTTCTGTTGGTGCCTGGGCATGTCCCGTGTTCTCCTGTTCTCACTTTCCTGGCTCTGTTCCTCATTTAGAGGAGCTGGATTGGAATTGCATTTCCTCAGTTCAAGGAAATAATGGAAGGTCCATGTAATTGCTACGACGTGATTACGAGACTGCCCATCTGGCCCGGAATATAGAATAGGTTTTCATTTTGACGTGAGGCAGACTCCCAAGGGGAATTAGTCCCCCCCCACTCCATGAAATGAGAAATGAGATCCTCAGTTCATGGAGAGTTGAAGAAACACTGGGGCCAACCCAAGGCCTCTCTGCCAGGACAGAGCCACAGAGATTACCCAAATTAGGTCACGTTTGTCAGGTTCTGTTGGAAAAACCTTTTACAAAGTTTGATTTGTGTTTCTAGGAAAGCCCGTTTTGCTCATTTCTGTAAGATTCAGAAAACCCATGTGGCCTCAGGGTCCGGAACGAAAACTCCCTTCTCTTGTGTGTGTTTAGTGGCTGAGCAAAAGCAATGCATGTCCTAAAGGAAGAACACAGATGCTCTACCTGGAGAGTTTTCTTTCTGTGAGTTGTATTTTGATTTATATTTTAATGAACCTGTGGTCTGTCGACTAAATGTAAGTTTCTCAGAGACAAGATGTTAATCTGTATTTAATGCATGCATCAGAAGGTTAAATCTGGCATGAAAGGCAATGCAGATTACCACAGTTCTTTGCTTCAGTGCTTAACTGGAGAGAACAAGAGCACAAATCTAATTTTACAAGGAAATTGCTGAAAGAATTGATGTAATAGAATGGCTATAATAGAACAAGGTATTTAATTTTTGCATGCTCAGGTAAGTAATAAGCACTTAGAGATAATCTCTGGTCATGGGAAAAAGGGATGTTTGCTAATACAGATACTACTATTTTTTGATAGCCATGAGTCAAGTAATTAACTTTGCCTTTTTCATTTTACTTTTGCTATTTAGGTGACTTTACTTCAACTCTATTTTATGGTGGGTGTTTTAAAATAATATGTGCATTTATGAATGTGAATAGAAGTGATATATGTATCTATATAGATATATATTTATGTACAATGCATACACACAACTATAAAATTAGAATGTTGGTGCTGGAGAAATGTGATTGCCATACTACTCGGGTCCCCTGAAAAGAAGGTAAATGGGCAGAGAGCTTGTCAGCTGACATACACATTAGTTACAACTACGCATAGTTGTGAAGATACTCTTAACCAGAGCAGCAATTCTGTCCTTGACTGTCCAAAAATGAGAGGAAAAATGCATATGATATGGGGTTGAATTGAAATAAGAAACCTGTCTCCCACTGTCTCAAAAATGTGACCTGATTTAAGGACAGACTAGTAGCATTCATTAAAGTAAGGTTCTACTACAGTGAGATTATCATTCTGTCTTAACGTGCTTTGACCACATTAAGATGGAAATCTGGGCACAGACGTGTGCATGGAAATAATGTGATGAGAACATCATAACACACACTGGGTGAGCTAAGAAATGCCAAAGATGGCCAGTAAAGCCATCCATAGCTGGGAGAGGGGGCTGGGATGATTCACACTCTAGGCTCAGAAGGAGTCAGAATGCCAGGACTCAGAACTCAAAGCCAATGTACTTCTGTTGTTTCAGCAGTCTAAGCTGAAGTTAGCTCGTTGCTGCAACCATGGGAAACTCTCACTACAAAGGAGGTATTATTCACAAAAGGCAATGGGAGATTTCTGCGAACGATTTAGGCTCAAATCTTCTGTCCCCTGCCCTGTGTCCCCTATCCATGGGCGCCAGCTTTATGGCGGGGGTGAAATGAGATCGCATAGTTAGAGCTCTCTTAGTATCTGACATAAAATGTTTGCAACAAATGCTGGGTGCGGTAAGGAAGGGTTTCAACTGACAGTATCGTAGGTGGGGGTACAGAACTCTAACATTTGGTACGGTTTGAGCAAGGCCCATTTGGCTTTTGTAACGTTAGATGCAAACGTGAAGAAGGGCACCCATGGAGTGGCTGGATCTAGAACCCCCTCTGTGAACCACTTGTCTAGAAGTGGTATGTCTGCCATGGGTTCTGAGTAGTATGCTAGGAATGGCAGGATCTCATGTCAGCATTTCCTGCAGCCGCCTTTCCAACAGCACGGGATGCACACAGGGACTCCACCTGTAAGCAACCGCAGTGGGCTCACACCTGGCCAACCCCAACACCCAAACAAGCCTGGCCTGGAAATACCAGAGTGGAGAGAGATTTATAGTCTGCATCAGGTAAGGGGAGCCTGTAGTTATTTCCATAAAAATTCCTTTCTACAACACAAGAAGTAACCCAGGTGTAATTACTCAGGGAGCGCATCCATATTCATAGGGAAAAGGATTTTAGAGCTAGGCGCATTCTGAGTATATGCTCAGGGAAGAAGTACAGTCCTATGCCAGGGGCTGGTGGCTCACCCCTGTATTCCTAGCTATGCATGAACCTATGTCAGGATGCTGGTTCCAGGCCAGCTCTGGGAAGAAAAGTCCACTAGGTTCCATTTCCAAACTAACCAGCAAAATGCAAGGCTGGAAGTATGACTCAAGTTGTAGAGCAAGCCCAGCAAGCTCAAGACTCTGTTCTAGCCCTCACTTCACGCCCCATCCTTATATTCCTAACTGTACTCAGCTCAGTCTTCGAAGAAGGAAAGATGGCAGACCTATTTTTGGACACATATATCTCAAGGTCATGGATCACGAGTTTGAAAGGTTAAAATGGTGGACTGGAACCCCCTTGGGCATGCTAAATTTGTACCATAGACATGGCAGATGGGAATATATCTATAATGTATCTGTACTCAATATCATCCAGTTTTATTTGTAGCTGAAATAAAAGGAAAGGGCACCTTGGAAATGTGTTACTATATGACTTTCCCCCTAAAAGTAGCCACTTCCCTTAAGAGCTAACAGAGGCACTGACTGAAGAAGCTCACTCCTCTGTGCTGCACAGAAACTATCTTTGCTAACCTCCCCAGATAAGCCAGAAATTCAAATACAGTGCTGGTCTCATCAGCTGACAGTGGCTGGACCGCAGCTGACATTATCATTGCTATGAAAAGTGATACTTTGTAAAATATTGGGAAACAGAGTGTACTTGTTCATACCTGTAATCCTAGTCCTGGAGAGCCTGATGCAGAAAGATGGGAAGAGGGGATTATTGAGTTGTAGGTCATACTAGGCGATACACTGAGATCCTGTGTCAAAGAAAGAAAGAAAGAAACAAAAAAGCAAGCAAGAAGATATTGCACAGTCTCACCCTAAATGAGTTCATTAATATTCATTTGCATCTATGAATGCATCACTGACCTTTTTTGCATTAAATAAGAATTTTACTCGTTTTTTATGAAGGAGATAGAGAATGAGAAGGAAGGAGAATGAAGAGGAGGAAGAAAGGAGAGAGGAGGAGGAAATGGGTGCTTTTCTCAGTTTGCACTCAAGGGGATAGGCAAAAGTCTGGGGCATTCAAGTCATTGCTCTGTCAGGTTTGGAAGAAACTAAAATATATATTTAAAAAAGAGGATGCTTGATAACTTACTCTGACTCCCATCTGATAAGTCAGGGCCACCTGTACCTTGCAGGGAACTCCCTAGAATACCCCGAGGGTAAGCAGGGAAGAGCAAAAACCTGTCAGAAAGGCCAATGTGTCAACTTTGCTTTTCATCCAAAGAGACAGGGGTCAAAAAGTGAAAAAAGTTCGTATCTGTCTAGCTACAAGAGTGTGAGAAAGAAGACTTAGGAAACCAACCAAACAAACAAACAAAAAATAAAAAAAAACAATCTCCTGCATACGCCTTTTAAAGATGGCGAGATGTAAACTTGATGACCTGATGGGATGTCGGCAGAAACAGAGGCAACACCAAAACGAGGTCCTCTCAGGCTCTCTTCTATTCATGGCGTCTTGAAGATTCAGTCTGCAGTGTGGCCATTCATCTCTCCGTGCCTTTCTTGATGGATGTGAGCAGAAATGGTGTTTATGCACAGGACAGGGAAGATGCAGACATTCCAATGCATCTTTCTCTACCCCTCTTGACTCGAGGAAAGGATGGAGAGGATTTGACTTCAGAGAAAGATGGAGGAGGGAAGTTAAGATGAAACCGGAGGGAGGAGAATGGCTTTGAGGTATAGCAAGGTGTTCCAGGCATGTTCTGGGGACCAGTGGTGGGCCACTCACGGATTTACCGCCAAGCAGTTTTTGTTCAATGAAAAGCACTTCCTTTTTAGAATAGTGTGCAAGGTATCGGTTGCAAAATAGCTTTACTATACACTTAATATTCCCAGCTTACTAGTCTAGCAAATGTCTACCCAAGTTTTAAACCCAAGTGAAAATATAGTAGTTTGTTGAAGTCCCTGTCACCTATCTTGTTTATTTGTCCATTTATTCAGTTCAAATCACTTTCTTTACAACGTTGCTTTAAACAAAACATTTTAAATGTCATGTATGTTTGTGCTATCATTACGTATCATGATGGAGTCTGGTAAGAGAACTGTGTTGTTTTGTTTTCCAGCTTTGCAGCTCTGTGCTTCCAGGGGCCTCTTGTCTCTTCTCTCCTCGAGTCTGCAGTCCACGTTCTCTGTCAGGGTTACAGTATGTGTTGTGAGCTTGCCTTTCCTCCATTGGTGGTGCTAGTAATGAATCTTTTTCTAATCAGCAGGCAAGTCTCCGGAATGATTCATAACTCATGGTGTTACTGGGAAGTGGTAGAAGTTGGGAAGAGAGCTGGGTTGGAGGCAGTGATTACTGGGGACATGGTTTGAGGGGTGCATCTTGTCCTAGCTTCTTCCTCCGCTTGGTCTGTGTCTGCTTCCTGGCTGCCCTGAGATGAGCAGTCCTGCTTTAAAGCCTCCATTTTGCTGTGATGTTCCACTTTACCATAGAGAGGGTTGATGTATAGATTCAGAAGTTACAATCCACTGTTGACTGACAGGTGTCAAACAAGCCAGCACAAACCCTCCCTCCTTTCACGTGGTTTCTCTCAGGTATTGTCACAGGGAGGGGCAAGGAACTGACATGTCCTGCTTTGTGGCCTGCATTGAGTGAACCCTGTCCCTTCAAGCTCTAGCCCAGACTCCACCCTGATTTATATCCTGCCATACCGGTGTTTCGTCCAAATCAGCTGTCTTGGCTCTGTGCTGCTCTCCAAGCCTGCCTCTATCTCCACTTGCCAATCACTTGTCATCCACAGCACAATCTGGGTGAAATCTGTTCTGCCATGGAAAGCTTATCTCCACCCCACCCCAGTATTCCGTTCCAGCACACTGATGTAGAGTCCCCTGCTCTGCAACGCATTCACAGCCCCGGAGCCTCTTCCTGTGTTACAGCTACCACAGTAGCCATCTCTGGAGCAGACGGCACGGGGGAGGGGGAGTTTTGAAAAAATTAAAATCTGGGAGTGGGCGGCAGGTCACTGGGAAGCAGATTTGCCTAATTATGGGGAAAATGCTCTTTCTTCCCACGGCCATGGGGGAGTGACACGAGTGCTCCACCAGTTGGGTGAGTGGCTCCGGTCAGCGGCCGAGGGCTTCAGATTAGAGAGAAGCCTGGTCCCAGAAAGGGGAGACATTTGGAGAAGATGTGTAAAACGAGTTGCCATTTCCTTAAAGTGGCACCAGGAGCCCAGCTGGCTTTAAGCTTTGGGGAGCAATCAACTGAAGGGTGAGATGTTGTGGAGACCTAAGCCCCAAGACTGGGGTCACCACGCTGGAAGGGATGGATGACGGACTCGGTATGTGAAAACACGCGGGGAGGCTCATGCGTTTAATGGCAGTCTGAACATGCTCTGTGCACACACCATTATTGAGTAATGCAGATCATATCCAATGAGGGATTTCCGGTCGTAAGTCCTGCTGTCCCGTGCTGGAAAGCTTGTGTCTTCAAGACAGTGGGTGTCTTGATGGGTCTGCCATACCTCCCTGCTCTTGCACTCTCTGCAATGACACTAGGTGAAGTTCAGGAAGGAAAGGGCGCTTAGGGAATTTAAAATAACTATCCAAATGTCAACTTCTCTGTTGAACTTTGCTCCCTCTATTGAGTTCAATAAACGTGCGGTTTTGACTGTCAGCTCATCAGTCTGTCCATCCATCCAACCCATCCATCCGTTCAACCATCTGTCCATCTGTTTGCTCACTCATCTACTCATCTGTCCCATCAATACGCTCTGTCTCTTTGCATGTAAATAGTGACTGCACACACAGCCCTAACGGGAGCTGTTTCCTCAGTGTCCTCACAGAAGGTGGATGGGAACTGTGAATTCCTCCAGAGAGGCCCGTGGTATAGCAGCGTCTCTTCAGACTGAGACAGCAACACCAGCTGACAAGATGTGGTGTTGGTGTTTGGGAAACTCCACCCTCAATGCCTTCTGTGTTGGCCAGCTTTCTGTGACTGTAACCAGCATCTAAGATTACCAGCTTATAAAGAGAGGGTGATTTTGGCTCACCATGTTCTAGGTTGTAGTCCATAATGTTTGGCCCCATTGCTTTTGGCTCTGTGCCAAGGTAGTGCATTATGGTGAATACAGAAGGCAGAACAAATTTCCTTACTTCAAGGATAGGAATCAGAGAGAGGAATAGACCAAGATTCCACACCCATGCCCACCACCACCTAAAGCCTCTCACTAGGTCCATCATCTTTGAATAACACCAAGCTGTGGACCAAGCCTGTAATATATGGGCCTTAGGAGGACATTTCAGTTTCTTACTATAGTACGTCCCTTAAAGTATGAAAAAGCCTTCCACTTGTGAGCAGGGAGGGAGTGCTCGCATCTGCTCCCTGATGTAAGTGGTTCTGGCTTATAATAGGAGCTGGTAGCTGAGGGCACCCTAAAGGGACTATGGGACCCCAGGGCAATGGGAGAACTGGGGTCAGAACAGGAAGCTGGAGGTGCCAGAGGCAGAGTTCACGAGGTCCCTGTTCTGTGCTGGGAGAGGACTGCTCCTTCCACGCCAAGTGCTCTGCAATGGTTTTTGGCCGACCCGTGTGGAGGTTCGCATCCAATACACTTGTTTAAGAAGAGCTGACCTTGATCCTCTTCCAGGACCACAGTGGAAATTTTCAATAGGAGAAAGTCAGTTTAATGAATGCACTTTGTAAACACAACATGGAATTCACTAAAGGCTTCTTTTCCTTGTATGCAGCTTTGCACAATCAGTTCCATCTGGGAAATGTTACTTCCGAGGATGGGAGTGGAGTGCTTTTCTTTTATTTCCAGGGAAAATCTGAATTCGCAGATCCCTGTAGTTCTCTAGATGAGGAACCTTAAACTTCTCAAAATGACTGGAGGAGATCAGAAGCCACCTTAGGTACTTTCGAGAGGATTATTTGGTTCTACTACTATACATTGACTTTTCACCCCAAGACAGGGCAGTGTGACTTATGGGGCCTGCAGTGTATTGGTCGTCTGATATCATGTCTCTCATACCAGTAGCATTTCAGGCCTCATGTGCTTTTAGGAGGTGGCACATTGCTTCTCAATGTTATCCTTAAGTAAGAGAGAGAAGACTCAGGAAGAATAACAGAAAAAGAATGACCTTCTCTAAGGAGAAATCCTAAGTAAAAAGCCAAACCAAACCAAAGAACTCAAAAATCCCCAAACATCACTGCTAAGCTAAGCTCCAAAGACAGGGTGTTATTTCTGGGTTCTTATTTGCACTGTGTCTTGGTAAACAGATTCCCTTTTGAATCTCTGCAATTCCAAGTAATTCTCTTAGGCTGAATTTGTTTTCCCAGTGACAATATCCCATATCCACATCTAAACTCACAAATTGAATCCAGAAATGAAGTGAAGCCTGAGGAGAACTCTCCATGGGAACAGCCATGCCTTCCATTGTGGAAAAGCCAAAATTCTCTTTAGCACATGAACAGCCACTCTTTCCTGCCTCCTCCATCTCCATTTGTCACTGTAATCCCACAGGCTGCAGTGCCCGAGTGGTGGGAAGTTCACGTTATTGTGGGCACAAGAAGGACCTCACACCGCCTTGTTTCCAGGAACTTCTACTTCTAAAATCCAAGAGCTTCTTGTCATGATGGTGGCACAGTGCTTCCATAGGTGACCCCAG
This sequence comes from Megascapheus bottae, assembly GCF_031878675.1. Classification (NCBI taxonomy): domain Eukaryota; kingdom Metazoa; phylum Chordata; class Mammalia; order Rodentia; family Geomyidae; genus Megascapheus; species Megascapheus bottae. The sequence goes on from NC_143519.1 coordinate 4,509,963, forward strand.
ATATCTGGGGTCTACTGCGTTTACCCAGGTGACTCCCTAACGTGGGAGGCCAGACGGCCAGCTCCTCACCCCCGTGTACCCTTATGGCTCAAGGCCTGGTTCCGGTATCCATCCCCAAGGACCCCAGAAGCTCACAGGTGTCAGAGCTCTGATCCTTATGATAGTTCCTGACACACTCGGTCCTTGTTCAGAGAGTGTATGAGTGTGAGCAGGAATTTGTTACTTTGTTCATCACAAAGATACATAAAAAAGCTTTGAGTTTCTTAAGCCCTGATGGGGTGGCCGTAGGATCAATTTTCTTCAAAAACATTTTGCTAACCTTTCTGTGTACTTTATCCATTGTTGCATAGTAACCCGTGTCAAAATTTAGTGGTGTAAGGTCGGGTGATTTCTAAGGATTCCATGAGTTAGGAAACGGAACAGAGGTCAGAGAATCTGCCGGTGTGTTGCCAGCTGGGCTGGTCGTAAGCTGCTTGGGTTGGGCTGAGAAGGCTTAGCAGGCCTTCCTCCTGCAGCTGGCCCCTGTTTCTTGAGGCCAGCTTCCACGTCTTACAACCTGCTAGTTCCAGGGTAAGGAAACCTAAGAAATGTAATGCCGATTGGAGTGGACGTAACAACACTTGTACTTTAGTATGAGACAGTCCCAGTGGAAGGAGGGAAAAAGGGCTGTCCTTTGGAGCCGAAGGGGGATGTGCTCACCCAGACACGTAAAGGATGGACAGCCACCATCTCACTGAAGCTTTAGCCACGCTGTATTTCCGCAGCCACGGACCTTGTGACTCTTAGACATCTCGAGCTCCTCCTGATTCCTTCTGAACCGACAGAGTCTATCGAACCCACTAACGTCCTTTCCTCACGAGCAGCCTGAATTTATTGGAGCTCTAATATTGAATATCAGAGCATGCTAGGGTTTTTCATGAGGAAGCTCCTGAAAGAATTGGCCAAAGGGAAATTCCTCTCTTGTTAGTGATTTGTATTTGTAAAGTTTGCAAAATAGTAAACTTCTAGGAAGCTGAAACACACATTGTAGGGAGAAGGGGGAAGACAGTGAGACTGGGGAAAGAAACATGGAAAGAGAAACAGTGGGTAAATACTCTGATCGTACTCAATGTCCATATGTGAAAATGGTAGCTGGAAACTGGAGGAGATGGTGGAGTTGGGAGAGATGGCAGGCATGGTGGAAGGGTGACACTCATCAACTGACATAGTGAATTAACCTCTTTACATGCTATTACATAAAGGTAATAACAATTATTTTAACTGATAATCAACAAATATATCAAAGATTGGGAAGAATATAATATAAATCATAGTTTTTATTTTTCCTTTTTTGTGAGTCCCAGGGCTTGAGCTCAGGGGCTGGGCACTGTCCTTGGGCTTTCTCAAGGCCAGAGCTCTACCACTTGAGCCACAGCACCACTTCCGGCTTTCTCTGTGCATTGGTACTGAGGAACCAAACCCAGGCTTTCCTGTATCCTAGGCAAACACTCTACCAGTAGGCCACCCTCTCAGTCCAGAGTTTTTGTTATTTTGGGCATTTTATATAGAGGCAACTAAAGTAAACAAGAAAATAAAATAATAAATGTAATATAAATAATATAATTATATTATATTACTAATTATAATTTATAATATAAATATATAACTATAATATAAATATATAAATAAGAAAATAAAATATAGACACATGAAGAAATGCTCAACATCTCTTGTCATAAAAGAAATGCAAATCAAAACAACTCTAAGATTCCACCTCACTCCAGCTAGAATGGCCAGGATCAGGAAAACGAATAACAACAGATGCTGGAGGGGATGTGGCCAGGAGGGATCACTACTACACTGTTGGTGGGAGTGCAAACTCATTCAACCACTATGGAAAGCAATATGGCAGTGCCTCAAAACGCTAAACATAGAGCTCCACTATGACCCAGCAATTCCACTACTTGGCATTTACCCAACCATCCAGAAACTAGGGCATACTAACTCCACTACCACAACAATGTTCATTGCAGCACTATTCACCATAGCAAAAATATAGAACCAACCTAGATGTCCCTCAGTTGATGAGTGGATCAACAAGTTGTAGTATTTGTACATAATGGAATTCTATGCTGCTGTCAGAAAAAACAACATCGCCCCATTTGTTAGGAAATGGAAAGTCTTAGAAAAACTCATATTAAGTGAAGTAAGCCAGACTCAAAGGAAATTAGGCTCAATGGTTCCCTTCATTTGTCATAATCAGTAGAAACCTTGGGCTCTACTAGGAGAGATCTGCAATAGAGCAAAACCTTGATACATAAGGCCATATAGTATGATGCTAATTGAAAGACCTCCAGGATATTGAAACAAAAGCCATATAATGAATGATTGTTGTCCTTAATGTACTATGTTATCTCTCATCCCTTTTGCTGTCCCTTGGTTATCTCATATTGTTACAATATCTCTCTTTGTTATCTGATATATTGGATTTATTTGTATTTGGTTATTTGAAATTGGATAGGGAAGGGGGGAAAACCAAGATGGGGGGGGTGGAGTGGTGGGTAATGGGGACCAAGACATGTGAAAGGGTATCAATATATGTGAATTAATGCACCTTCTATCTGGCAAATATCATGTAACCCTTTTATTAATTACAATAAAAATAAAAAAATAAAATAAAATAATAAACATAAAATAAATCGAGCTACCTTTCCAAACAAGAAATCCTGAAAGTGTGGAAAGAGTGAACAAAATTCAGAATAACTTGGGAAGAAATGTATGTACAGATATAATATCCACATATTATATCTCTATCTAATATCTGAACACTATACCCACAGCAACTCTTTTTGAATTATCATTCGAGAGAATGGATTTGTGAACAGGTGGAGGAACTGGCCCTCATGTTGTTTTAGAATGAGCAAGGCAGGGCACACAGTGTCCAGTGATGCCCAGGATAAACGGCGCAGAGCGTTGTCTGGACAGCGGGCATGGTGTAGGTCAGCAGCTGAGCACTGTTCTTGTGGAGCCTGCTCGGGGAATACTGAGGGAAAGCACTTCCCCAGAGCATTACAGGTTTGGCTCAGTCAAGGCAAACTCAGGCCTTGTCTTCCTTCTTCTTCCCTTGGCTCCCACACCATCCCATGTGCCCCACCACGACACAGCACGCAGGGGAAGATGGGAAGGAGGTGGACACTGCTCTCTAGCCCGTCCCCTACTCCTGCCCTCTCTGTCCACCCCCTGGGCTTTCTTGTCACCAGCTACTTCCAGCTGAAATGCATGGAGCCTCTCAGCAGGTAGGACCATCTGGCTTTACTTGAGGGTGAAGGCTTTTCGGTTTATTTTGTTTTTGTTTTGAAGACCAGCTCCCGTCTGGAGACCATATGTAGTCACCCAGGACCCCCCCTCCCCCGCCCCTATAAACCACCTTCATAAGGAGACAAGGCGTACAACAACACCATTCCGGCTCTGCAGAGATGGCTCATTTGAATTTAAGGTATGTTTTACTCAGCCCATTAGGAAGATGGGGCCTTGAAGTCAGGTTAATCTATGATTACGTTGTCTTCTGTTGTTCATAAATCCAGGGAAGGTCTTTATGTGCCTGAGTCTTTCTGCACCTTGCTCTCCCCTGGAGGCCCTGGTTTGGAGGCAGGCCTGGGCTCTTTCCACTCCATCTTTCAATCAGTTTTGCTCCTTAAGTAAACACAGACAGTTTTGTCATTATTCTAAAAGTAGGTGCTTTCAGGGAGGCTGGTAACCAGTTTGTCTTGTTCTGTTTCGAGGCTGGTTTTAATCGTAGCAGCAATATTAGGAGCGACCGTTCCAATGCCTTCAGCTGTTACTCTCACTGAAATAAACGATTCACCTTTTGGCCTTGAGTTTACTCACTGGGGAGCATAATTATTTCTTGTATTGCTACTTTGTAAAATAGCTTGCCTGTCACATTGCAGCTTAATTGGGAACACAAAATAATAAATAATTTTAAATAGAGAAATACTGTCATCTCTCACCCTGTCTCTCTGGGGAGATGAACAAGACATAGTTCATTTTTCCTGGTGTCACCCTTGAGGCCTAGAATCCAGGGATTTAGTGTAGTTTGGTACCTTGGATGACCCAAAAGCATGCCTAAAGTCATTCTTTCCTCGAATTCTTTCATAAAGATAGTTTCAACTGGCTCATTTCCAGTATCAGATTGGACATCTCTTGCTATCCATACATTCAGTGGACAGACATAAAGGTCGGTGATGATGCCCAGTGTGTCCAGAGCATCGTGGAAGACGCTGTGACAGGGTAATGGACACAAGGGCTCAACTGAGAGTCTAGTGCAGAGCGAAGATGGAGGAAGCTTCATGACAGAGAAAATTCCATTTCTCTTTGCAATGTTAACCTGAAAGACATATAGCCACCCATTCCCTGCCCTCAATGGATGGGTTTGGGATTGAAAATGCTAACCTGTGGGGAGACCATGCAGGGGGGTGAGATGCAGAGCCTCCCATTGTCTGCCCTGCAGTGGCTCATGTTCTGCATCTCCGTGGCTGGGCTTCCATGGCTGGGCATGGGTCCACCTTTATTCTCGATGTTGCCCTGGAAGTGTGTTCTGCAATGTACGTATGAAGCTGCTGTAGTAGAGCAGGCATTTCATTGTCTAGATCTGTCTAGTCAGCTAAAGGCCTAGACACAAACACTAAGGAATCCTGGAGGAGTTTTGTCTCAATTCTACAACATAGAAACCTACCTGGATTTCCACCCTGCTACTTGTCCTTTTTGGATTAGGATGGTATAGACTCAAGACTGGGCATGAGCTCAGTGCGAGCATGGAACTTCCAGCTTCTAGGCGGCCAAACTGATTTCAGATTTGCCAGTGCTAGATGAACAGTTAAGATCCTATTTGTTCAGATTTTTTTTTCTGGAGAACTCTGGCTAGTGTCTTAACCTTCTGTTCAGCCTGAGTTCATTGTGAAACAGAGAGGAGGCGATCTTAGGTTTCAGGGTACAGATGGATGTGAGGTGAACGCCTTGAAATTCCTCCCATTCAGTCCAGGAGCCTTACGGTCATGGGAAGTGTCACTCAGAGAAGCCTCAGAGTCCCTAGGTGTGGTGTGTCACCTTCTGGCCTGAATGGGCATGTGCTGACTAGACCCCAAGTCTGAAAGTTGTCATTGACATCTAAGTCACGTCAACTGTCAAAATTGGAAATGCCTTTTCGTGATCATCTAGGGCCTCTCCTATATCACGAGGAAATCATTAAGTTGCTGCAGTGGAGTATGAGGTATGTCTGCACAAGTCTTCTGAAGTGTGGGGGGGATATGGGATCCCAAGTCTCTCTTTGTCCCTGAGTAATGGGTGTGGGACGGTGTGTAAGTGCTTAAGTAGCTGGCAACACTGGCCAGTTTTCTAGGCTTTCTGGGCACCATTCCTCTTCTAAAATAAGTGAGGTGCAAGTAAGCAATCTTTTAAGACGATTACTAAACTCTGCATAGTGAAGAGCCCAGCAAACAGGTTGCTGTGTGGCTGGGCTACTGCTCTGTATCCATTCTCCACAGCCAGAGTAGCAACTTCTCTTCCTGGGAACTTTAGCACAAAGATTGGTGCCTTAGAGCACCGAGATGGTTTCCTTCCTGGTTCCTGTGAGCAGGAGCAAAAGAGGGGCTTATCTGGAAATGGTTGCTTAGTCTAAAACTAAGTAGGAAACCAGAAAGAGCCCTGAGGTTGGAGAATTTAGAATACCAAGAAGCAGGACATGGGAAATGCAGAGCATAAGAGGGTGCTTCATGCAAGAATCGCCCACAGTTTATCCACCAAGTGCCAGCATCATGCATAACTTGTGATCCTACCTTGAAATGCTGAAAGTTGGCTGGTTGAAGCCAGGGTCCTGGGGCTCCCCAGGAAGGAGACTACATTTGCTCAGTGGCTACTGTGTTCTAGCACTTAATGAGCCATTTTATTGCATCTTTCACAAAGCCTATGTGGCTGGTGTTACTTTCCCAGTTCTCACAAGGGGCAACAATGAGGGCCAGATGATTAAGGAGCTTTCTGTAGGATTGTGTGTGTGTGTGTGTGTGTGTGTGTGTGTGTGTGTGTGTGTGTGAGAGAGAGAGAGAGAGAGAGAGAGAGGCTGAAAAGGGTGGGGCTAAGATTGTGGATATGGTCTTTCTGAGCCTAAATATTCCATATCTGTATTTTGAGTGACTAAAGAAATGAAGGAATACATATTTTTGACTTCTTTGTTTGAACATCTACAGCAATAATTTTTTTCCATTCTGCATCATATACAAACAACTTTCTGAATGGATTTTCTTATGATAGGAAGATGACCTGGACCAAGGTGATCTTCTGGAGTTGCAAGTTCTCTGTGGTCAGGGCATATGCACACCCAAACTCTCTGTTTTGGTTAGAGAATTTGCTCAAGCAGGCCTTGAAGGAGCCAGTTTCCAAAGAGGACCTGAGACCTCAAAGGACCACCCACATGCAAATGCTTAGCAACCTAAGCTTTTGTCCTGGGGATTGATGAGAAGGTTGCCCCCTTCAGTGTCAAGCTGACACTGGGGGTAGATGAAATCTGGCATCATCAGATTTGTCTTCTAGTTAGTCATGCATGCTTGTGTTTATGAATAGGTATTTGAAGAAAGAATTCATGACCACTGGGCTGAGGGCACAAACAGTAGCCTCTCTTCAGGGATTGCCAACGGAGGGCCCCGGGCCACAGGAGAAGCAGACTCAACTCTCCACACCCAACCCCTTCTTCTAAGAGGGGCTCTGTCTGGAAAGCTGGAGGGACATTCATCTCCAGAGTCTTTGTTAAATTATACACTTTACCCAGAACTCCACAGAGCGATGAGTGGCACATGGCCGAGGTTAGCACACACAGTTGTAACCTTGTCCTCTGGACTGGGGAGAGTCAGATGCACACAGACCTGTTGGCTTACAGCTCTGGAGGAGTCTGAAAAGTCCAATATGAAGGCCCTGGCTTCCAGCGAGTCTTCTAGCTGTACTATCCAATGATGGGAGATGAGGGTGAAAGAGAGGGGGTGTGGATGGGGGAATCAGACTTCACACTCATCCTTTTAAAATGATACCAGTTTCGGGGCCGGGAGTTTGGCCTAGTGGTTAAAGTGCTTGCCTAGCATGTATGAAGAACCGGGTTTGATTCCTCGATACCGCACATACATATCAAAAAGCCGGAAGTGGTGCTGAGGCTCAAGTGGTAGAGCTCTAGCCTTGAGAAAGTCCAAGGACAGTGCTCAGGCCCTGAGCTCAAGCCCAGGACTGGCAAAAAAACAAAAATGATACCAGTTTCTCCCATAAGTGTGGAACCTCTTAGAGACCTCACGTCCTGGGATTATTACAATGGCTTTTGTATCAGGCAGCCCTCCATCTCTACATGAGTGAGAAAATCAACTTTGAAGAGAAAAGGTGGATTTTTGGCACACACTTGTTGTGTTTTTCTTTTTCACTTTTTGGTTTACAGCAAAGGTGAGGTATAGAGGGGTTACAGTTTCATAGTAAGCTAATGAGCACATTTCCTGTCAAACAGCGTCACACCTCCATCATTTCCTCCCATTTTCCCTCCCCTTCCTCCTTCCTCCCACGACGTAGAGTTCATTTCCAAAACAGTGTCTTGTGAGTATCTTTTTCTCACCATTTTGTTGTTTCCCTTTCCTTCCCCAAATCAGATAACGACACATAAAATGATGCTAATCAAGATATGGAAACAGGAGTTGTTTTTTGTTGTTGTTTTTTGTAAATGTGCTGTGTGAAGTTTTTTCATTTTTCCATTTGGTTTATTCCCTGTTGTCACTGTTTTTGATTTGGGGCTCACAGTTTTAAAGGCTGAGCTTTATAATCCTTTGGCCTCCTGCTTGTGAGCCTGTGGTGTGGCAGGGTCTCATACACACAGCAGATGGTGGAGCACAGCTACTCACTCATGGTGGCCAGGAAGTGAACGGGTGAAACAGGAAGTAACAGGGTCCCTGAGCTGCCTCAATGGGGTAGCTAGACTGCATCTGTTCCTGGCGGCTCTCTCATACTGTCACTGTTCCTTTCCTTCCGGTAGGGACTCTCTGTCTTTACTTCAGTCATGGCTCTTTGGGGTCATTTTAACATACTGTGGTGGCAAATTGACTTTGTGCATGAAGTTGTGAGAGGACCCACATTCTGTACATAGGAGAAAACTTCCTTCCGTTAGCCTAGATTATTTTATCAAATGATCCTATTGAATTGTGCTCCAGCAAGTAGACACAGTAGCAGGTGGTGTGGGTGAGGGGAGCTTGGGAGTCATGACAGTGTGTTGAGCCTGAGGTCAGGGGACTAGGGATCGAGTGTTCAATACCTACATGTTCTGAAGGCACCAGCAACAGAAGGTAACGATTTCATGTCAGTGAAGAATTTAGTGATTCTAGTTTTCAAGAATTTCGACCACACAATTCTGGCTGTTAAAAAGTTCTAATAGCCCCTTTGCTCAATGGATGTGGACTGGACCTGTTGGAGATATGGCCTGGCAGGCATCCTTACTTCCTTCAGTTTGGTACATGAAGTGAGGGAGAGAGCCAGGGAGGGACGGGAGCCGTGACTGCCCACATGCTCGCTGTGTGGTCTCAGGCAAGGTCCACAGCCCTGAGCCTCAGAGCTCTCATCCACACAGCCATGGGATTCCACGGATGACTTCGCTTCTTCCTAGGTTTGCAATACTGTCATTCATTCTCTCATTATCTTTTACTGGTGCTCATTTTCTCCATGCTGCCCGATTTCACAGGGAAAATGGAAGGGGAGAAAAAGCCTAGATGAGAGGAAGAAAAGGATAAACATATTTAATAGACATCTGTCAAGGCCTGAGCACCCTAGATCTGTTATGTCATTGGCTCTGATAATAAATATGGGGGTACATTCAGTGTTACTGTCAGCCCTTTGCAGATGGGAGTGCAAAGGTAACACATTCGTCCACAGTCACACAACTAGAAAGCAGCTGTTGCAGACCATCTAAGCAACTATTACAGAGATCCAAAGACTGGATGAATTTCAAACAACAGGACATGGTCCAGGGGCTGAGGCCTTTTCGGCAGGGTGGACAGGGGGTAGGACCTGGGCCCTCATCCCTCTGAGTTCAGCTCGGGTACATCTAAGCCGACCCCTTCTTGGCAACCGAAGGATTTAAGATGAAGGAAGGATTTTTCAACCTCAGCACTCCTGAAATTCTGGGTTGGGGGCTGTGCTTAACATCACACCCAAGACTCCATCTTTGGGGTACCCCGAGTATCTCCCTCCCCATCCCCAACTGTGACCACCAGGAGTGTGCTGACCTTGCTCAGGCTCTCCAGCTTGTGTTTTAGTTAGCTGAGCATGATGGAGACTCCGTCCTCTTACCATGGAAAAATCATCACAGATCTATCAAGAAAGGATCCAGGGTTGGGCCTAAAGATGACTTGTGTACGGGCTTGAACCTCCGAGTGACGCTTTGAATCCTGGAAAGTGACGCTGGCCTGGGGCTCCATGTTTGAGCAGCTGGGGCAGCTGGGTCAAGGGTGTCTTCTCTGTCATCCAGTGGCTCTGACTGCTCAGGAGGCATTTCACCTGGAGACACAAATTCTCTTTGCCCCTGTTGCCAGTGACTGAAGCAAGGGCTCAGAGCCAGGCTTTTGCTGGCCTTTGCCAGTGAAGGCCGTTCCCTGTTTCCTGCTTGTGGCTACCACTACTTCTCCCCTGTACAGAATTAGAGTTGGGAGGAGGTGAGACCCAGGGACCTTCCCAACAGTGGTGGGGTTGATCCTGAGCTTTCAAAGTGATGATGGCAGCATCAGTTCATGCTGAGACTCAGGGTAGCTTCTTGGACACATGGGGCCTGTGCTGGAGCCACAGACAAGATGTCTGGAGATCTGTCTGTGTGTGTCCTGAACCACTGCCCAGGTGAGGGGTGAATCCTTGTTGTCCACAGCTGACTGATGTTCCCTCAAGGCGGGGCAGCACCTCAGATCTGGAGGCTGTTGTTTTCTACTGAGATCGTTAATGACTTAGATTCAGTCTCCAGAGCCAGGCTGCCCTTCTCGGCGGGGCAGGAATCTGCCATTCACAGTTAAATAAAAGCTCTTCCAGATTCCTTCAATTTTTTTAAATAAGATGTATTCTCTTTCTTGAGGGAGAAGTGATTGTTTTTTTTGTCCTCTTAAATTATGTCAATGGAGATGTGACTGCACTTGGCTAGTTTCATATCCACCAAGATGTCATGACTTATAGAAGAGCCTGGGATTTTCAAGAATAGTAACATGGTGATTTGTCTTTCAAATACTGTTTTACTTATAGCAGCAATAACAGGAAATGTGCACTATTTTTCAGTGTGATAATCTGATTCACTCTTCGATATAAACAGCTTTATCTCATCTCATTGTTTATATCACATTCCTATTCCTCTAGAAAGGACAATATTTTCCCTCCTGAAAAATCATATATTCTTGTCTAAGGATGGCTTAAATAAGTAACAGATGGTCATTTTTGGGGGGTTGCATCTCCCACCAACTCTCATTCTCAGAATTCGATCAGACATTAAAATCAGTCTCTTTGGAATGTTGCATGCCTCTGAACTTAAGACATTGGCTACCAGTTTGACTCCTCTTATTTATGGAATGGTAGTTTCACTTGGATAGGTTTAGAATACAGGCAATTGAATGAATTTATTTGCTGCATGTCAGATGCAATGTGCTTGAACAAATGTCTTTGCCAGTTTGTAATTACCCGGGGTACAGTGAAGAAGACAGACTAGAACAGTCTCTGTGTGCTGCTGATGTTGGCTAGGAAATCAAACTCACAGGAGTACACTAAACAATTTTTTTATAAGTTACCTTTCAGGTTAAGATTTGTTCTGGGACCAAGGCTGAGTCTTTCTTGTAAAAAGAAGCTTGGTTTAGCTTAGGGGAATATAGAAGGTGGCTCCCTTTTAGTGTGAAGGGCGTTTGGGTTGCAAAGGTCACAGATTGTCTCAGCAGTCTTCTACAGAACACAGATGAAGGCGACTGAAACTATAGCAACATGAGTTAATAGTCACAAAAATGCCTTAAAAGTTGAGCAATAGCTGAAAGTGGTGGCATATGCCTGCATGCCAACAATTTGCCCACCTAGGGCAGGAGGCCAGCCTGTGTGTACAGCTCAAGCAAACAAAACCATCACAAGCAGCGAAGTTACCACGCTTTAACTTTAGAGTCAGGTAATTATATATGCTGTAGAATAATGGTTTTCTCTATAATCCTGAAGTTATTAACCATTTTAATCAAAGGACATCCTTCTAAGAGGTACCTGTTAAGGACAGTGAAGGTCTGGGGGAAAGACCAGGGATATGCATCAGGTTCTTCTAGCGAACTTCTGAAACCTTCCATCCTAGAACAGAGCCTGTGATGTTGCTTCCTCTAACCAGGCAAGATGGCCCTTTGAACCCAGTTGGTATTTGAAGATCTTGGAGAAAACCAATTGTGTGTAAGCCATTTGGAGCCTTTTTCCCTTTTGAAAAATCTTGAAAATTTGAAGATAATACAATTTTATGCTCTTCTGTACCCATTCTACCATCACTGAAATAATTACGTTTTCTTTACTACAGAGAAGGCTGAACCCATGGCCCCTCCTGTGGGCACAGTCTCTCTGCTCACTAGTTTTGCTACCCTTTTTGTTGTTGTTTTGGTTCCAGTCCTCGGGTTTGAACTCAGAGCCTGAGTATTGTCCTTGAGCTCCTTTTGCTCAAGGCTAGCACTCTACCATTTATAGCGCCATCTCTGTTTCTTACTGAGTAGTTTCTTGGAGATGAGATTCTCACAGCTTTTCCTGCTCAGGCTCACTCTCAACTGCAATCCTCAGTCAAGCTCCTGAATAGCTAGGATTATAGGTGTGAGCTACCATGACCAGCTGTTTTTGGTACTCTTCTTAATATATTTGTGTATATGTATCATTACAGTCCATAATGTATGAGAAAATTAAACTAGCAGCAGAAAGTTAAAAAGCATAGATGTGCAAAGAAGAAAGCTATTACACGAAGAGGTGTCCAGCGTGTGCCACAGGGCATAAGGAAGCAAGTCATAGAAGAATATTTACATGTGAGAGCAGTGACATGGGTGTGAGAAACACACGTGCCACTCCACACTCAGAGGATGGAGTCAGAGACAGAAATGCAGAAGAGTGTGCCAGGGGGGCACACCCTAGGCCCTAGAAGGTGTGTGAGGTCCTTCCCCAACTCTTCATAGCTCGAGTACTATGGGGTTTCTATTTTCCCTGGCTGTCACCTGTTATGTTAACATTCCAACACAAGGACCTTTTAGGGTTGCCTGTCAGAAGCAAGCTTTTAGCCATCTCCTCTCCCTCTTTTGCTCTCCGGTGTATATACTTCTAGCACCCACACAGTTTCTACCCATGTTTTCATTTTATCTCAGGCCGCTCCTCTCTTTGCAAATAGGACCCTTTCTAATTGGGCCTGTTTGTCTATGGGCTTTCCCAGGCATGAACTTGGTCACTTCACTACTTCTGCAAGTCACGATGGAAGCTACTGGCAATTTTCTGCTCAGGGTCAACGCTTGGTCTTGAAAACGGACCACTACTAACTTTATATCTAACAGTGTGTTCATATGCATATGGACGGGTGTATCCCTTTATACTATGTATGTGGATGAATGACAAAAAGGAAGAGGAATTACATTGGAACACATGGATTAAGTCCAAAGAGGAGTAGACTGGAGATATTCAAGAGTAGAGAAGAATCGTTGTGGGCAGAAATGTGTGGCCCAGGCTGGCCTTGCCACTGACTCTCCTGCCCCAGGCCCCTGGGTGCTGTGATTACAGGCATATCCCTGGTCCTGCCTGTGGAAGCAGTCTTAGGGAGAAGATGGGATTTGAGAGAGGACTCAAAGAACAACAGTGATGCTGATGACCAGAGGGGGCAGGGAAGCTCAATCCTGGTGAGGATAAGTATGGGGATCATGTCCTGCTTATGTCTGAGGGCCTAAGAGAGACCTGGTCTCTCAGCACCTTGTAAAGGACAGAGTCTATGTGAGAGAGAGGTTTGGAAAGCTAGGGCTGGCGAGATGGAGGGATGAAATAGTCAGCCTGAGGCAGTGGGAACCAACCATTGAAAATGCTTAAGTAGATGAGTGAAATTGCACATCTGTGTGTTTTAAAGACAATCAGAAATGAACTAGGGAGCTTAAGTGGAATGAGCTGGAGTGCAGAGAACAGAGAGTGTGGGGCCAGCACTGCTGATTCGGACATGAAATGACTTTACTGGAGGAGATAAAACCAGAGCACACAGGCTGGCATTATCAGGACAGGAGACACTAAGGAAAGGGCCACAATGCATCCAGCCAGTGACTTCAGTAACGCTGCTGCAGGCCGAAGTGGGAGGACTAATTGCTATCGGTAAGAAATTTCATCATCAACATCAGCATCATCACTATTATTATTATTTAACTGAAAAGATCTAAATGTCACAAGCTAGTATGTGGTTTAAATTGTCAAGATTTTAGAATGCTGGCTTTTGGAAGTATGATATAAAATGATCTATTGTGATATACTGCTGTAAATTAGGTTTATTGGTTTGGTACTGTCAAGAAAATAACAGCTCAAAGGTAGGCAGACTGGTAGCAAAAGGGTATGCTCTGGCAGGCCCCTATGCAGCCATATGATTTTTCTAGTAATGGATTACATAAGAAACCTACAGTGTGGCTGCTGGTACAAGAGATCCTGAAATGCCTGGTCTTTTCTCAAAGCCCCAGGAAGGCGCATGCTTCTACCTGCCATCTCCCCCAGAGATGGTGTAAGCTGTGATGCACATGGTAGTTCTCAAAGGCAGTGCAAGACAACAGATGACCTATTCCTGCCTTTCTTTTGTCAACAGGTTTTACAGATATGAAATAAGACTCAATTTATTTTTGTTTCAGTAAAAAGGAGCTGATCAGAGGCTGTCCTTTGAGGGCTAAGGACAAAAGGGCAGCTGCAGGGAGAATGGGTCAGGAAGGAACGGGAAGAGAGTCTGGAAACCTACTCACTGGCTTCCTGGGGTGCTGCTGGTTTTATTGCTCAAGACCCCATGGAGTCTTCAGACTAACACAGCTGTTCTTTAATAGCTGAAGGGGAGTCTGAGAACCTGGGAGGGTTTGTGTTTGTTCTGTGTTTGTGTTGCTGTGGGTGTCACACTTGCCCTTCATCCATTTAGTTGGCATGATGTGATGAAACATTTCCACACGCTAATAATATATACCATCAAAGCAAGCCAACATATTTACCTACCAAATACAGGGTTTGCCATAATTTTGTAATAGATATCATAATAGGTTTTATAATATTTTATAAGAAGTCCTAAGTTAGCATGCTTATAACCAGAGTAAGAATTATTTTTCTTTGTTTCTTTTTCTTTTTTTAAATGGTCGTGGGGCTTGAACTCTGGGCCTGGGCGCTGTCCCTGAGCTCTTCAGTTCAAGGCTACCACCCTACCCCTTGAGCCACAGCACCACTTCCAGTTTTCTGGTAGTTAATGGGAGATAAGAGTCTCATAGAATTTAGATACCTGGGCTGGCTTTGAACTGTGATCCTCAGATCTCAGCCTCCTGAGTAGCTAGGATTACAGGTGTGAGCCACCATGCCCAGCTTTATTTTTTTTCTTTTCAATAAGCATTTATTTATCTTTTTTTTTTTTTTTGCCTGTCCTGGGCCTTGAATTCAGGGCCTGAGCACTGTCCTTGGGCTTTCTCAAGGATAGAGCTCTACCACTTGAGCCACAGCACCACTTCCAGCCTTTTCTATTTATGTGGTGCCGAGGAATCAAACCCGGTCTTTGTGCATGCTAGGCAAGCACTCTACCAGTAGGCCAAACTCCTGGCCTCTTTATCATTTTTTTTTAAACCTTTTCTTGAGTGTACTCAACACTTTTAAATGATTTAGAGGCAAGTAGGTTTTCTATATTTTGGAATTAATTACAGAATATTTGTTGGGTTGTGAGCAGAAGTAGGCAAGAATCAATGTCTTAGGCTTTTTTTTCCTTTCTGATTCCATGTTATCAGTGCTGGGGTTTGAACTCAGGGCCCTGCACTTCCTAAGCAGGCATTATAACCACAGAACTATACCTTCAGTTTTGATTTTGGTTATTTTCTGGGTGGGGTCTCACTTTTTGCCTGGATGGATACCTGGTCTAAACTAGGATATATTGGCTTTTACCACACTACCTCCCATTCCAGCTCTTCATGGAGAAGGGGTCCTATAGACAGTTTTTTCCTCCTTACAGATTGGCCTCCAACCATCTCAGCCTCTCCAGTAGCAGACATGAGCTACTGCAGATGTCTCCATTTTTAAAATAAGAATTGCCTTCTTTCTAGGTATTTGATATTAATTTATCACTTACCCCCCAAAAAGTGTATGGATTTATTATTATCCAGCTCTGGTATTTCATTCACATTGAAAGACAGTATTCTGAAATTCCTATAATTGGCAATCCTCAGGCCACATTAAGGGCTTGAGTTAAAGGACAAAAGTTGCTTTAAGTCTGCATACTGGCCTGTTGGCTTGGTCCCTTTCTTCAGGCCCAGACCTGGCCAATATTTAGCCTGGCTTGGAGGGACTGTCTCTTCCAGGCATAACCGAGTAGGACTTCTCCTGTCTCTGAAGTCAGAACAGGCTCCCTCTGAAGAGAAGAGACTATGGCTGATCTATAGTATCCTGGGAGAGAGAGAGAGAGAGGTGGAGTGACCCAGGGACATACAGCTTGGAATAAATGCCACTTCCCATCCACACTGCCCTTTGGGGCCACCAAATCTACCTTTGAAGAGGAAGGTCTCTGGTTCCGGTGTCACCTACAGGCTCCCCAATGCACACTCATTTCTACTGACCAGTCCATCCACAGCTCTGGATTCCCTATCCCTGTGTTCTGGTGCTTCTGAATCAACACTTCAGGTAACAGGCAAAAGGGCCTCGTAAATCCCAAACAACTCCCTGACCACACAGCCAGCTTTGGAGTGGTCCTCTGCCATTTGCTTGGCTCTTAGTGTGTTGCGTTGTTTTTGTTCCCCTGTATGTATTCTGTGTCCATGTATGGAAAAAAAAATGTGGTATGAGAGAATTAGTATTCATTTGTTTTAATTCCCTATTAAAGGTGCACAGGATTGATATTTAGCTTCTAAATATTCTTAAAGGCTAATCTAAAAATTGTCCAATTAACTCAAGGTTCTAACCCAGAGTTATTTCACCAAATAAAATGTGCTTGGTTTTCATCCTAATTTATTGGTAGGTAGAGCCACCAGTAAATTGACTAATAGTTTTAGTTTTAAGACACATATTGCATGTGTTCAAGCTAATCAGGCATCTAGCCTTTTCTTTTATTCATATTTATATTTCTTCATTGTTAATGAATGAGCCAAATGAAACAGCCTCACTCATTTGCATTGGTTTCCTCCTTTAATAAATGAGTTGGTAATACACTTCAACTTTAATGCCTTTGCTCTTAGCCCTCTCTCCAAATAAACACGGAAGTCCCCTGCTTCCCTTGATGCTGGGAAGGGGCTGTGTCGTCATCTAGAATGTTCTCTTTGGCCAACACCGGCCCAACATCTCACTGTTAATCTTTCCTAAGAACAACAACCCTTTCCTCTTGCAAGTTTGGGACTTTAGAAATAACAACACCAAGTGTTTTTATGTGGTTAATGCTCATCATACATTTATTTCTTTTCTCCCCCCTCCTTGAATCCCAGTGTGTCTCTCCTTAAAGAAAGAAGCATTGCCTGTGGTCCTCACCCTGTTCAACTTCCCAGGGAGGCATCTGCCAGTCCTCCCGGAGACCCCAGGCTGCCACTGCTCTCCAGAAAGCAGACCTCCCCTGGGAAAGACACCACAGCTAGGCCAGGACAGGAAGAAAAGGCCGAGTTCTGTGTAAAATCTGGCTCTCTTGACCTGTGGGCCTGAAGTTCTTTTCTTGTAGGAGTCCCTAAAAGCCAAAACTATGGAGAGGAGGGTCCCATGTGCTGAGTCCAGATGTACTGGCTAGCCTCTGGAATGCTGCTGCTGCTGCTGCTCCTCCTCCTCCTCCTCCTCCTCCTCCTCCTCCTCCTCCTCCTCCTCCTCCTCCTCTTCCTCCTCCATTTGCACCACAGTGATCTCAACAGTCTTCCCTGCAGAGAAAGGGCTGGTGTGCATCCACACTGCTCCCCTTGGAGCTCAGTGCAGCTAAACTCCCCCCTCTCTTTCTGTCTCTCTCTCTCCAAGTAGGGTTTGGAGATGGAGCTTGGGCCCTCACCCCTGCTAGCAGACACTCTTCCACTTGAGCCCCGCTGCCAGCTCCTCTTCCCATTAGTTCTTGTACACACAGCGTCTCACTTTTGTTGGGGTCACCGCAGAATGTGGTCCTCCCTCTTCTGCCTTGAGTTGGGGAGGATGACAGGTTCCCAGCAATGTACCCCAGTTGTGTTTCCACAGTGGCTTGGATAATAGACTCAGCCAGTCACTGGTTGAGATGGACTGTCCTGACCTTCTTTTCGTGCAAGCTGTCCTGGAACTGTGACCTTCCATCTCTGCTCACCAAGTACCTAGGATTGCAGGCTTGAGCCACCACCAAACTTGAGTAGGTTTTGTGTGTGTGTGCTGGTTTTCTCAAGATAAAAGTGTCCCTGTGTAGCCAAAAGACTACTGCACACAAAGCCCCAAAGAAAATCTAAGAACCTTGTGGGGGAGCAGTTCCTTTGGATATGCAAAAACATTTTCAAAGTCTCTGATAAAAATATCATCACAGAAAAATAGACAAATGAGAGAAGCATGCAAATAGAAAAATTAAATATATGGAGTATAAAGTATGCTAAACTTCACGCAAGCTAAGTCAACACAAGTAGCCTAGTTTGAGTGGAAAGGTAAACATAAATCTATGTTTGATTCTTCTCCTGGGGACTTGGCAAAGCAATCACTGCCTATGTTCTTTATTCGTATGCAAAATAGCATGAGACTGATCTGTCACAACTTCAAATGTTCATAACTCTGAAATATTTATTCCAGATACATCAAACCTAAGCATGAGCCTTAGACTCTTTTGTACAACAGGAGAAACAAGAATATGTAAATTATGGTAATCAATCATACTGGTGCAAAGTTACAGTCACCCCAAATATCTATCATGATGTAATGATAGTAAAAATGCATATTGGAATATTATAAATTCTATTTTATTTATTTATACTTCATGCAAATCTCATATTTGCATCAGATGTAGCCCTCCCTTTGCTAACATGCAAGGGAGTTGCAATCCATTATGGTGACTTCCTGAACATGAAGAGACCATTTTCTACTTGAGCATGATGGTGCATGCCTGCGACCCCAGCCCTCAGGACATGGAGGGGAGAGGATTCCGAGTGCAAGGCCAGTCGATGCTGGATAGCAAAATCTTCTTTCGCAAAACTAAGGGCTGGGTGTGACTTAGTGGAGAAGCACTTGCATGGTATGAGGCCAGGATTTGGTCCTCAGCACTGCAGGAAGGCTCCATCTTGGGTAAGAACTTTTTTTTTTTTTTTTTGGCAGAGGGAGGAGTGGGTGCTATGGAGGTTTAGTTTCAGGTCCTCAAGCAAGCATTCTACAACTTGAGCCATGACACTAACTCTTTTTGCCAGTTATTCTTCAGACAAGATCTTCTGATTTGGGGGAGTGGGTAGGGAGAATCTAGTATGCCTGTTTCCCAAGTAGCTGGGGTTACAGTCAGGTGCTGCCACACCTGGCCAAGAATCTTTTTTATGTATTGTATCATCAAACAGTATTAGGGAAGAGGTCTTCAAACTTCAAAGGGAGTTTTACTCTGCATTAATTTTATATTCCTCTTGTATAGCAAGGTTATATTATGATCAGGAAAACAGAGGCAATAAAATTCTAAAACAAGGCTGTGTACAGTGGCTCACAGTGGCTCAGTTGCTTAGAAGGCAGTCAAAAAGATGGTGGTTTGAGCCACCTTTAGCCAGCAGCTCAGGCAAAATGTTAGTGAGCTGCATCTTAGCAAAAATAATCAGAGCATGGTTTGTACCTGCAGCCCAGGCATGCTAGAAATAGAAGAAGGAGGAATGTAGTCCTGGTTGACCTGAACAAAACCCAGACATTGTATCCTGATAATCACTAGAGCCAAAAAACACTGGAGACCTGATTCAAGCGGTAGAACACTTGCCTGCCTGCCTTCTTTCCTTTCCTCTCCTCTCCTTCCTTCCCTCCCTCCTTCCTTCCTTCCTTCCTTCCTTCCTTCCTTCCTTCCTTCCTTCCTTCCTTCCTCCCTCCCTCCCTCCCTCCCTCTCTTCCTTCCTTCCTTCTTTCCTTCCTTCCTCTCCTCTCCTTCCTCCTCCCTTCCTTCCTCCCTTCCTTCCTCCCTTCCTTCCTTCCTTCCTTCCTTCCTTCCTTCCTTCCTTCCTTCCTTCCTTCCTCCCTCCCTCCCTCCCTCCCTCCCTCCTTTCCTTCCTTCCTTCCTTCCTTCCTTCCTTCCTTCCTTCCTTCCTTCCTTCCTCTCCTCTCCTCTCCTCTCCTCTCCTCTCCTTCCTCCCTCCCTCCCTGCCTCCCTCCCTCCCTCTCTTCCTTCCTTCCTTCCTTCCTTCCTTCCTTCCTTCCTTCCTTCCTTCCTCCCTCCCTCCCTCCCTCCCTCCCTCCCTCCCTCCCTCCCTCCCTCCCTCCCTTCCTTCCTTCCTTCCTTCCTTCCTTCCTTCCTTCCTTCCTTCCTTCCTTCCTTCCTTCCTTCCTTCCTTTTCCTTTTGTTTAGACAGGGTCCCCGCTGCTTAGGCTGTCCTCAAAATGGTGATCCTCCAGCCTTTGTCTCCTAAGCGCTGACTTCATAGGCACAGGCACCATTCCTGGCTTCAGAGCAATTTCTTGGTTCATCCATTACTTGTGTCATTTTCAAATTTGCATACATTTTTAGCATGAGTGGTTTCATGGTGCTGTTTTCACATGTGCACAGTATACATTGAACAAACTCATCTTCTCTACTTTATTTCCTTCTTCCTCCCTGTGGTTTGTTTTTCAAACACTGTGTTGTTATAGCCAGGTGTGCCTGTATATAGATAGATAGATAGATAGATAGATAGATAGATAGATAGATAGATAGATATAGATCTGCGTGTGTGTGTGTGTGTGTGTGTGTGTGTGTCTTGACATGTACTAACTCAGGGGTGATAGGGACAAAATAATTTAATGAATCACAGAAGTATTCTATTAACAGAGGTCCTTCTTATATACCACAAATTAGTTCTTATGAATTAGGTCCAAAGAGCTTAGGTAAAATACAGCTAATATTTCATAAGTCATTTCAGCCCTCTTTAATAGTACAAGTCTCTGGTGTGTAATATTTAGGTAATGATTATCATAAAATAGGCATCTTTGGAGGGCAATTATGTGTTCCTGTTACTTCTTTATGAGGGAGCTGGGAAGAGAATGTTATTACATTTGACAATATATTTATCTCACCTAATAGTCCTGATATGTAGATGGAAATGTGGTTATCTTCCTGCATAAGGGCGTGTTTCTGGAAGCTAGAATACTGATCATATCACCACACTACCCATGCAGAGACAGGAGCTTTCCTCCCCTCCCTGAAAAGAGGAGAGAAACCTCAAAGAGATGAGCTAAAGAGATCGAGTCCAGGGAATGACAAGTGTATTTCAAGGTAAACATGTGCGATTTTTGTGTTCATGAATGTGTTTGTGTGTGCACACATGAGCATGCACAAATTATCTCTATCTATCTATCTATCTATCTATCTATCTATCTATCTATCTATCTATCTATCTATCTGGTGGTTCTTGGGTTTAAACTTCGACTGGGCAAGAAAGTCCAAGAGATTCTTATTTCCAATTAATCAACAAAAATGTTGAAGTGGAGCTGTGGCTCAAAATAGTAGAGCAGAAGGGATATCAGTGTGTGAGGAGTAAAGCACCTACTATTTGGAGAATGTCACTGTCACCCCCTATACATTACTCTGACAATAAAAAATAAAATAAAATAAAACAAAAAGGTAGAGTGCTGGTCTTAAGCAAAACATCTTAGGGACAGCACCCAGGGCCTGAGATGAAGTCCCAATACCAACACACACACACACACACACACATACACACACACACACACACACACACACAATGTTCTTCATTTACAAAGAGAAAATCAAAACTTAAAATGCAACCCAACAATGTGTAATAACACCAGAACCTTGAGCCCTTAAATCCAGAGTGTGCTTTCACGACAAGCCATGTCAGACATGGAGACCCGGAGACCAACTCACTCCTGCTCTCGATTCCACCCATCACAGCTTCCAGCCCAGGAGGGCCGTGTGAAGAAGTGATCAGGGCATCCCACGGCCTGGAATGTTCTAGGTTCTCCTAAAGTAAACCTGTTCAGTCGATTATCCAGGTATGAAAAAATGGGGGGCAGAAGAAAGGGAACCTAAGTGGATTTTGGCTTGATTGACACTTTTTATAAGTCAGTAAAGAAGCCACATAAGGTCCAGGAGACTTTGATTTTCTTGAGAAAGTTTCTTGGAAGAACTTTACATCCTTTATGGAATAATAGATTCCCCAAGAGAAGCAAGTCCTCCGTGCCTTACCTCTCTTCTTGCCTAGCACTGGACTTGAGGGCTGGAAGCAATCATCAGTAAGAGAAGGCCTAGAGAGATAGAGGACATATTCAAGGAGTTGAGCTGGGGCAGCACCCAGGGGCCAGCACATGTCTACTTCTGTTTGTGGAGTCACTGCTTGCCATGTGTCCTGTTTTCCACTGATTCATGTGGACACTTTTTTCCAAAGCCCCCACCTTCTTGATGATGGACAGGTCACAGTGGCAAGCCAGAGAAGCAGGAAGAAGTACTGAGTTAACTGCTTGTGTGTACAAAAAGGTGCTTTATTTAAGTACTCTCCCCAGCTCCAAAAGATTGTTCAAATTCTTCTTTCCTTCTTCAGATTTATTCGTGTCCTTTGGAATTGCCTATGAATAAATCCACCGCTGCTGACTGGTGAGGCTGGCCTTGGACCTGAGGCAAGGATGTGGAGGGCTCACCCCCTCCCTGGGGTCACCAGCCCCAGCTCCTTATTTTCCACTCCTGGCATGTGTGAAGCACACACGGTGTGGCTTCCTGCTGAAACCCCAGTCTCACAGGGCTCCCGAGCCTGGCATTGCTGAAGTCCAGTTCTAGGGAGCATCTAGTTCCACAAACTCTGGCTTGCACCCCCAGCACCTTCTGGCAGTTTTAGGGTGTTTCTGGGGGTCTGATGCCATCCTCTGGCCCCTAAGTTTCACCTCCCCTTGACTGCCAGTCTGCAAAGATGGTGATGCAGCCCCTCCCCTGCCTCCATGCCACCTTCTGTGCCACCTGCCCTGAACCCTCTGCCTTCTGTAGCATTCAGAAAAGCTGCTGATTCCCACCAAGGGATCTTTGTCACACCCAAAGAGGAGACGGGTGTATCACCTAGATAAACACAGGCAGAGCACGTGGAATTTTGAACAAGAAATATAAACCAATGGTGCAAGACAACCACCCAGGACTGGGTTTCCAGGAGCTCAGCGGTATCTCCTGTGCCAAGTTCTGTCTCTGGTCCCTCTCACCTGCTCGCCTGGGTGGAGGGAGGGCCCTATCCCTGGGGAAGGTCATGGATGAGAAGCCAGGCAGCAAGGCCTTCCCATCCATGTGACAGGCAGATGGCTGCTCCAGGCCCCAGGGAAAGTCAGGACTTCAGGAACCCATGGTACTTGCTGCTAGCCAGGGCCCCGTACAAAGACCTGCAATGTCATGGGCGTGGCTGTGCCTTCCACTCCCATGACTTTGTTTGTTTGGTTTTTAATCTAGACTCACATATCTTGACATTGGTGTTTTTGAGCTGAACGTGTGTCACTCAACATGTTGAGCTCCAGTCCCGTCCACTTTCCCGCAGTCAAGATGTCTTGATTGCTCGTGGCTGAAGCACACTCCTTTACACGTGGGTGTACATGCTGTCATCCCTCCTCATCACTGGACGGCACTTAGACCGATCCCCTCATTTGAGTAATACATGGCTGTGCAGTATTCTAGGATATTATGACTTCGAAACTTTCAAATGTAATTCCAGATGGGACAGGCAGGATGGTATGGTGGCTCTGCTTTAAGTTTTCTAAGGAGACTTGTACCGATTTCCACAGTGGTTATGCTAGTTTATGTTCCCACCAACAGTGTGTGAGAACTTATTCTTCCTCTCATCCCCACCAGCGTTTGTTGTCATTGGTTGCTTTGAGGATGGCTACTCTGACTGGGGTAAGAGGGAATCTCACTGTGGCTAAAGATGTTAAACACTTCCTCATGTTTTTATTGGCCATTTGCACTTCTCTTGCAAACTGTTCATTCATTTATTTGTGGGTTGGATTATTTGCTCTTTGGATGTTGAACTGTTTTTTTTTTTTTTTTTTTTTGCTCTTTTTCTTATTTTGGATAGCACTCCTTCATCAGATATTGATTCGTTTTGCAGCAGCTAATGTTTAAAAGTCAAGTTTCCATTATAAAAGCGATCCAGTTCAGTAGTGCACTTTGCATGTGAACTGGATTGCTCTTCTCAAATGCAATCATCACACTCAGATCTATTAGTTTCCCCAATACTTTAATTAATTAATTAATTAATTTTGTGGGTCTTCGGTCTTGATCTTGGGTCTACGTGCTGTTCCTGAGCTCTTCAGCTCAAGGCTACTGCCTTACCCTTGAGCCAAGCCCCACTTCCCATTTTCTAGAAGTTAATTGGAGATAAGAGTCTCAGGTTCTTTTGTGCCTGGGCTGGCTTTGAACCTTGATCCTCAGATCTCAGCCTCCTGAGTAGCTAGGATTACAGGCGAGAGCCACCCCGCCCAGCTCCCCCAATACTTTAGATTAAAGGTTTCTTTTTCCCTCTAAATTTCCTGCACAATGGCAGAATGGAAATCTGTAGAACTTTGCCATCAACACAGTTGCTGTGTTGGTTTAAGTCCAGTGTTAGCAGACTGGGATACTAGGTACCTCAGAGCCTGGCGATGTGTGCAGGCTGGACTGAGGTGAATCAAACACCAGGGAAGGTCTTTGGGAACTGAGTGGGCCAGAGGTCAAGGCTAAGCAGAGCTCTGCAGTGCCCTTTATTGTACTAATATGAAGCTCCCATGAGTTACCAAGGCTCTGCCACCACCACAATGATGGGGGGGTGACCTTGCCACCAACATTGTTGTGGGATCACAAAAGTCAGTGTATTGTCGTTTGCCTATTAACTAGAAAAACTGTGGCCCCTGATTGTGTTGCTGGGCACATAGCCCCACTCTGAACTTCTCCCCTTCCCCATCCCCTGTCCCCATCCAGTGAGACCTCTGGGCCCCAGGGACAACTGGCCTGTGGTGGAAGCCATGGGGATCGTGAAGGAGAGTGCCTTCTGGGGACTGGGCTGAACTTTGGAAGGAGACAGTCCTGTCTTTCAGCCACATGGGTGAGATGCTGTGCCTTCCCTGTTGAGGGCACCCTGGGACATTTGGAGGTGAAACAGCCTCGGGCTGTTCTTACACAACCTGCTCTGCTGTGGGGGAAGCAGCTGAGCTCTCAGGATGGAAGCCTTCCAGCCTGGCTATTCCACTTCTGGCCTCCAGTGGGGCTGGCAGCAGGCATTCTGGGAGGGCTGGGGTGGTCAGAAGGAGCGGGGTGGGGCCTTTAGTTCTTCCTTCCCTCCCTCCCTTCCATCAAAAGTGGTCTTATATCAGGCATTTCTATGTGGCTCCAGCTTCTAGCCGCATCCTGCTGTCCTCTGTCCTCTGCTCTGGCACCTTCCAGGTAGGGGAGGGAAACCCCATTCCCATAGGCTCAGCCCCAGCTCTGCTGGCATCCCCAGGTGCCACCTATTCCTGCTGGTGTCGCCCCAGTTCTCTCCATTCTGTGAGTCCTGCACACTGAGCCACCTGTACCTCAGCCTCCTGGAACAGATCAATCCTTTCTTTGTTGTCCCAATGATTGCTTCCTAAATCTATGCTACTGCTAATCTTACGCAAACACAGGAATTAGAGTGCCAATGCATTTCTAAGTCTCTGGACATGATACCATGAGCTGGAATCCCCAGAGAGGTTCAGCTTTCCTTTGACATCTACTGACTTCCCTCTGTGGAGTTGCACTATGGCTGAGGAAATCCCACTGGTATAATGATTTCCCATAGACCTTAGATCGACTGCCCAGTCATTCTTCAGTCCTCAAACCCAAGGCACTGTCATTCGCCATTCATCCAAAGGGGCTGCAAGTTAGAGACAGTTCCTTCTCCCTACAGCACCTCTGTCTGAACTCATCCCTCAGGCTTGTGGTCGCTCATGACAGCTCTGTGATTAGTGCACACAATTAGAGAATGCAGACAGGGATTAGCACAAATAATAAACAAGCAGCGAGGGAAAGCCTAGAAACTATTAGTCACTGTCTCTTCCACATAGAAATCCTTTGTGAATTGTATCTGCTAAGACAGGCAGTGGGTCCTGGCTCAGGTGTTCTTTCTGGGTCTGAGTTGGGTTAGGGAAACCCTGGCTTCAGGTAGGGGCCCCACGGGAATGGAAACACCTCGCCTGAACTTTGCTAGGTATCCTTCGTACCTTAGAGCCTCCTGGCTATGAAAAATGTGTCTTTTAATTCTTCCCATTTTCCTTCCCTAGACATCCATCTCCGACTAGAACCACTGCCTTCTGAAAGCTTTGTTAGTTGGCTTTTGCTTCTATGCAATATATCACAGGTTGAATATATATATAAACAGGAAAGTGGGTTTTCTCTCATCTCTGGAAGCTGTAAGGCCAGGATTCAAGTGTAGGCAGGCCTCTCACCTGCATCCATAATCCTTTCTATGAGGACCTCACTCCTTTTTGGACAGGATTGACTCCGAAAGGCTTGTTTTCCCTTATTACCTCCTTAAAGGCTTCGTGCATTACTAGGTACATGAGGAGTTGAGTTTAATGTAGGAGTTTGTGGTGGGCTATTCAAACCATAATAAATGCTATCCCTGACAGTCAGGTTGAAGTAGGTTGTGGTTTGGTAACAAGCAATACCCAAACCTCAAACATACAGCACAAGTAAGTGCATTCTTGCCACACTGAGTTCGTTCTGGGGAGCTGAAGGGTGGAGACTGACCTCATGAGCCAGTCAGACACACTTTGGAGGCTGGAAAGCAGTCCTGTTTCTTGGTCAAAGGATGGGAGCCGAGGTACTAAGACGTACTTCTTGAGCTTTGGTCAACAAGTACTGTGTACAGCTTGTGTGCTCTGCCCTGGTCCATTACCAGTCTTGTGGCCCTTCTGAGTGGAAAAGGATGGAGAGGGGGACATTGGTGTCTCCAGAAAATGCTATGCACTATGAGAGGAAGACAAGGATCTAGTGGCATGGTGTGACAAGCTTGGTACTAGGAAAGGTTTCTACAATACCCAGTGCCAGGCATTGACACTTTTAGAGACATTATTTTCTTGATTTCTTAAAATAAGCTGAAGGTCAGGAACTATAAGCCTCAAATTCTGGAAGTAAACAGTTTTCCCCAAAGTGGTGAGGATACAGAACTAGGATGACTAGAGAATGAGGAGCCTGGAATTCCCATAATGGTTCTGGTTCTGTAAAGTTGCTGGAGGAGAGGGATGACTGATGGGGATCCAGAAGTGATGGGGTCCCAGAGATGATGGGGTCCTAGATGTGATGGGACCACATCCAGGGCACTGGTGGGCCTCATGCAGATGACCAGAGCGGAGCTCTTGGGGGGGGTGTTGGCTAATAGATCTCTAGTTTGCTTCTCAGCTTGTGTCTTTGCCTGCCTGCCTGCCTGGCACTCACCTTCTGTCACCCCAGGTCCTTAAAAAATCCCTTGCAGCTCCTATTTTCTGGACAGTATCTAGGGGTTGTTTGATTTGAGGAGGAGGTAGCTGCCATGCAGTGCAACCACCAGACTAGAGCAGGCCACTGGCCAATCAAAGGAATGAAGGAGAAGCAGACAAAGACATACATTTTCAAATCAGTGCCTAAAGTGACCTTCGTCAGGGACCCTGCCAATGGAGTGTGCAGTCACTGTTTGCTCTACTGAGGGATGTGTGTTTGGAGCTATGCCTGCTGCCAGTGTACTGGAGTGATGTGCTGAGTCTTCAAACAGCAGATTCAGGTCATACAAATAAAAATAACTGGCGTGACTTCTTCTAAGTGATAGAGGCTGTGCCATTCCTTCCAGCACAAATCTTTTTGTGAGATGGATAAATAAAGGGTCTGATGTTTTTATCCTATTCACCGTGTCTCAGTATACTTTTGAGGCTATAATAACAGCCCTATGTGGGATGATTTATAATGAACAGAAACTTACTTGTCACAGGTTTTGGAGGATGAAAGTCCCAGCACAAGGGGCTGGCATCTAAGTAGGAGCTGGTACCAGGGCGGGACTTGTATCCTGGCTGGCTCTTCCTGCTGCTGTATTCTTTAGTGGAGGAGGAACAAGAAAGAGAGGGGATGAGGAGAGCGGAAGTCCTTCTCTCATCACCAATCCACACTGTCGATGTTCAGTCTGCCACTGTGGCATTGGGATTCAGATTCCAGCACAAATTCGAGGAAACAGAGGCAGAGGAGAGCACATAGACCCATTTCCCTGGCCACAGGCTAACCTAAAAGAGCAGGGGAGACCACCTTCTCAGTACTGTCCCTCCACTTTCCTTGCACCCAAAAGACCTTCCCCATCTTCAAAGCCTTTTTGCTCTTGCTAAATGTTAGCTGCGATCATTTCAGTTAGAAGTGGATTTGGCGTTAGAGAGGCAGCTTCTCTTCCTAGCAGGAGAAACAGTTTCCAAGGCAAATTAAGAGAAAAGTTGAATGATTTCATTACCGTGAGGTAGATAGTACAGTCCATGTTAGATGATGGCATCAGATATCAATTTTTTTCTTTCTTCTTGTAAGAGAAGTTTTAGTTGGACATTCAGTACAGCATGGGGAAAGCCAGAACAGCTGTGGACACCTTTCTGTCCTCCTCTTTAATCTGGAACGGTGGCCTCCAGTGGCACTTGGAATGAAGATTGTGGCCTGAGGCCCTCCCAGAACCCAGCATGCACTGCATCAGGCACCAGCTGGGCTGGGCCTGGTGTGAGCTCTTAGGCAAGATTGAACTGCACACAGGCCAGCGCGGCCACGCTGATGAAGGGTAACGAGAGGTCAGTCTGGGAGAGATGGATAATAACCCATCATTGAAGAGGATGATGGGGTTAAGAGCATTCCTGCTAAGGTTGTGTCTACAAAAGTAATAAGCCGTCACAGTGGAGCTGATTTAGGAGACACAAGTGGAAGGGCTCTCGTTTTGCTGGGGCTGGACTGGCACTGTGAAGGAGGATTAGTCAGACAGGACTTCCCTTTATAAGAATAAAAACATTTCGGGGTCTGAATTATTTATTTCCCTCAATACTAACAATTTAAGTCATTTATTTGGGGAGGAAAAGAGTGAGTCTTTCCTCCTGGCTTCTGATGGCAGATTTTGGAAGGATGTTTATAGATACTTTTCATGAACTTTGACATCAATGGGGTATTTTCTTTAAACAAATGAATAGGCTTTATTTGGACTTGATGTACAGAAACACCAAGTGGTAAGTAGAAAGTCCCTGTTAAGGGTGTACCTAATGACCCACAATGGTCAGTGTGGCATTGTTCAGCTGTGATCTTTCTGGGCTTGTATGGATTTTGACAAGTGAGTGCATCAGAGATCCAGACCTGGGCTCACAATCTGCACTGCCCTAACCCCCCGCCCTCACCCTGGCCCCTAGATCCTGAGGGTCCTGGGAAATATTTTTCTAAAGTATCTGCTTAGTTTTGCTTTTACCTGAAGGTCATGTAGTCGGATTCCTGCTATGAGTGTAGTTTTATCAGATTGCCTTGCACATTCAGCTACAGGTACTGGAAGTCTCTCCGTGGCCCTTTGTGGTTCAAGAACTCCATCATTTGTTAGGTCTGAATAATATTCCCTCAGGTCCACGGACTACGGCTCGCTTATGCGTTCAGTGACTGTTGATCTTACATTGCTTCCATGTTTGAGAAGTTATGGGTCAATTTGCTGTAAGTCGGAAGTTCACTCAGGTAAACCCAAGTAGTAACAAAACTAGAATGACTACCTTGTAAGATCGGTGCGGTGGCTCACGCCTATAATCCTAGCTACTCAGGAGGCTGAGATCTGAGGATTGCAGTCCAAAGCCAGCCAATTCACCACTAGAAAATGGAAAGTGGTGCTGTGGTAGGGCTTTAGCCTTGAGCTGAAGAGCTCAGGGATGGCATCCAGGCCCAGAGTTCAAGTCCCACTACTGACAAAAAGATAGGTAGGTAGGGAAAGAGAGAGAGAGAGAGAGAGAGAGAGAGAGAGAGAGAGAGAGAGAGAGAGAGAGAGAGAGAGAGAGAGAGAGAGAGAGAAAGAGAGAGAGAGAGAGGGAGAGAGAAGAATGGCTACCTTGTAAGCAACTTCCAACCCATATTCCAATGTATTTACTTATCGATGTTTTCATGCCTATATCCCTGGTCTCAACATGTTGTGAGCTAGGTGCTTGTAACATTTATGAATCATTTACTAATTACTTTCCTTGCTTAAAAAATGAAATCATATATGTGCCAGTACCCTTAGCTACACAAGAGGCTAAGTTACAAGAGTCATGAGTCAATACCAGTTGAATCAGGAAAGTTCTGTGAGACTGTTATCTCCTGTTAACCACCAAAAAGCCACAAGTGGAGCTATGGCTCCAGTAGTGAAAAAGCTCAGGGACAATATCAAGGCCCTGAGTTCAAGTTGTAGGACTTGTTCAAAGACACAAGCACACACACACACACACACACACACACACACACACACACACACACATTGAGAAAACGCAAATGTGAACATTGGATTTTGACATATACTTATTTATTTTTAAAGCATTTTCAATTTAAAATTTATGATTTTGAGATCCTGCTCTGGCAAGTGTTTGCTAGGATGCTGGTCAATTGGCACTTCTATGTGTAGTGGTGTGTGTGTGTGTGTGTGTGTGTGTGTGTGTGTGTGTTTTCTCAGTTTACTCCATAGTTAAAGAGATCAGGACAGTGAACCCTCCTAATCCTTTGTCTTTAGTAATATGATTGTCAAAACTAAGCTCAAAGGCTTACAACTCTCTGTGGAAACTGTCTAGACTTGAGGGCTCCAGGTTGGTTTCTTTGCTACTTTATCAATTACCCTCCCTGGCTTTTCAGAAGAGGAGCTATCAAAGGTCTGTGTATACTTCATTGGATGCCTGATTCCAGATCACAGGGAAGCCCCTGTCAGTCTGATAAGGTCTTATCAGGCAGAGGGTAGCAGAGCATCCAGGAAGTTTGAAGGATGAGAGTCACTGCTGTGCAGGCTCCGCGGAGTGTTTGAAAACTGTTTGGAGATGGGGTGGTCTCTCCTGGGTCAGGGGAGTGATCTGTGCTCAGCTGGTTGCTCAAGATGCTCTTTCAGGTGGGGTGGGGTGGGGTGGGGGAGGGAGGGGAGAAGAGGGGAGGGGAGGGGAGCACCCCTCCAGCGATGCAGGGAGTGGGGATGCTCACTGAGCAAAGCAAGACCACTTCCCTCCCTTGGTGACACAGCGACTCTTGCAACTTAACGGAGACATAGAGATTTTTGAGCTAGAATCAAGTACTGGAGAGAAAAGTGGGGTTGTTTCAAGGACAGGTCCACTCCAGGATATGGAATCAAGAGCCGCATAATGTGTGATTGTTGTTCTTAATGTACTGTGTGATTTCTCATCTCGTTTGCTGTCCCTTGGTTACCTTGTTGTTTGGTATATTGTATATGTTTATTTGAAATAGGATAGGGAAGGGGGGAAAACAAGATGAGAGGAAGGGGTGAGGGGAGGGAAATGGGCACCAAGACATGAGAAAGATATCAATGTTTGGTGAATATAATGTAACCTTTCTATTAATTACAATTAAAAAATACAATGTGACTTAAAAAAAAAAAGAAAGAAAAGGACAGGTCCAGTGTTATGGTAGAGGGATCCAAGAGACAAATAGCCATTCTTTCTATTGAGGAGAAATAGCAAGAGGGGGAAAAAACTCAAAAGAGTATTTTTATATTCTTGCGTTTCAATGGGTTTAATTAAGGGACGATCACATAAAATATGCCAAAACAAAACAAAAAGGAGTGACAAAGTGGAGTAGTTCAGGAGTCGGGGTGTAAAGGCAGTCTCCTGGACTGGACTGTCGAGGGCCAGGCAGGAGGTCCTCGCTGGATCTGTCTCTGTGGAGTGGGGTGGTGGCCGCTGGCACATCCCAGGGCACACGAAGGGGCAGGCATGTCACCATTGTCCCACATCCTGCCAGAGGGAGCTGATTTCCAGATGGTTAGAGCACGGGTGTCTGCTTCCTGGGCTGAGCCATCTCCTCATGGTCTTTACTGCCCGGGGTCTGAGGAGGGGCTCTTCCAGTCGCCAAGTTTGGACATGTGGAGAGTACCATGTAAACCAGGCCTGTGTGGTGACGAGCACCCAGCGCGCTGCGCCCCAGCATCTGGGCCCCGGGAGCTGGCAAGACCCTGCTTGCTCTGGAAGAGAATAAAGGGGAAACAGAGGCAGGCCACCCACAGGCTGGGGTTTGACAGGCCAGAAGCTGCTGCCCAGGGCTGGCCGCTGCACTGTCCGGGCTGAGGCCTTGGGGGCCGTGGGAAGGGGGTGCGCAGGTGGCCTGGCCCCCAGCGAGCCGGTCCCTGTCACCTCCCCACCTGGACAGAGCTGGCCCTGGACCCTGTTTCTTGGCAGCCAGGACCGGGGACGGATGGAGGGGGGGGTTAGGGGAGGCGGTGAAGGGGAAACTGGGGTGCGCGGCTGATGGCCGTGGATAAACTGCTGCGTGTTGTTTCTGCCCGGATTTCTGGCGTGGAGGTGAAGCCAGGCCGCTGCTATCTTGGCTGGCCAGCGGCTCTCAGGCTCGGCAGGGAGTGGCCGGCCAGCCCTGCAACTGTTCCCAGCCAAGCTGTGAAAACAAACGGGGTGATTAGCTGGCAGGGGGCGCCAGGCCAGCCAGGGGGGCGAAGGCCCCGCCCTGAGCGCGACAATGAGCCCGGCTTCCCAGGCTCCAGGCCTTCTTCTTTCTGCCAGGGAAGATGGTTGAGCAGGAATCCCCATGCCAGGCCCCGCATTCACGCATAGACAGCCCCGCTATGCCTCTTCATGCAGCAAAAATAAAGGCCACCTTCATGAGGACACACGACACGGCCACCAATCCGAAGCAGGCATGGCTCCTTCATGTGTGATTTCAGGTGCTGAAATCACGCCCTCCACGTTCCCCCACTCACGTCCTTCGGCTCTGCCCGGGTTAAGGAGGACAGCCCTATCTTCCTTTCCTTTTCTTGTGGTGTAATTCAGCATGCGTAAATATCCTTGGTGCTCAGAGCCTTTGGGAGCCCTCTTCAAACCAAACCAAACTGACTTTTTTTTTTTTGTCTGCCTCTGGTGTGAAATGAGAGACAACCAGGGATAAAGAAAAGGCTGTCCCTTTTGAGGTGAAATCAGAGTGAATTAAAAAGAGTGATTATACCTCTTTTTAAGCCGAGGCTCCAGAGATGATGTTTCTCTTAGAAAAAGAAACATCAAGGCGTGGGCTTTGAAAATCTCTCTCCCTTTTCCTTGAGCACTTCAGAGCTGTCGCACATCTGAGTGGTCACAGGGCTCTTCCATCTCAGACTCCACCATGCATGGGCCTTTTCTCTTCTCCCTACCAGCCCTGGTTTGTTGGGAAATGAGTAATGCTGTGGGAATCTCACCAACTCGCTGACTCTGTCTGTGTTGCTATGAGTCCTGGGTTCTTTGGTGGCAGGTAACCATGTAGATCTGGCCTTGACGAAAGGGACTTGATTGTAACACCTTGATTTTGCCCGGAATAATAACAACAGCATCGTTCATCCCACCACGTGACAGGCCTTCCCTTTGGGGAAGTTAAAAAAAACAACAGTGTCTATACGTTTATGTTAATCAGACGGTCTCATTAGCTTGAAATAGTGTTATAGCAATAAAAGCAAAAGACATTCAAATTCATATAACCGGTGTTTACGGAGACATTTCTCCACTACTTAGGACAAACAACTATTCCTTAGAGGAATTAAAAAGAGAAAAACAAGTGTCTAAATAGATATAAATAATTGATACTAGTAATTAATTAATTCTAATAGCATTCCATATTGAAATCTGTTGCATAATTAAAACCGACTTAATCCATTAAAAAAATATGGGCATCATCATGTTTTTTTCTTTTTTCCAAGTCCTGGGGCTTGAACTCAGGGCCTGAGCACTGTCCCTGGGCTTTCTTCAGGGCTAGAGCTCTACCACTTGAGCCACAGCACCACTTCCAGCTTTTTCTGTGTATGTGGTACCGAGGGATTGAATCTGGGTCTTCATGCATGCTAGGCAAGCACTCTACCAGTAGGCCAAACTCCCGGCCCTGTATCATCACATTTTTAAAAGTTTAAATTTGATGAACGGCTTTTTCGAAAAGTTAATATTTTTTATCTGTTTCTAAGAACTCGATTGGCTGTACACTGCACAGATGCTGGGTCTGGAACCATAATTTGGAGACCAGGAGAAAAATGAATAGAAATTATGTTTTTGTCAGAATTTCACGTGAGCTTGTTTCTTAACCTGAGACATTTAAAAATCAGTAGAAGCCAGAATCAATTAGTAGTGCCAGATTTCTCTCACAGTTTTTGGCTTATATTTTACTTGTTTTTGCCATTTTAATTAGAAGATAATACAATAACACTATTAATTTTACCTGGCAGGAGTCATTCCTATGACAACACTGGCATTTGTAAAAATTTTTTTATAAAAAGGGCTAGATGTTTTCTTTTTCTTAAATAACAATTCTGAAAGCACAAAACCCAATTAGTTTTTGAGTGTTTTCTGTATTACTAGTCTTAAATAAATTACTCAAGGATACTAGAGATCTAGGCTAAAATTTTCATGTCTCAGGAAATTTTAAGGACTTCAAAATTAAATGAATATATGATTATTTTTTGTGTTTATAATATTTCATATTATGAAACTCGGTAATACGCTGGCATCCAGTGGATCACGCCTGTCAGTCTAGCTACCCAGGAGACTGAGATTTCGGTACCACAGTTTGAATCCAACTCAGGCAGAAAACTGTGAAACTCGAGTGGTAGAGGAATAAACGTGGGGATAAAAAGCTATCTAGACCCTGAATGCAAGCCCCAGTACCAAAATATTAGAAAAACAACTTGGTATTAATATTTTTAATTATTTGCATAAATAATAATTATATAAATAAAACTTTATATTATAATACTGGCCAACATTTTTTTAATGCCAGTCCTTGGGTTTGAACTCAGGGCCTGAGCAATGTCCCTGAGTCTCTGTGTGCTCAAGGCTAGTGCTCTGCCATTTGAGCCACCGTGCCATGTCTGGCTTTTTCTGTTTATGTGGCATGAACCCAGGGCTTCATGCATGCTAGGCAAGCACTCATTTCCAGCCCTGGCCAACATTTATCTATCTGTCTATCTATTTTATTTTTTTTTGGAGCCTGGGTGTCCATGACTGAAGGCCCAAGGTCCAGGATCACGACCATGTGTTTCGACTGTGGCCGAATGGTAGAGATGTAGATGGGGCTAGAGAGAGGAGAAACACTATGAGGTCAGGTAAAAGGCTTTAATGAATCCTGCCGTGATGTGTGAGCATAGCAGAATCCATATGTTCTTCTGGGGGTGGCCCAAGCATCCTGGCCAACATTTATATTTGAGCGTCTCAAAGTATTGTTACTATCACTATTCCTCAGAACCTGCACAAATAATTACAATGACATTTTAATATCCCTGGAATTGTTCACGTTATGTTCGTTGTTATACTTGCTATGTTCAAAATCATGTCTTAAGACTGTATGACTAAAATCCACATTGCACTCAGACTTGAGTTAAATGTTGTGATTGATATAGTCTTGGAAAAACTGATCTCGTTTGTCATTTTGTCAAACTTTGTGGTATTTCTTACAATTTTGATGTCTCTTTTGTCAATCCCTTTACTATTTCTAGAATCTAGTCCTAAAGTTGTATTAAAATTAGAATATAAAACCTTTTTTATGGATTTTGTATATATGCAAATTAACTTTAGATTAAATTCACATTCTAGAAACAGTACAGTAATAGTAAAATGAGCATATCACAAATGTTAATAAAGTAACTGATATTGTTACATTGTGTTTATTGGACAGAGCTTGTTATTTTTACTATTATTCTGACATCAATTCTTTCATACCTGCTGAAGGCAGAAAGTATCTATCATTAATTCCTAATACTCTGGAATGATGTGCCAGTGATAAATTAAGCCAGAAGATAAAAATAGTTTATGAGATTTAATTATCTTTATCATCTGAGCCACCCCTACAGCCCAGTATTTTGTTGGTTAACTGGAGATGGATGGAGTCTTGAATACTTCTTTCCACAAACTGGCTTTGAATTTCGATTCCCTAGATCTCAGCCTCCTGCGTAGGTAGAGTCACAACCACCAGGGCCCCGCTAAGAAATGAACTCTACGAAACCAATAGTTTAATTGTGCTTTTAAAGGATGCAAAATTTAGATATGGATCTTTTTGGGAACTTTTAATTACTTTGTATTTCTCTTTAGTTACTTTACTGATACTTTTTAATTACTCTTTATTTTTCTTGTTTCTTAAGGCTGGAGTTGAGGTGAAAGAAAGCAATAGAACACTTGCAATCTTTTGGCAATCTCTTTAATCAAAAGCCGGGTGAAAATTCAGATTTCTGGCTGGAGTGCTGTTTCCATTGGCCTGCCTGGGGCTTGAGCCCCTGGTTTGCTGGCTGGCCTGCAGCTGCTTCTGAGTTTGGCTTGAATGTGTGAGGACAAAGCTCGCTCGCCTGGATTAGAGGGATTTTGATTAGGGTTTTATCGTGCACACTTCCAGAGAAGGCTCATAGTCACCTATTTTTCTTGGCAAAAGCAACATAAGAACTTGAACACATTGTACACTGAAATATCCCTTTTATGTAAAAGCTAATTTATTATCTTAAAATATATTCAGTGTATATATGCTCATTTTACAAAATAACTCTTTAAGTTGGGGTAGGATAAAATCTCAGGTCATCAGTTAGAGCTATATTAATAAAATCAGACCACTGTGTTACATCTTATTTGTTCGCAAACTCCTGAAAGCAAGTGGAATGCCAACTCCTTTATCCTTCTACAAATAAGACTTGAGTTTGTGTGCAAAGGAGTTATTTTACCTGACACTAATGACATGCTAAATGATGCTGGGATACTTCAGAATTTGTAAGTGACTTGTTATATGTTTTTCGTGTTTTTTTTTTGTTTGTTTGTTTTGTTTTTTGGTCAGCCACAGGGCTTGAACTCAGGGCTTGGGTGCTGTCCCTGATCTCTTTTGTTCAAGGCTAGCACTCTAATTCTTTGAGCCACAGTGCCACTTCTGGTTTTCTGATGGTTAATTGGAGACGAGTCTCATGCATTTTCCCCCCTGGGCTGGCTTTGAACCATGATCCTCATATCTCAGGCCCCTGAGTAGCTAGGATTACAGTTTTGAACCACTAATGCCCAGGCTGTTTTGTGTTCTAAGTGTGCTGTTCTCCATAATTTTAATTCAAACTAGCAGGGATGTGGTGGAAATAGCCTTGCTAGACCATTAAGAGTGTTTAGTTAATATACTCTCTTTAGCACAGGAAATTTGGCTGGGTTTGTGTAGGCCTGTCTATCTGTCTGTCTGTCTGTGTCTATTTACTTTGTGGCGTACTGGACCTTGACCTCAGGCCCACATTCCCACTTTGTTTTTTCACTGGTGCTCTACCACTTGAGCCACACCTCTGTTTTCTGCTTTTTGTTGGCAAATTGGAGATAAGAATCTCTTGGACTTGTCTTCCTAGGCTGACTTTGAACTGCAATCCTCAGGTCACAGCCTTCAAAGTAGCTAGAATTATAGACGTCACCCACCAGTGCCTGGCCCAACAGTTTGGTTTACTTTGTTATTTTTATGAAAATGAAGTCTGAAGAAATCATAGCAAAGTTTTCAGATGTTTGGTGATCAACAATCACATTGGCATAAACAGTCTGTAAGACGTTTCTCAAGGTTGAAGTAAATGGTGAGCTATTTAACAATCCCATTTATTGAGAATGTTTGCTACCACCCCTTTATTTTTCAGCTTGAATGAGGTTGGGAAATGAAAGGCAGGGAGGGGAGACACTTCACTCACAAGCTGCATCTCGTCATAAGCCACAGTGCAACATCAGCCTTTACCAAATAAAGCAAGCTTTATTTATGATTTCAAAAGCCCCTTGTGATTTCCTTGTCTCTAAATGCCAAACATTTTATAGGCCTTCTCCATTTGACAAATCAGAAGCAGCATTTGAGAAATTCTATACAGCCAACCACTGACTGCCTGCTCTTCCTGAATCTCTGTTTGCCTTCATGCCATGTTAAACTTTTATGGTATTGGGTGATAACTTTAAAAGCTTTTCATGAAATTGATTTTTTTTTGTCATCCCGATTTGCTTCTTTTAAGAGGAAATGCAATAGATTTCTTTTTCAATGCAAGTGGAAAACAATTGAGAGCTTGGGTAAGCTCCAGACTGTAACCCCAACCAGGGCTGTGAACCTGGTGTGATCTGGAAGGGCCACAGATAGGGAAGTCCCCAGGGCCCTGCTCCTGGCCCTGTGAATTCTTAAATGACACTTCCATATTTGAACTGAAGGCTGCAAGGAGATTAATACTAAACAAGGATTGCCAACAACCACTCTTTTTTCTCCATTTCCAGGTTTCCAGGCAAGTTTTAGATCTTTGGGGATCCTGAGTGGCCAGAGGGGTTCAGTAAGGGGGAGACCAACCTGCAGCTCATCTTATCTCCAGGCACGGGAGGGAATCCTATCTTGCTTACTCAGCCAGGATCTGTAGTTATGGGCTCTATCTTTATTTCTTATACCTGGATATCAACTGCCATGGGAAAAGAGACCGCAATCTCACTTGATAAGGAGACTGTGGGCCTGTGGGGCTGGGTTGACATCTGCTAGGGGAGTTGTCTGGGCGAATATCTACATTTAAAGCGGAAGGCTGTGTTTTAAGTCCATGGGCTAAGTAGAGTTTAAGCAGGAAAGCTTAGCATCTAAATCAGTTTAGGACACAGCCATCTTTACCAGGGGATGCTGGTGAGGAGGCCATGGTACACCAACGCCACCATCTTTAAATGTCGCCTCTGAGACATCACAGCCAACCGAGTACAAACCACCTGCAAAGGCAAGAGTGCTAAACGCACCTACTGTGTGCTTTAGAGGGCAGGTCCCAGACACGCGGGGCTCCGGAGCTGCTTGGGAGCTGTGTACCTTGGAGATTGTCTTCTCGGAGCTTGTTTTCTTCTCTGTATGAACACGTGTTGGTAGGGTCTCCCTCACAGAGCTGCCAGTTTAGGCAGAATGTAGACATCCGAGGCACTCCAGCTGCACGTCTCTTTCTTCTGTCTTCCCTGCCGGTGAAGCCAGCACAGTGGTAGCCTGTCTTAGCCCAGGTTCTCATGAGAACAAGGCTGTGGCAAGGGGAGTTTCCGGAGGGAGAGAGGGATGGAGGGAGAGCCAGTGTGGTCAGCAGGCTTTTGCACAGGCTGTGGAGAGGCATGGAGGAGTAGCCCGGGCACCCAGGGAGTGTCACTTGCAACCCCCCCCCTCAGTCCCATGAGGCTCTGCATGGTGTTGACTGCCCTGCCTGTCCTGTGTGTGGCCTCAGTCCAGGACCCAGCCACGCAGATGTGTTAGAGACACCTGGCACCCATCTGCAGTGCGTATGCCAGGTGGGAGGTGACAGGGAGGGCTCGGAGTCGGACACAAGTGGGGTCAATGCACCCTTACTTGACACTCATGGAAAGTGAGTCAAAGAGAGTGATCCAGTCACCTCACAAATTTCTTAAGGGGACTGGCCTGCAACTACTCTGTTCCTGATTTCCTCAGCGCAGACAGCGAGGTGCACGTGTACGCCACCCTGCCTGTTTCTGAGGCCCGACTCCTGCCTTGGAACATAATTTGAAGCTCAGGTTTAGATCATCTAGGGAAAGATTATAGAAATGATTGAATAAACCTGTGAGAGCCGAATGGCAAAGAAGAATTTACAGCGGGGTGTCATTCAATATAAGAAATCTTTAGCACAGTGAGAGTGTCTTTAGTTATCGTCAGTGTTTCAATTTCACTTGAAGCTTCCTTTTTTAAAAAAATGATGAATAACAGGAGCAGAGAGGAAAGGAAACGGGGAGTGGCTTGCCTGTCACTTGGCCTAGAACTTTCTCCAGGGGACAAGCTGCCTCTCCTACATAGGTGTCAGGTTTTCTAACCTCAAGTATCCGTGGTACAGTCCTGAATCCAGTGTCCGATCTACAGCAGTTTCCATGGTACCTATCCCAGCGTGTGTGTGTGTGTGTGTGTGTGTGTGTGTGTGTGTGTGTGTGTGTGTGTGTAGACCTAGGACAATCACATGTGTGTTTCTTCTTTATTACCACTTTTCTATTTGAAGTGAATCCAGGCCTCTTGGACTTAAGGAGCAATCAGAACCTGCTCTGCAGCTCTGAGACAACCTGACCCCTGTCCATCTTCTCTGATGTTCTTTGGATGCTCACAGATCTAAAAGCTCTGACCTAGCAGAGTCCGGCACATGTCGATAAATGATGAGGTGTGTTTGCCGTCAGCTCCCCTTAGTTCTGTCACAGCCCATTTGTCTCTGTTACCCTCCGTGTCTTTAATAGCCCCTGTCAGCACTGGGTGTGGGGGGGTCACGTTTCCAATGGAGACTGAAGGCTGATCGTTTCTCTCTAATGAAATGTTCCAATTCTCAACCCGTTTTTGGTAAAGGATGTTGCTAAAGGGATCTTGACAACAAAGAAGAAATATACTGAGACATTTGAGGTTGTCTCTGTGTTGGACTAAGGTAGTTTAGTTTCCTTGTGGCATTTCTTATGGTAAGTTGTTTTGAACAGAATGGTCTGGTGAGAAATACAACTCAAATAGCGGTTTGGAGAAAACAGTCAAATCTCACTTAGGGAATCAGGAGGAAGCTAATAATTCAGCCAGCTGAATGAAGTCCACTGCGCCTGCAAAGCCCTGCTGCAGTCACAGCTTCGTGTAAAGAGCTCGGGTTCAAGCCCCTGCTCAGGCTGGAGAGTATTTACAATCCTAGTGAGGGGAAGTTTAGAGAGAGAAAAGGGAGGCACTAGGTAACATTAAACTGGAAGAACCTATCTCTTCTGTGCAAGGCATCTCCTTTGGAGTTAGACTGAAGACAGCTCCTGGCATTGTAGTCATAAATGTGGCCTTTTGGTTCACGTAGAACATTTCAGAATCTACAAATGTCCTTTTAGGGTCATCAGCTGAAGTTGAACATCTATGAGCAACCTGATTTTAGCTCTGTTGGAGAGACTTGTAAAAATAGAGTGATTCATGACATTTATTTTTAGTGCTGGGATTTGAACTCAAGGCCCTGCGCTTGCTAGGTAGATGGTCTACTATTGAGCCAGGCCTTCGGGTAACTCAAAGGGATGGGCAGGGTTGGGATAGTCGGCAGGGGAGGGAGGGTGGCGGGAGGGGTGACATGAGTGCACTGCACTCGTAAGTGGACATGTTGAACCAAACTGCCTTTGCACAACTACTTAAAGATGGAAAAAAACGTTTAAAATCAATGGAGGGAGCCAGGTGCCTTGTGGCTCACACCTGTCATCTGAGGATCACAGTTCAAAGCCAGCTCAGACACACAAAGTCCACGGGATTCTTATCTCCAATTCACCACCAGAAAACCAGAAGTGTTGCTGTGGCTCAAGGGGTAGAGAGATAGCCTTGAGCTGAAGAACTCAGCGACAGTGCCTAGGCCCAGAGTTCAAGCCCCATGACCAATAAAACAAATCAACAACAACAGCAACAATCACAACAACAACAAAAACAATGAAAGCAGGTGTTTTTCATGTGTCTTTGTACTGACGTTGAAATTTATACTAAAATTCATTATTTAAAGTAAATCAGGAAATAATAGAAAATGGATACAAAGTGTTTTATGGGTTCATACAATGATGTTTACTGGTATTAATCACAAATAGGGAAAATAGAGCTAGACAGTTGATGGTGCTTTTGAAGAGTATTCAAAATATCTTAGCACTAGGTAAAATACAAAATGACATATTACATTTTATTTCTTGTAAATAGCATATTTGCAAAGTCTGTAAATAATTGTTGGAAGCAACTGGTAGGTAGGTGAAGGAGCAATATTTCCATTAATATCAAGAAAGCTTAAGGGAAAATTTGGTGCTGCAACTGTCATATATTAAAATATGGGTGGCAGAAAGAAAAGAAGAGTTTGTACCTCTAAAATGAATTAGAGTTATTGTTGAAGTAGAAAGAAATCTTGATTTCCTTAATTAGTGTGTGTAGCTAGGAGGCCAGGTAAAAAAAAAACAGAGGTGATTGAAATTAATCTTTGGATTCACAAATTAAAAACAATAAGTCCTGGGCTTCCAACATGAATAATAGGCAAATGCAACAAACAAAATAAAGAGGTGGTTTACCACATTTTGCCCAAAGTGCACAATAACAAAATCCGTGTTTGTGACTAGAAATGAGAAAGACAGTTGTGAAGTCTCCAGGTGGCTGGGCATGGCTGGAAATGAGTACTGACCCAGGGTTTCCCCCCCTGTCAGAGGTTTCACATGAAGTCAGGTCTGTTCTGGAAGGTGCTGATGGCATTATCGACCAGGCCATCCTTGGGTAGAAAAATACGAATGGAAATTTAGCTTTGTCAGGTGAAGAGATGATCTTACCCATTATCATAATTATCCGTGCAGTTTTATTTGATTTGAGATGTTGGAAAAGCCCATGCTTTTTCCCCCTGCTTTATTGTTGTTGCTGATGTTTAGATTCATTACGAAGGTTTGTTACTTGTGAGAGAGACTGCATCTGAGCCATCAATTCTACCTCATCTTTAGAGAAATCTCCCCCCCCCACTCCTGCTTCCCCAGTGTCTTCCTTGTCCTGTCAGCCACAGGCCACAGCAACCTCTTGGGAGACTTTCCAGTAATAATGACATGGCATTCAGGAGACATTTCATCTTTTAGGAATCAGGCTGAGGAAAGGAATACAGAGTAGAACTGTGAAGCTCAATGATAATACCTAAAGGGCTTAACCTCGCTCAGGATGCCCTGTCTTCAATAGTCCGGAAGTGGGCCTTCACTTGATGTTGCTGCTCAGTCCCTGGCTAAGGCCCCAGGAGCGAGTGCTGGCTCATCTCTCTGCACAGAAGACTGAGTTGGCATTGCAGCAGGTGAGCTCCCAGGATCTCTTCTCTCAGGGGTGTCAGCTCTGGTGGGCTGTGATCTCCACCCTGAGCACTTCTTTTCTTCACTGAAGAACTGCTCACTGATCAACTGGTCAACTGTCGGAGGGCAAATTTGATACCAGAGGGCCTGCACGACAAACCCCAGGTATTAACAGCTACTTTGAAAGCACAGGCAACACTGCAAAACTTTATCATAGGATAAAGTGTGCATTTGGTAACAAGATAAACTTATTTTTCTCCTGGACCTAGGGCTTCGCCTTGGGCCCTGGGCGCTGAGCCGTAGCTTTGATGCGTAAGGCTAGTCGTGCTCTACCACTTTGAGCCACAGCTTCAGTTGTGGCTTTTTGTTGGTTAAATGAAGATAAGAGTCCCACAGTCTTTCCTGCCCTGGCTTACTCAGATGCGTGATCCTTAGATCTCAGCTTTGGAGTAGCTGGGATTGTAGGTCTGAGCCACTGGTGCCTCTTAAGATTCATTTTTTTTTTTTTTGCCCCTCCCAGGGCTTGAACTGAGAACCTGAACACTGTCCTTGGGCTTTCTCAAGGTTAGAACTCTAACACTTGAGCCACAGCACCACTTCTGGTGTTTTCTTTTCTTTTTTCTTGCCAGTCCTGGCTTGAACTCAGGGCCTGAGCACTGTCCTTGGACTTTCTCAAGGCTAGAGCTCTACCACTTGAGCCTCAGCACCACTTCTGGCTTTTTTCTACATATGTGGTACCAAGGAATCGAACCCGGGTCTTCATACATGCTAGGCAAGCACTCTACCACTAGGCCAAATTCCCAGCCCCGTAAGATTAACTGTTAGAGAAACAATTTGATCTTAATGTATTTTTTATTATAACAAGATCAAATTCTGTTGTTACAATGATTCATTATGACAGTTAAAGTATTTTATGGTGAGTAAATATGAAATATGAAATATTTACAAAAGTTTTTAACATTTATAAATAGTTCACTGTTAAATAAAATTATTTTTGATTAATTGAACAGAAGATAAAAATAAATGTGTATTAAATCTCTATCATTTTGTCAGATACATGACTTGTTCAAAAAAGAGATAGCCCTTTGGGATAATATTGATATTTAGCTTTTTTAAGTTTTAGCAAGGATTGAAGGGAGAGAGAAGAGAGAAAAATATTTCTTGTTCCCCAAGTAGAAAATGGGAATTAAAGACTCCTTGATTAAAATTAAATTTTTTTGTCTCTACAAGTTCTAAATTTCTTTGTAGAGTTGAAAAGGCATCTTGCTGTAAGAGCATGAAAAGATTTTAAATATGCATGCTAAGTAATGACTGTTCTATTAAATCAGGCCTCTTCTGGTGGGAGTGTGAGAATCCATTGTCTACTAACACAGGGAAACACTAATTTCCCAAGATTCAGTTCTTCCTCATCTTGGAAATGTGCCTTCTAATGTCAAATAAACGCTATAAAAAATTCTAATCTGCACTGCTGCTCTATTATTTATTTATTTATTGCTCTGATAAAAGTAAAACAGCTGAGGGAAAGGAAAGGAACTCACAAATTCACAATAAAAAGTAACTAAACAAATGGTATTAACAACTCAACTTTTGCACTGCTCAGGAAGTCTTCCATTGCTGAAAGGCCTGGCATGACCAATTTGCATGAGAATGAAGTCTTTCTCTGGCTTTCTTGTATGGGGTTAAAATCACAGTATTTTCTTCAGAGAAACCAGTGTATAGCTTGTAAAATGACCAGAGTTTGTACAACTAGGTCTTTACTTTTATGTGAATTGGTCTCTTAGAAAAGCTTTAGAATAGGCAAAAAAGGAATGACCTCTCAGTATGTGTGTGCGTGTGTGTATGTGTGTGCATGTGGCCTTACCACACAGTCTGCCTGTACTTAGGCTTACCTCATAGTTACTGTGAATTGCATTCCTAGACTACATTTCATTAGTAGTGTATATAACAGTTTAAAAATTGCAATAAAATTGGGTCGGGAGTTTGGTCTAGTGGTAGAGTGCCTACCTAGCATGCCTGAAGACCTGGGTTCGATTCCTTGGTACCATATACATAGAAAAAAGCTGGAAGTGGTGTTGAGGCTCGAGTGGTAGAGCTCTAACCTCGAGAAAGTAAAAGGACAGTGCTCAGGCCCTGAGCTCAAGCCCAGGACTGGCAAAAAAAAAATGTTTGTAAATGTTAGTAGCTGACACTTGTGAAGTCATTGAACACTGCTAACACCCTGACGTTTACTGTTTAGAGGGGAAAGCCAATGGTACTCCA
Source organism: Megascapheus bottae (assembly GCF_031878675.1). Lineage (NCBI taxonomy): Eukaryota > Metazoa > Chordata > Mammalia > Rodentia > Geomyidae > Megascapheus > Megascapheus bottae. The sequence continues at coordinate 4,554,462 of NC_143519.1, forward strand.
TGCACTCAGGACGCCATGTGCACTGTCATTCCAGATGGAAGCTCTGCAGGCACAAAGCACTCATTTGCTGTCCTCTGCCCTGGCCTGTGGTTCTAGCTACCTCACCTGAATGCTATTATCCAACTGTTATTCTCTTTCTGGCTTGTTTCACGTGGAATAATGGCACTAGGGTTAGTTCATGATGTAGTATGTACCCAAGTTTACTTAGATGGTAAGAAAAGTAAAAGAGCAGAAAGTCAAACTCAGCAGTCCAGCCAGTTTTCTTCAGAAGGGAAAACCAGGAGGGGCAGCCAGGTCTTCAGCCCAGCTGAAGAAGTAAGGATGCAACTCCCTCACAACCACTACCAGGCAGAAAATGTGGAAGGGGTGAGGTGGAGGCAGCCAGGACAGCAGACTTCTCTAGGTTTCAGTAGCATCTGTGTCCACCAGGGGCATTAGCGCCAGATATGGCTGTGGTCCCCAGCTCTCTTATAAGATGGCCCCGTGTGTTTGTTCAGGGGCAGTGGAGGGGGCATGCAGGACCCAGGGAGACGAGCCTGAGAAGATCAGGGGAGGACAGTGCTGAGACATGGCTGTCCGGGGAAGGCGAGTGCTTTCAGTGAAGTGATTTTCCATCATCTCCAGCACCCGTCGTTGGCCCATTCACTCGGGATCGTGTCTACTTCTTGCCTATGCTGACTAATGCCCAAGGAATAAATTAGCATTTAAATATCCATTGTAACTTCAGCTTTCACTTCTTTTGGATGAGGGCCAGTAGTGGCTGTCCTTACGGTAGCTTTGTGTTTAACTTTTAAACTAACCGACTGTCTTTCACAGTGGCTATACCTTTTTATTTTTCTTCTTGTGAGTGAAAAATGTAGATTCCAAGCCTGGGTAAATTCTGCAGTGCACTCTGTTTTCTTTCCAAGAGCGCAATCATTTTATTTCCTTAAAAATACTACTTCTTCATCAGGCGAATGATAATGGAAATGATCTGATTGGAGCTGAAAAGCTCATTTTCTTGGAAATTCATTTAGATTGCTGTCCAGCTAGAAATGATTTTAATTAGATTACATGAAGGAGAGAATCAGTCTCAGAAATCCAATTGTCTGTATCTCATCACTTTGTCTGGGCAGCTCTGCCCTGCTCTTCTGCATCCCATCTCTTGCTCTTCCTTCAGCTTTGCTTCACTGGCAAGTTATTTATAGTGACTCTCCCTTTTCTACAACAGCAAACTCAAGCCCTGAACATAGCAATTATGGCTACGCCATAATCAGCTTCTCTGGGACTGATCCCCTGTCTTGTATTTAGCTCTAATCTTACATGCACGAAAAGCTGGGCTTCTTGGTCGCACTTCTCCACCTGTGGTCTTGCTGTGATTTGTAACTGGACAAGTACATTTCACCTGAATTTACTTGTCTTCCCATTTCAGATCATGCTGCTATGGAAACTTTTGTTTCCTTCTGGACACACCCATCTTTGTGTCTCAGGGTGCAGAGCTGAATGGCTTTCTGGATGTGTTCCTAGACCATTGCTAGGGGAAATGGAGATGGATGGATAAATGGATATTTTTATGGACGGATACACGGATGGATAAATGGATGGAGCGGTCTGGCAGGAGGACAGGCAAATGAGAGAGAGAACGAGGGAGAGAGAACTCTTTCGACTCTGCTTAACGTTTCTTTGAACAGGACTTTGAGAGACCCCATTTCTCACTCTCTCCTCATTGTCTCTGCATTCTTAGGATGGTGACACTGAGGGCACTGGCTCCAGGTTGCTTCTATTTACAGAGGGTTTTCTGAACCATCCTTCTGCAAAATACCCTGGACCCAGACCAGTCTGTTCCCTCTGGGGCATCTCTTGCCATCCCTTCTTTTTCACTCTGAGAGGAAGTTACCCAATTCTTTCCCCTCATCCCCTCATCCCCATATGGGGTCCCATTTGTTTTATGGCACTGAACACGTAGTTGATTTTAGTGATCTACACACAATTTCCTAAGGGAGATACTGTACTTACGTGTTTATACATTCCTTGTGCTCTTCCCTTGAAAGACTGATTCATTTTCTTATTATTTTTAAGGAGTTGCCATTCAGCAAAGCAGTTTACGAATTCAGTGCATCTGGATCATTGTCATCCTTTCCAGCCCTCTCTTCCCTTTCCCTATCTTAATTTTAGGTTATGTAATATATTCTTTTTCAATTTAGCAAAGTAGTTTGTGTGTATATTGTATCTTGGTCTGTGATTTTTCTTTTATGGCTTATAGTAACTGTGAAAAAAATGAGTGCCTTTAATTTTAGGTGAGGTATTTTGAGTATCATTCCCTTTCCATCCAGAGTGACCACAGTGGACGTTGAAAGGTTTACTCTACAAGGTCATCCAATTTCAAAAGAAAGAAAAACACTGAAGCTTATTAAAAGCAAATGAAAATCATATTAAATCACATTATTGAGATCACCAAAATGAACTTCATTAAATTGAGAATTTGAAAATTAATAGCTGCTTCTGTATGAAATCATTAATTTTGAAGGAGGTTGAGATTGTGTTGTTTTTAGGCATAACAACTTTATGATTAAAGCCACAGCAGCTAATTTTTTTTACACAATATAGAGGTAGACATAGATTTTAGATGGGACTTTATGAAAACAAATCAAGCATATTCCAGTGATAGGTTGCTTGAAAACTCATGTTTCTTGTCCCTGAGTCATTCCTGATCCCATACAAACCTGTGGTGACACCCTCCGACATCCCAGTTCTCATATTTAGCTGGGCGGCTTGGTGTGACTACTCTCCGTCCTCACCCCATGTCCCCTTCATAAATTCATAGCTATCAAATCTCATACCTCCACTCTTTTCTAAGGAATCATGCCTTAGGACCTCCTATGACATCGTGACGTGGAAGAAGAGTGGGACAATGGGCTGATACATCTAAAAGACAAGACCTAGGAAGGGCCTTGCTGTATAACAAGGCCCCCGCACCATCACTGATCCAGTCTTGCTAACTGGAGAATGCTTCATCTTAGGCCCAAAGCAACAGGGTCAAGAGACCCAGGGATGAAACCTCCAAAACCATGACACAAAAGAAACCTTTCCTCCTGTAAGATGTTTCCTGCAGGGATCTTGGAAAAGCAGCACAAATATTTTATCTTGATCACTGTGAACACTAGCTTCTCAGTAGTCATTTGCATAATAAATGGGAATGGTATGTTTTGGGAGCTAATAAAATCAGCAAATTTGGTGTGCCTGCCCTGTACTTAACATGTCTTTGTGAGTATATGACTTTCTTTATACTGGCCAAAGTCCAAGATGAGAACTGTGAGAAAATGAGACAGTTTTTCTATATCCTGGATGCAGTATTTCACAGGACTACAGGGTGTGATTAAATTCATACATTCAATTTTGAGTTAACCTGGGAATTAAATGTGAAATCTCATCCATGTCCTAAAATGTTATCTTTGATTTGATCCTGAACCTCTTGGTAGTAACAAATTTGATCACAAATCTGAGAGCAGATGTATAGCTAAATTTTAATAAAATACGTAAGGCACCCTGCCTGCTTGTGAGATAAAAGAGAGCAGCTATTTCAAGAATAAAACAGGTGACCACTGTCTTAGGAGGATTCTGAATAAAACATGGTAGAATTTTTCATGTGTTTCTGATTATGAAGATCAAAGTTATGCCCCAGTTTCAGTGCCCATGGTGGTTCAATATAATACCACATACAAAGGCTGTGAGGCTTTCTGTTTTAATGGTCACAATAATTGATGCTGCTTTCTAAGTGTCACACCACATCTGCTACAGAACTGAAACCTGGAGGCAAGGGCTAACTCCTCTCCTTCAATTTCTCTCCCTGGTTTTGCTTTGTTTTCTGAGCCAGCAGAGTACGTCTGAAACATGATTGAGATTGAACAGTTAAGCAGCCTCCCTGTAGCTTTGAGTTACCCTCATTCCCAGAACTGCTGTGGTTTATATTTCTTGGTATCTTTTGGATCAATTATTGTATTACAATTTTAGAATTCTGATATAATAATTAGAATTCTCTACTGTTTAGTAATTTTTGCTAATGATTCACATATAACTAGGCTTCATAACATTTGTAAGTCTTGTTGAAGAACACTCATCTTGAAAAGTATCTCCAACTATGCCTCACCCCAAGGATTTTTTTTTTTTCTGATTTGAGGATAGGAAATTTTTCGGGATTTATTTTTTTTAAAGTAGTCAATTTGATTCAAATAGAACATATCCAGTATTTTTCTAATAAAGTAAGACATCTTGGTATAATTATAAAGTAAGACATCTTAGTGTAACAATTTTATTTATTCCTCCTGCAGGTGATGTAAAGAATCTGTTTGGTGCCTATGGAATGTACTGAAGTTAAATCATAAATCAATTATAAAAATAGATCTGTGAGTTTAGGAGAGAGACCTAAATATTTTAGGCTTTGGAGTCCTTCAAAATGTGACATATTTTTTTTTCCTCTTGTTTTCTTACATGTCAGGAAATATCCTGTTCTATGATCACAGCATGGAGCCAGGATTTATTTTCAGATCCTTTCTGATTCTTCAAATTTACAATGTAAAAAACACTGTAAAATTCCTGCTAAAAATGAGCAAGTTGAACTCCATCCGTGTTGAGAAGCGAGCAGTGATTTTGTGTGCATTGCTCTCTGACCTCTCTGTGGTCAGTTCCCTTGGCGTGCCTCTGAGCCTGAAGGTCTTTGGCCGGGCTGAGTCAATGAAATATTTATGCATCAGAGGGTCCTGCGGAGCCTTCCTATCGGAGCCTGTGCAGTAACGCGGCTTGTACACAGCGTGGCCTTTGATGTGCTCAGGGCGTTTTGTAGGCTCTATGATCTTCACCACACCACCCATGAAGGAGGTGCGGTGGGGGAAGCTGGGTCTTGTTTACAAAGGAGAGAAAGGTAGCAGAGCGGATCTGCACTGAGACTCACCCAGGGGCAACCAGCCCTGCCTGTTCCAAGGTACAGGAAAAGGATTAGTTTCACACTGTCTGCAGGGAGTTGTAACCTGGAAACTTCTGACTTCCCAGAACGCCCAATGTCTCATGCTTCATGACTGCTCAGGCCCTTTCCAGTTCTAGAATTCCACCGCCCTGTCCAGAATCGCAGCTCGCAAGCAGGCCAGGGAGAGAGCAGTTGAGAGAGAGAGAGAGAGAGAGAGAGAGAGAGAGAGAGAGAGAGAGAGAGAGAGAGAGAGAGAGAGAGAGAGAGAGAGAGAGAGAGAGAGAGAGAGAAGCAGACAGACAGACACAGAGAGAGACAGAGAGAGACAGAGAGAGACACAGAGAGAGACACAGAGAGAGAGGGGGAGGGACAAAGAGAGACACAGAGAGACAGAGAGGCACAGAGAGAGACAGAGGCAGAGAGACAGAGACAGAGAGACTCAGAGAGAGGATTTTAGTTTCTTCCACCACACAGTAAGTAATAGTGAGATGGTGTAGTAGGTGCCTATTTGTAGCATCTGGCACATATTAGATCCTCAGTAAATAGGCGTAGAGGAAGATGAGGAGGGAGAGGAGGGGGAAGAGGATGAGGAGCAGGAGCAGGAGCAGGAGGAGGAAAGCTGACTATTCAGGGGCCTCCCTTTTGTGGTCTCCTTCCTTCATTAGGCTTTGCCTTCTAAAGTTCCATCTCCCCATAGTATTGTCATCAGGGGGGCATGCCTTCAACACTGGAGCCTGTGGGGGCCATTCCCCATGTAAACCATAGCTGAGCTAGGCTGGAAGGCCTTTGGGCAGGGTGGTCAAATGGGGTGGGGTTGTCTAGAATCATTGGGTTGAGAGAGGAAGAAGAATGGCTAGCCCTTTCTGAGCTGGTTTGTCTTTCTTGAAGGAACAGGGGACATGGGGCGAGATGGAGTGAGAGAGGACGGAGGGAACATTACAGAGTCATCATATTTCTCTCTTTTGGAGGACAGTGGTATCGGGGTTGGATTCGGGTACTTAGGTAGGCACTCTACACCTGACCCACATCCCTGCTCACTCCTTCCTCCCTCTCTCCCTCCCCTCCCCCTTTCCCTTTCAGCTTGTTTGCTTGTTTTGAGACAAGGCCATGCAGCTCAGCTGTGGCTCTTGCTTCAGTCTTCTACATGTGTTCATACAGACATATGCTACCGTCCTCAGCTGTGCTGTTCCCTAAGTTAAGGATTTCTAGCGTTTTCATAGCCACTCACTTCACTTTTATTTTTTTCTGGCAGTGCTAGAGTTTGAAGCAGGAACTTGAGCTGGCTGGGCAGGTACACTATCACAGGTACTGTACCACTGCCCAGACCAGAGGATGAGCTCAGAGCGGAGGGTACAGAAACTGACTCCCTCTCTTTCTTTCTTTCTCTCTTTCTTTCTTTTTTTTTCTTTCTTTCTTTCTCTCTCTCTCTCACACTCACACACACACACACACACATACACACACACAGTTTTGTGATTTGTGCTGTGCCACTTCCCTCCCTCCCTCCTTCCCTCCCTCTCTTCCTCCTTCCCTCCTTTTCTTCTTTATTGTTTTGTCCATCATGAGGCTTGAACTCTTGGCCTGGGCATTTTCTCTGAGCTCTTCAGCTCAAGGCTAGAGCTCTACCCATTTGGCCACAGCACCACTTCTGATTTTCTGGTAGTTAATTGGAGATAAGAGTCTCACAGACTTTTGTGCCCGGCTTAGAACTATGATGCTCAGATCTCCTGAGTAGCCAGGATGGCACGCATGAGCTGGCTTGGCTGGGCCAATTTGTGTAAATTCTTCCATGCTCACGTAACTGAATGTGGAGAACGGGACAACTGCCTCCCGTCAGTACCTGGAGGCTGCGTGGTCAGCTCCTGAGGACCGCAGATGTGGACAAAAGAAAGGGAGGGAGGGAGGGACGACAGAGCAGTCAAAACTGGCAGGTGGCCACATAAAGCTCAGCATTCTGGGGCTGTTTGATAGAGGAGCAAATAGAGTCGTTCTGCTGAGCACAAACACAGCACATCATTTATAACGTTGCTGAGGCTCTGAATATGGAATGAGCCCGGCATGGCCTTGATGGAGCACTGAACGCCCCAGCACTCTTGGGCCCCTCCACTCACTGTGGAGCTGAGTGAATGCGGACATGGCTTGTCTGGTTTTCGTCACACGTGGGGTGCTTGCCGCATCTGCTTCAAGCCGCTGCAGGGAAGTGAAACGTGGTCCTGCAGGGGAAGCATTATTGATGCAGAGCTTTGGGCAGAAGTGAATTCATCTAGAAGTTGTGTGTTGACATTCCAGCCCCCCATATCTCCAGACTAGGAGGAGCAGAAGAGGAGCAGGTGACACAGTGGTGTGTCCCCAAGGCAGACATTGAGAAGAATGGCCAAGACAGGCCCCGGAACACCAGTCCTTTTGAGCACCTCAGGCTCCAACTTCCAGCCTTCAGAATCAGAGAACAATATAAGGATATGTATCCTCAAAGCCATCCCATCCACGGCAGCCTGGTAAATAAATACATGTGGTCAAATCAAGATCTTGGTACAAAGGAGGGCAATAAAAACAAGCAAGTGATTTGAAAAGTAAATTGAATTTAAAATTTAGTAATCTAAATGTACTGTTTTGAAGACTACAGTGCATGTTGAAATGTTATTGTCAACTGTGAGAATAATTAAATTACTATATATGTATTTATTTTTTGGGGGGGTTAAAATAGCAGCAAGTAGGAACAAAACAGAGCCCTACAGGAAGGATGCAGTGAGGTGTTGACATCGCTGGGGAATGTTGGAGATGTGCTGGAGACCCGTGCAAGTCCTCGTGCTTGGTCTTAACAGCAGCAGGGCCCGCTGAGGTGGTGTTGGCGATAGTTCATGTGTTCAGTTGAAGTCTATGCCTCCAAGGTGTACCTGAATACCCACCATTAAAAGCCTCATGCCCAAATTCTGCTTGCATTGCAGTTTGTTTTTATTGCAGGCTTTTGGCTCGTTTTCTCTTTCTTGCTGCAGAGTTCTGTAAATTCTCATAGAATGAAAAGCCTTCTGACTTCTGCAGCCCTGAGCTGCTAGGTTGAAGCTAGTTTTTTGAAGATGCAATCACTATGTCTGGGAATTTGTGACAAGGGAAAGAACACGGGGTCGGGGGGGGCGGTCCCTGGGCTCTGGACATTGGGTGGGGCTTGGTGTGGTCCTGGAGGGGTCGTCCCTTGCTTGGAGACACAAGGGGTTTTTTGGTCCCTGTACTTTTTCCTGAAGGAAATGGGCACACTAATGCAGATAGCAGTGAGTCACAAACACAACCCACGTAGTTCAGAACACAAGCTGCAATCCACACAGGACATATTGGTATTACAGCGCTTCAGATGCTATGAGATCAATAAGCAATCAACTCTGACAAGTCACCTGAAGAAGAAACCATACAACTTGGTCACCTGGTAGGAAATCTTTAATGCAGAAAGAGAATTATGTAAATTCCAGCAGCTCCAGCGAATCGTGGAGGCACTTCACAGATATAAGGAAAGACGTTATAGCAATATAAATAAGAAAGAATAAGAAAGCCCATTGTTCTAGAGAAGTAAAATAGTCTTAGGGCCAAGGTTTCCTCACTTGCTAGAAGCAAAGCCATCTTTTGGGTCTCATGTTCTGATGTGGTTTCTGATGGGCGGGCCTGGTTCTGAGAAGGACTGACCGCGCTAGGATTTTGTCAAGCTCCTTAGCGATGCTGAAGTTGGTGAGAAATCCACACTCATGATGGGTGAGCATCTCACAGAGGAACTTCTCAAAGCCAAGGACAATCTTACTCAGTATTGCATGCTTAGGATGCAGTCCAACAATTCTCTGGTTAGCTGACCTAATGACAGTTTTTGTAGCATGTGTAGATGTGTGCATGGATGTGTACATGCATGGAAAAGTAAAAATACAAAATGAAAATAAAGTACATTCTATGCTTTTCTAATCCTTTATTCTTCTAGGATGCTAGGCTCATAAGAGTTATAAGAATTTATACTATGCTAGAATTATTATTATTGTTATCCTCCTCTTCTTCCTCCTCCTCCTCCTCATCATCATCAGTCACTCATGGGGATTGAACTCAAGCCCTGAGTATTTTCTTTGAGGTTTTCAGCCCAAGGCTAACACTTCTCATTTTCTAGTGTTTAACTGGAGATAAGAGTCTCACAAGCTTTCATGCCTGGGCTGGCTTTGAACCTTGATGCTCAGATCTCAGCCTCCTGAGTAGCTAGGATTACAAGTGTGAGCGAACAGCACCTGGCTTACACAGTTTTAAAAAATAATGAAATAAAACATTATTTTTTTTGAAAAAATTACCTTTTAAACGATCCCATCCATATTTTTTAAAGATTTTTTATTGTAATTAATAAAAGGGTTACATGATATTTGCCAGATAGGAGGTGCATTAATTCACATACATTGATACCCTTTCACATGTCTTGGTACCCATTACCCATCCGTATTTTTAAATTTAGTTTTATAAACTTTTTCTTTTAAATTTCATTTTACACAGCAACAACAGCAGAAAATTTATGATATGCAGAAAGTAGGAAGGTTTTTGTTTTATTTAACGTTGTGACAGTTAAAAATCAAACCAAAAGCCTTACCCATCATATGCCAATGGTCTACATAGAAGTCTTAGAGTTCCTCATTTCTTAAAAACTACATTTTTATTATTATCAGTTGTACAAAGATATTATCATTCAGTAAATCAGTACCATGTTTCTTGATGTCACTCCTTTTGTTACTCTCTCTCCATGATAGAGTTTTTGTGGGTAATCAAAGAGCCAATAGGGACAGATGCAAAGAAGCAAGAGAGAAGCACTGCCTTAAAGTAGGGTATGTCAAGCTATGACATCATGAAATTCCTGACACAGGAAGTGTATACAAATAGATAGGCCAGTTGTTTGTAGACTTCTTCGCATGCAGATGGAGTGGCTAGAGAGATGGGATTTCATCCCATCCTGGTGTCCCTGTGGAGAAGGATGGAGACGATGGGAGGTGAAGCAAACAGTGTGACAAGTGTTTGAGAATTACAGTGCACGCTGTACTGTTTTTAAATTTCAGCAAGTTACTCTTCAAAGACTGTTTGCTTCTTTGGAAGAAAGAAAATGACACGAATCACGTAAGCGTCACTAATACTTCGTTGGTGGTGGTAGTGGTGATAGTGGGACTTGAACTCAGGGCTTGGGCACTGTCCTGAGTTTTTTCCCTCCAAGCACTTGAAGTCATAGTGCTCCAGCCAGTTTTCTGGTAGTTATTTGTAGATAAGAGTCACAGATTGCCTGGACTGGATTCAAACTGTGATCATCCTGAGTAGATATGATTACAGACCGTGAGCCTCCAGTCCCAGCTGTGTGTTACGTTATTGTTTTTTTAAAATGAAAGCCTCATTCTCCTTTCTCCTGAGTACACAGTGTTCTGTGACTCAATTCCTTCTTTCCCATAAGCACCCTAATTTGTGGTCACTGCTGATTTCCAGGATGTAGATATCTCCGTCATGGTCAATTTCACGGGAACAATGATAGAATCGCCTTCTTGCAGCATTGTTTATGGGTTGGCTGTGAAGAGCCACTGGTCTGAGTCAACTGCAGAACAAGTCCGCCTCCATGGTTCCCTGCCTCACGGCCCTCTGCCATGGGGAAGCATGGCAGAGACTCAGCCAGTGAGCAGCTTCTGCTCATGCCAATTAGAGAAGGAAGTTCAAGGATGGAGGACTGGCCTGGAGAGATGCTCACCCGCAGGCTGACTGATACCCGAGAGAAGACATGAGACAATGAGACAAAAGTCAGCACTGACCCCTGCAGGGGCCCAGGTTTGTTCTTAGGTAAAAAGAGAGGTGAAGATATGACGAATTTGCTGGAAAGTTGGGACAGGAATTAAGGAAACAGTGGGCAGGTGTGTTAAAACAGATGCCTCTTTGGGGGTATGTGCTCTTGAAAATTTAAAATTACCTTATGTGTTTCTCCAATTAAAGTGCTATATTCATGAACATAATTATTCAGTAGTTCTTTGTTAAATGAATTTTGAATTTTAAAACTGTGTTCTTCCAAATTAGCCATTAAATAGATGAGCATTTCTATTTGAATTTAATTCCATTACCTGACAAGCGCTAGTTCTTCATAATAATGACAAAAGTGTGATTAGATCATTAAGTTCCATGCACCAGAACCATTTTCAAATGATAGGCGCTTCATGCATTTGCATTAAGATATAGCTTAATCCACAACCAGAAATCACATACATTTCAATGTTTGCTAAAAGAATGGCATTGTCTGGCCAGATGGATGTCAAATCACATGAATACTTTTACTTTTCCATCTACAAAATTAGATTTTTATAGGTAACGGGTGCATTGGACAGGTTAATTATTTAGCACAGCAATATATATATATATATATATATATATATATATATATATATATATATATATGCTGGCAAAGAAAAACACCACTCACCTCAGTCAACATGCTAATGTCAGTTTTTCTCAGTCTTTAATTAGTCATTCTAGTTTTATACAAAATATGCAGATACAATTATCAAGCCCTTTTGGTTGATTTATTCACAGGCTGCTTAAAAGCAATTGTTTTGCCTAATTTCTAATCAAACAAATGATAGGAGAGCTGTGAATCACATTTCAACTTTTTCCATTTTGACATTATTTATGAATCCTAACGTTTTGAAGGTAATACTAAAATTAACTAGCTGAAGGAAATTTATTACACAGAGGTAATATTGAGGCCTTGGATACACATTGCCTTTTGAAGGAAAAAAAAGTACAGAAGTTAGATTGAGTTGCTTCTCTGTAGTTCTATGGGCTAATAGGAGAAGACATTTACTATCAGAAATAGGACCGAATTAAAAGAGCTGCGCTCTGGCTCGCATTCTCAGTCTGGACTCCAGGAGCAAAAATTTTCCAAGGCTGACTTTTAAAAAGTATTTTCTTATAATCATCCATTGATAATATAAGCTGGTTTCACAGTAATAATACTAGAAATGCACATGTGCGTGCACGCGCGCGCGCGCGCGCACCCCCCCCCACACACACCACACACACACAATGTACTTTGATACTCTTCATCCCTCTCAGAACCTCTTCTTTCCCTTCCTTCTCCTATGAGTCCTCCACCCACCCATTTAGCTTCCTATTTTCACTATCATCATGATCATATAAAGTGTAGATTTTTCTAGAGGAGCAAAAATATGCTCTATGTACCCTTCTGAATTTGGTGTATCTCATTCTACATGGTGATTCCCAAGAACGTTTGCACTGAGGCAGAAGTCAAAGGAGAACACCCACCTAGACCCTTCTAAGCAGGCAACCGGCAGGATTCGATGGCCTACACTGCAATTCTAGGCGTAGACAGGGAGATCATTGTTCAAGGCTGGCTGGGACAAATCGAATGGGAGTCAGGCTCAGGGATGAGGCCTTGCATTCAAACCACAGTACCACTGAAATAAAAGAGACGAAAACAAAAAGCGGAAAACAAAGAAGTACATTTTCTGGAATGAGCTGCACAGAAGTGTTTAAAAGCTCAATTGTGCATACATACTTGAGGAAAATGACACAAAATTCATGACAAGGTTGCTGTGTAAACCTGGTGTTAATCAGAATTCTCCATGCCTGGGCCATGACTGCACTTGTAAACTCTTCTCCTCTACTCTCCTGCTTTGTGCCCAGCTGACACTGGTGGCAGTTGAGGTCCCCGTACTGAGGACCCTGGGGTTAGATTAAAAAACTCTTTCCCTTTGGATCATGCACTTTGCTTTTGTTCTGCTTTTTGTGGGTTTCCTCAAAGGCCACAGCAAAGGTCTCAGCTCTCTTGGAGATGGTTTAAAAACAGACAGGTAAAGCTTCTGACCCATCTGCCAGCACAGAGCAATGGCTCATGCTCTCATGCTGTGACCTTGTGGTCTCGGTGCTTCACTCTGAGCTGTGTTTTGTGGCACTGATGCCCACGGCTGTCAGAGGTGAGGCCAGAAAAGCCAGGCAGCGCTTGCCAGTTTGCCATGGGACAGAACTGCAGGGAAACATTGTCACCCTGAGGGCTTTGCACGCAGCAGAGCACAGGGCTAGAAAGGGAAGCACAGCCAAGGAGCCTTCATCTCCTAGGCCCCGCTCTGTCTTTTCCTCCCATGTAAACCCTGAAGGCTTTCACGAAACCCAAACCCCAGTCATCTCTTGTTTAGTATCAATCGTCAGGCCCAGGCTGGGCAGGAAAATGAAAGGCTGCTATGGTTTCCAATGACTGCTTGCACTAGATACTCAGAGCAGTCTGCCCTTAGGAAAGAGGATGTCCCCATGTGTCGTTCTATCCTTTTATCTCCAGCTCCCAAGATCTATCAGGAAACCTCACTCAGAAGCCAATGGTTCATGGAGAGGTAGCTTGCAGCCACACGCAGCCCGACCCCAGCATCCCGCCCAGAGCTCAGCTTGCTTCATGATTTGGGGGCAGTTAGGATTGGGGGAAATTTCTGGAACTGGAGGTGGCCATTTGAGCGCTGGTTGGTGTCAAAGGAGGTATACTATTCAAGGTGACGGAAGTGTTGAGAGCGAGGACAAATGGTACTCGTGATACTTGGTGCTTTAGATTTTCTCCTTAGTGTGAAAAAAATGACTATTTTCTGCCTTATTTTCTGTTTTTAAAACTCCAGTGTTGAGATTCAGAAGCTCTTTGTCACAAACATTGCGAACATTAACCAACTTAATTTCTGTTGCTCTGCTACTTAGGTTGCTGTCTCTGCATTAATGACCCAGGCAAGTGGGGAGAAGTGAGTCTTTAACTTTGAAGTGAAAAGCTTTCCAACAGTGATTTTTGGATATTCATGGCCCAGTGCCTCAGTGGCTGGAACTAGAGGCCCCAATCCATCCTGTCTCATTTCCAACCCTCCTGAAGCATCTCGTGGTTGTTGGGCTTCAGCTCTCTAAGCACTGGCAAACAGGACTTCAGTTCCACCGTGTGTCAGTGCCACCTCTGCTCCTGTGCCTGCACTGACTGGAGCAGCAGGTACAGCTGCTTGCATGGTTTGTCTCCCTTGCCTTGCTCCCATGACAGGGTACCCCGGATACTTGCATGCTACCTGTTGCCAGGGTGTTTTAAATGAGGCTGCTGGGCTGGGTGGTTGATGTGATGGTGGAAGGTAATATTTTCAACACCACTTAATGATCTCTTCTTTCATTTTTGCCATGGGAATGGGGTACCCGAGTCTCAGTCAGTCAGACCGCACGGATTGTCAGGCTTTTCTCTTCAGAAGGGATTGCAGGTCCCTTATCCAGATCTGCTTATCCTCACAGCTTCAGCTCGTCCTGGAGGCCTGAGCTGATAGAATATTCGTCTGCTAGTCAGGAAATCCATGGCATGTTATCTAAAGACAAGAAGAAAAGTGTGATGATAGAAGAGAGGTTGACATAAAAGGGAGGTACTTTGTTTCACATCAGGAGAGAAGGGAGAGGGAGTGAGTTAAGCTTCAGGATTGCATGGGACTTCCATTGTCTTTGACCTGGCGTAAGCTGTGATAAATCCTCAGCCACAGCAGTAACACTCTGCCACCTCTGGACTGCGAGCCCCCCTCCCCCACAACGTTCCCATATCCTAGGTGTTTATTCATTTTTATAATTCTAACTTTAATGTCTCCTAGAGGTGAATCTCAAAGGCTTTCTGACACTGTTTAAATCTAAAGTATTCGATTTAAATGGAAATTAGTAGGACCGTTCCACCATGTCATCACTGTGGTAGGCAGCTTGGTGGATTTTTCCAAAAAACAAACGAGGCATGGTTCAGGTTCAATCTCTTCTCTGTCACCTCTCCTTATATTGGCATTGTGTCTCCCTTGACTATGCTGGAAGTGTAGTCTTTTGGAAAAGAAAATGGAGAGTGGCATCAGTTGTACAACACGTGTTCAACCACCACAGCAACCAAGGAGGGAAATAAACCAAGGAAAATGACCAGGTTTCCATCACTTAGGCTGGGGCCGGGCTGCAGAGGCATGGTCTACAGGGAAGCCAGAGACTGCTGGACAGTGCAGTCTTCCCAGTCTCCCAGCTAAAGAAGGAAGGGGTGGCACCCATCAGGCCCTACCAGAATCAGTGTGTGGCTGAGTGTGGCTTTTCTCAGTTGGGTAAATTCTTAGATGTGGCGTTGTTAGCTAAAAAAAACCTGACATTAAATGTTCTAAAGGAGATCTCGGTTTTTCCTTGCCAAAAACATGACCCCATTGTTAACCCCACGCTGGCATCGTGTTATAGATTATGTTTTCTCATGTTCTTGCCACTCCTGTGGGCAGTATTAATCTCTTAACTGCAGCTGATTGGAAGCTGAAAGATGAAATCTTATTGTTACTTGAGTTTAATGGTTTCTGAGTTTGACCAGCTTTTCAAATGATTAATGGCCACCTCTGCTGTGACTCTGTACCCTCTTTCCCAGTTAAAATGTGAGATACCCTTCCCTATTGACTTATAGGAAGGTTTCCTATTCTTAGGAAACCTGAAAACTGTTGTCTGTCCTGTTTATTTCTTTTCCTTTTTCTTTTTGTTCTTTTTCCTTTTCAATTTTTCCCCTTCACTTCTCAGTTGGCTGATTTTTTTTGTGGCCTGGTCACTGTCATGGAATATTTTCACTCAATGCTACTTTGAGCCACAGCACCACTTCTGGTTTTCTGGTGGTTAATTGGAGATAAGAATCTCCTGGACTTTCCTGCCTGAGCTGGCTTAAACTGTGATCCTCAGATCTCAGCCTCTGGAGTAGCTAGGATTACAGGTGTGAGCCACAGGTGCCCAGTTAGTTGACTGATTTTTTTTTGACAGAGGAATTACATTTCCATTTTTCTCTATATAACAGATAGCATATTTCTTTTTTTTTTGCCAGTCCTGGGCTTGAGCTCAAGGCCTGAGCACTGTCCTTGGACTTTCTCAAGGCTAGAGCTCTAACACTTGAGCCTCTGCACCACTTCTGGCTTTTTTTTTTCTATGTATGTGGTACCGAGGAATCGAACCTGGGTCTTCTTGCATGCTAGGCAAGCACTCTACCACTAGGCCAAACTCCCAGCCCCCAAATAGCGTATTTCTATATGTTGTTCCCATACAGTTAAATTAAACAAATGTCAAGACTTCTTTTCTGTTTTAGTGTTTTGGCTTTACATTTTGAACCACCAGGATTTGCCTTCTAAGTGGCCACCAGTCTCTTCCCATGCTACTAATGGTGATGCCACTTCTCAAAATGGTGGCCAGTGCTTTCCCCACTGTGGGAGGCATCCGTGTCTCCATACACAGCAGACTCTAGTTGGGCTTTTCTAGTCTGGCGCACTTTCTCTCTGTCTCTAGTCCTTAGTAATATACTACTTGAATGATTGTTTCAAGTTTTGCTCTTTAGCATTTTTCTTACTTATGTGAAAATGTGTCTTTCCCAATGAACCCCTGAAGTTGCTTGATCAGATTCTACAAGATTCATTCTAGAAACATGACTTCAGTCTCCCTTAACCCTAATAGTAATTCGTGCCAAATTTACATCTTTACCAGATTAGTATTTCTGTTCATAAACAAGTTGTACTTTATTTGATGGAATTGGTGATGGTCTTCGTATACTTCCTTGAACTTTCTCATCCCCTCAGATTGTGGCTGTTTATAGAAAATATCCAAATACGGGAGCAGAATTGAAAAGGATGCGTGCAACGTTTGCTTCTATTGGTTTCTAATGTTTTCCAAGTGAAAGGCAATTCCACTGGGATTTTTAAGACGTTGACTGTCTTTCCACATGGACATACTCTGCATCTTCTTATGTGTGTTCTGTAGAGCTGATGGCAGAGACCTCACATTAATCTGTCTCTTACATTCAGAAACATGGGTTCTCTCTGTCTTTACCAGAACAGGGAAGCCCAGACTGGTGACCCTTGAGGGAGAGACTGTATTATTGTATCGGAGCTAGTCAGTCGCTTCCTGAGTTTGGAGTATTGGAGAGACAGGGAATACATGGCAAAATGGCAAAGGGTGGGCATTTTCCCAGTTTCTCAAGACTTAGTTGCCCTTGGAATGTGGATCAGTTGCCTTTGAAATCTGTTCAAGTGTTGTGAATCACAAGAACATAAGACATACGTATATTAAAATGTAAGAGTGTATTTCCATTCCAAATTCGATTATATATTGGATTACCCACTGCCTTTAAATGTTTCCACAACTTCACTACCCTTCCAGCTCCTTCATTCTGAATTTCCTACCTATAATTCTGTTTCATACACAAACAGATTAAAATATGTGCTTTTTCTTAGAGAGGAAAAGAAGTTGGCTTAAAAAATGGTGAGTGGGTAATTTTTCTTGTCGAGCTGCTCCTAAATTTTTGTTGGATTACTCTTGTACACTGGAGCCAACCATTTGCACAGTATGTACACATTGCAAAATCCAGTACAATTAAAAAGAAAATTAACTTGAAAATTCTTCATAAATTAGACATTTTGTTTTATCCTGCCCCATTTAAGAATGTGATGTCATCACGATGCATCTTCTCTTGCGAGGTTATTATTTCAGAGCCAAATATCATGACATTGGAAGAAGAAAGCTCACGTATGACATGACAGATCACGTTAGAGAGCTTCCATACTTTCTTTAACCACAATACTTATTTCATGCCAATAGTTCTCTGTGCCAAAATAAGCTCTGATTATGGCAGTAATTTGGAAAACTTATGTTACATTTTTTTGGAGGAGAGGAAAGTCACAAAAAATACAGTTTACTAAATTGAGAATGACTTGGAAGCCACAATATTCAAAAAAGAGTCAGAAAGTGCTATTTTTTCTTATCACTTGGGTATAATTGGCTCCTGAAAGGTTACTTTCTACATATTTAATTCCTGTGGGTCCTCAGTACATTAAGTAATTTAGCTATTGCCAAGTAAGAAAGAAGTTTAAAAATCAAGAATGATGAAATGAGTTCTTTTTAAATGTTATATTTTATCAAAATTGGATCATGTAGGCAATTGGTCTGGTCTTTATGTCTGCATTTTGGTGCATAAGTTTTCTTCACTTGAAGGAGTTTTAAATTAAATAATGTGATTCTTAAAACAACTACAATGAAATACTTAAAATATGGATGGTTAAGACTTTATTGTAAAATTTTTCATAAAGTGAGAAAATTATAGTAAACTCCCCTAAATATATGTGTTTGTTTTCAAAAGCTGCTATAACAAATACATGTGGGTTTAGAACAACAAAGATTTGTCCTCACATTTCTGGAAGTCAGAAGTCTGAAGTCAACACCTCTTGACTGGAATCAAAGTCCTGATAGGTCGTTAGGGAAGAATGTTTGATGTCCTCTGCCAGATTCTTGTGGTGGTTGGTATTCCTTACCCTGGACCCATGTGTTTACAATTTTCAAATCCATGATCTTTGCCTTCCCATCACCTTTTCCTCTGTGTGCATGAAATCTCCCCTGCCTACTTCCATAAAGATACACTTGGCTGTGCAATGTCTATGAGTAATTGAGGATAATGTTCTTGTGTCATGATGCTCAATGCAATCTTGTTGACAAAGACTACTTTTTGTATCTACAGTAACATCCACAGGTTCAAAGGAGTCAAGTATTGATAAGTTGTAAGAAGCTGATACTTTTCCAATCTACCCATAATGTCTAGATTCAATGATTGAGCCATTGTTTTTGCTGTACATATTGTTATTGATAATAGATACCTGAGCATTTCAGTTTGTATTGCAGAGAAAGAACATCTATCTGTCTGTCTGTCTGTCTGTCTGTCTGTCTGTCTATCTATCTATCTAATTTATCTATCTACCTATCATCTATCTTTATCTCTATGTTCAGAACTATAGCAGCATCTAACAAAATTAACACATTAAATAAATCTAACACATTAATTGTTTGTAATATCTAATTGCCAATTAATCCCTGACCATATTTCCCAATTTGTCCTTGAAATATCTCTTATCGTATTGTGTCAAGGTTCCCACATTCCATTTGTTATACATTCCTGTATTTCTTTTCTTTTTGGATGCATTGACATTGAATTTAGCGATTTATTTATCTTGGTGGGGTTTCATTGCTTCTCTTATTTCCTGTTAATTACAGTGTATTCAAAAATTTGGATTACATCTAGACTCAGCATATTTGGAAAGAGGTGCTTTTTTTTTCTTTTTTTTTAGAGATGCTGTGCATTCTATACTTGGAAGGAAGCTCTTATGTGAACAGAACAATGCAGATAATTAGAAACCATGAGAAAAGATACTGCTTATTTGTTGAGACAACATGGCAGAATAAATGATGCACAAAGAAGTGATACTCAAGAGAGAAAATAAAGCAAAAGAAATTGTTGGTCAAACTGTAATCAGGGAAGTGGGCACACAGGGCCTTTTACTGAAACAACAAAAAACCTCCCTTCAAACACCCCAATGAACAATATCAGGGTTTTTTTTTTTGTGGTCCTTTGGTTTCTTGCTTGGCTTATGTCCTTATTAGAGAGGATTCTAAAAAGAAGGCAGAACAGCATAGTAAACAGTATATAACTATCTTCTGACTTCAACAATCATTGATTCTTAATCTATTTCATATGTATTTTCTCCTCTCTGTCCATAGAAAATTAGTTTTCTTGGGGAATGGTGACAATTAAAAGTGGTACCGATGGAATTTCTTATTCTAGTATTCTTAGCATGCACAAATCAAATACAAAGGATCAACTGTGCATTTTCATCCACCGTGAACCCTTTCCATTTTGTTTAGACAAAAACACATCAAATATTCAAATGTTTCTCTAAGAGATAAGGATTCTAGAAAATAAAATAAACTGGGTGCCAGCGGCTAACACCTGTAACCCTAGGCACTCCGAAGGCTGGAACCTAGATAGAGGATTGTAGTTCAAAGTCAGTCTTGGCAGAAAAGTACAAGAGTTCATTTCTCAAATAACCAGCCCAAAGCAGGCAGGCGGCATGGCTCAAGTGGACTGGGATTTGCTTGATATGGAATTTTGTATTGACAATCTTCATAATAAATATCTTGAAGAAGATATTATTGCATTATTTTTGTTTTTTCCTTTGCTTTTTGACAAAGTCAGCTGCCATTTGTTTGTTGGTCTTGTGTCCATCTTGTGTGTTGGTCTTGTGTCTCTGGCACATTAAAACAAACAGACAAAAAGCTGGAAAACGAAGCTGTGTTGGTTTCCTCCAGCTTCCTCAAAAGAATGCCAGAGATGGGACGCTTAACTAGAAGTTGACCCTCTCCAGCGGTGGCGGCTGGAAGTCTGAGCCCAGGGTGTGCAGACCCAACACTCTTTAGGAAGCCAAGACTCCTCTTCTTGTGAGGACACCTGTCAAATTGAGCTCACAGCGACTTCAGGTTCCACTTTGTCACTCCTTTGCATGCTCTGTCTCCAAATACAGTCCTGTTTTTAGTCCTGGGCAGTAAAATGGCAGTGGATCATTTCGAGTGAACACAATTCAGCCCATCACACACACCTGAGCATATTGAGGAATACATCCTAAAGCTGTTTACATTTGTCCCTGTTTAGAATGCAGAAAAGTCATGCCAATAAGAAATGCTAATAAAAATTTAATAGGAGGCAGGCGCACCAGCTTGCTTTGGTTTATGCGATGTTAACACAGTGGGACTGAGGGTGAATAATGATTCACCTCCAGTCTCTTTAGTTATATAACAACAAACACCATCACGTTTCAGATTTCTTTGCCCTTCTCGTTCTCTCTCCAAACACCATACTGGTAGAATCCATTCGTTTGCTTTTCATTTGGTATTTTGTTGCTGAATATTAAGTTAAATATTAACTCAGCATGCTTTTCACATGGTTGTGATCATATTCAGCAGTGGTGTTAAGGGCTAGTTGAAATTTGTACATGTTCAGGATTTTTGGCATAGGCCTGAGTCAGGGTGTAGTCCTAACGAAAAGATGTTAATGTCTATTTTTCTCTACATTCAATAGATTAAGAACAGGGAGGGAACATTAAGAGTTTATATGTTAGACTAGTAAACATTCAACTAGATTTCTAATTTCTTTCTAAAATGCAATATTCCTAGGAAGGGTTAATCCTATTAGTCATTTTCATCTCAAAATTGCTAGTCCAAAATTACAGTTTCATCCAAATATTGTATTAAACACAATTGTCAGAAACACAAAGAGGATTGGTTGAGGGCGAGAGTGTGGCCACAAATTGAGTTTGCTGGACTTGCTTTCAGGAAAGCAGGTCTCTGAGTAACAATGCGTTCATCTTTGAATAGCCAGATGGAAATATAAAGCTTCAGAGTATTTGGAAAAGAACTTACTGCAAAGAACTTACATCAAGAGATAGAAGAATTTCCCCCCAGATCCTGCTGTTCATACAAAGCATAAACATCATCTTTATTTGAGACAGACCAGACATGTGAATATTTGAATGAATATTAGAGTTCCCATGGATGTGTTTGGCTGCTTGGAGTTTCCCATTATTCAGAAAATGTTGTGGAAAAAGCCCCGTGGAAAGAAAGTGAATAAAATATAAGGTTCTTACTTTGCAGAGACCTACAAAGGGTGCTCAAAACAGAATCGGAGAGGTCTGCAGAGAGGTTCAACTGATTCGCCAGCTTCCACTGTAGCTCCTTTGAAGTGTGGGCGAGTGTGCACCTCTGCAGATGCGCTGGCACCCTGGCAGATGAAGCCTCCTGCAGGAGCAGAGCTCACACTCTAGTGGGCGAGGAGAAGGTAGCTAAGAAAGGAAATACAAGGCATGCTGGAAACTGCTATTTCTATCTTGCATTGCATTCTGCATTATGTAGTATTGTAGGAATTTTTAAGACCTAACAAAGAGCAGAGTGAAGCTAACAGATGTATGGAAGATGGAGATGCCAGGCCACACGAGCTCGGATGTGAGTTTTCTTTCATCCAGATGCACAGTTTGTGAACTGTCTGCTACTTGTGTGCCAGGATGCTGTCCGTACTGAGGTGTGTTCCATGACTTTATCATTCAGGCCTAAGAGCTGGCACCCTCTCAAACCTATTTAGTATTGATGTGTCATTGAGGGATGAATGCTGAAGGAAAGGTAAATGATATCATGATCACAGGGTCATCAGAAAGGATACCCGGAAAGACATCTATGGACTGTAATGGTTTATATGGCTGGGGTTTACATCTGGTTTACTATACTCAAGAAACTCTTTGGCGCACTGTACATGTCTTTTGTTACTGAATCTTCCAAAGAAACCCAAGTCCATTTTAGAGATGATAATTTAAGCAGAGAGATTGAGTCATTTTTCTAGGTTATGTAATACAGCTGGATTGAGCTGGAGCCCGTTTGGTTGTTGAAAATACACTTGAAGTCTCTATATGATGTTTATGCCTTATCTGCCATGTGTTGGATTAGGATGATACAGTTTTACAAATATTATGGAAAATTGCCCTTCTTTACCCGCAAATGAGACTGTTGCCCTTACAATGTTCAATATTTTGAGCTGTTCAGGATTTCTAACCACAATTGCTACGTTTTCCTCATTTTTACTATTTCGTTAACCATGCTTTCTGTCTTAGTAAATTTACAGAGTACATGTGTTCAACTATTTGCTTTGTGATGAAAATACATTTAAAATGTCTTTAGAAACAGACTCCCAACAAAGGAAAGCTCAAATGTATGCCACATGTTGATTGGAAATGCTGATTCCACATGGTATGAGTTTTGCCTCGGTTGTGCACTGTGAAAAAGAAAAAATCCCAAACAACAACAAAACAACAACAAAACCCCAAGGAACTGAGAAGCCCAGAAGCACTTGGCAGGCCAGCCGGGAGCACAGAGTCCAGCGTTCCTCTCAGCAGAGAAGGTGACACTCCGCCATAGCTCTTAATTACACGCTTCTGACTTCTGGGCTTAAAGATGATTTTACTCTCTGCCACAGACAGTTCCTGAAATCAAAGGGCTCAGCCCAAGCTCAGGGTATTAGAGGTACTTCCTTGACTGCTGGCTGGCCTGCGGGAAATGGCTTCCTTCCTCTCCTGAGTGCCAGCTAGAGTGCCCGCTAATCCCCAGCTCTGCAGCCTGGTGTGTCCCGGGAGCTCCTGGCACTGTGGCCTGGCTCAGGTGGGCTGAAGGATGGCGTTCCAGGTGGCCAGGATTCTGGAGAACAATAACTACAAATCCGAGATGACTCTCCTCAGCACCAGCCTTCCTTCCTTCAGCTTCTCCATCGTGACTGCCACGAGGCGTCTGCGGCTGGGGGGCCTTTGTGCTGAGAGCCCGGGCTATCAGTCCCTAAGCCTGCCAACGGGAAATGGTATTTTCATTCCTGGGGTGCATCCCAGAGCACCTCCCAGCTGCAGCAGCAGGGAGGGGGCACACTCTTGTTTTCCTACTGGTTTCCTCCAGAACGAGGGATGCTCGACTCTTGGGCTAGGTCCTGGCTGTGTTCTTCACACAGGCCACGACTTCTCAGGTTTTGGCTTCCCCCTCTACTAGCAGTGTAGACTGCAATGCTGATGTGGGTTTGGGCTTTCTCCTTTCCTAGTCTTTTGTTTGAGCAACCTGTCTTGCTGTTAACCATCTGCTAATGTGACACTTAGCCAAAGAGAACATGGCAATGTTTTCTGTGAAAAAGCCCAAGAGTATAATGCTAGTGAGTTCAATGTCTGAGGCATTACTTTTAGTAGGAAAAACAAAACAAAATGCAACACTTTTATCCTTGGCAATTCTCCTGAGGGAGAGATAAAGATACGTCAGCACTGGACTGTGTTAAATTCAGATACACACATTTGCACACATCTATGTACACTCATAGCACATTTACATTCACATTCCCACTACTACTTTAAAAAAATCATTGCCTGTAATTTTCAACTCATCACAATCTGTAGAATTTTAACTTATGCCCTCTCTTCTTCCATTATGCAAGTGGAAAAATAAATTGAAAAGTATACAATTGAGGGGAGAAAGGACTTTTTTTTCTTTTTTCATATATTTTTTTATTGTAATTCATAGAAGGGTTACATGATATTTGCCACATAGAAGGTGCATTAATTCACATATATTGATACCCTTTCACATGTCTTGGACTTTTTTTTTAACATTAGCCTTCTAAATGAACACATGAATATCCTCCTGAATGAAAATAAAGCTTATCTTTTTCTCATGAGAGGTCCATTAAGTGTCCTTTTCTTCTATGCTATAAATTCCTGTTTGAATGTTATTAAATGCCAGTCTTCCTCTAGTGGCAGGAGAAATAGCCGGACTGGGCTTGAGTAAAAGGTTTCAGGTTGTGATTGACACCGCATAGCTGGGCAGGCGCTCTCCTGACAAGCTGTCAATCATGCATGGTTCAGGAGCTGAGGAAGGCCCTGGTCAGAGGGTTCAGAGCATCTGCCTGCATGTTAAATGGCTCTGATAGGGAACGTGTGTGTGTGTGTGTGTGTGTGTGTGTGTGTGTGTGTGTGTGTGTGTGTGTGTGTTAATGAGTTATAGAGGCCAGTGGAAGGGGATCATGGGTTATGTTGACAAAAAGCATGACCATCCTCAAACTGGCGGTGACCACCTTCCAATCAACATTCGACTTTGTGGCCCGGTGGATTAAGGTTGTTCCCCTTCTCTTCGTAACTACTTGGAGTTCCTCGGAACAATCACTGCTGACAAAGGTGCCTGCAAATCTGTGCTCTTCAAATGTAACGAAGGTAAATCATGAAGGGAATGTCTCTCTGTGTATTCTTGCGTCCTGTCAGAATGATGGCTTTTTTTTTCTAATAAGAATGTGCTTTCTCTCCTTTTGTGGTGTGTCAGACCTTGAGCTCAGGGTCTGGGCACTGTCCTTGAGCTTTCTCAAGGCTAGGGCTCTACCACTTGAGCCACAGAACCATTTCTGGCTTTTTTCTATGTGTGTGGTATTGAGGAATTGAACCCGGGTCTTTGTGCATGCTAGGCAAGCACTCTACCACCAGGCCAAACTCCCGGCCCCAGCTTTCTCTTTTTTTTTCTTTTCGTATGTTTTTATGGTAATTAATAGAAGAGTTACATTATATTCACCAGATAGAAGGTACATTATTTCACAAACATTGATACCCTTTCTCATGTCTTGGTCCCCATTTCCCTCCTCCCACCCCTAATCTTGTTTTTCCCCCTTCCCTGTCCTATTTCAAATAACCAAATACAGCTTTCTCTTTCTCAGCCTAGCAGTAGAGTGATTGCCTAGCCTGCATGAAGACCCAGGTTCGATTCCTCAGTACCACATACATAGAAAAAGCCAGAAGTGGTGCTGAGGCTCAAGTGGTAGAGCTCTAGCCTTGAGAAAATCCAAGGACAGTGCTCAGGCCCTGAGCTCAAGCCCAGGACTGGAAAAAATATTTAAAAATTTTTGTTATTAAGACTAGATACTTCTTGCCTCATTAGGAAGTAACAATATGCTTGTGACTTTTTTTTAAACAGAGCAAACTGACTTTATTAATAATGCTGTTCTAAAAAGTATTTGTATTTCATTTTAATCATTCATGAGTTCATATGGCTATCTAGGTAGAGTATTCCTACATCCCTAACCTGTGTAGGTTTATTACTGGATTGTTTGTTTTTGGTCAATTATTGGTATTTGTATTGAAATTTTGAAGATTTTTTTCTATGTCTTCAGATGTTGACTTTTAGTTTTAAGCTCATTATGCATGAACACATACAGCCATTAAATCTTTAGAGATTTTTCTCTTAGTATTTGTCTTTCTTGGCCAGTAGTCATTTCCCATGGTCTTCTAATAAGCAGAGAAGAGAATATGGTGAACTGGTAAAGTAGCTGAGGAAGTTATTTTTATATTGCTGACAATTTGCAGAACTTCAGAATAAAATAAAAAATAGTACATGGCACAATCAAACTATTAGAAACGTGCTTCGTAATTTTTATTTCTTCCTTGAATTTTTATGTTAAGATAATAAAATATGGTTCATAAATTTATTTGCTCTCTCTGGGTGCATTAGGCTTCAAATAAAACAAGTCAAGGGAATAAATGAAGATTATTTAAAATGAAACTTTAACCATATCTGGGAATATCATTTATAAGGTTTCTATTACGGTGTTATCAATTTTCTTGGAGCATTTATTAAAGAATATCTTTTGTTTTAATTTGACTTATCCAAAGCAGTTTAGAGACATTTACACTGATGAGAAGGGAGCGTCAATTAACCTTGGTTGCTGAGATATTTCATGTGCATGTATTATAATATAACAGGGTAATTACCTAATACCTTTTGTGAAGAAATTCTAATAAAGAATGGAATTGATTTATACATAATGAAATTCAGGTTCTTCCTTTCATTTCTCATCTTACTTTTATGATTAAAATGGTTGTAAACTCATATTTTGAGACCAGTGGAGAAAGTTTCTAACTTACATGTAGTGTTGAAAAACTCTCTTATTATAATTTATTTTAAAACAAATTAATAGGCAAGCTGCTATTGAAAAATCATACTTTCTTCAAAGGTCTTGTATGCAGTATGCCATCAAGTACCATTTTATTATCTAGAGAAATTAAACATAAGGCTCTCAAGTTTATTAATGTCTATAATTCTAAATACTATTTAATCAATGGGAAGATATTTCCTGAACTTTCCTCTTTAATAAATATTCATTTTAATCTGCTTTTTAAAGTTCTAATCGATGAGCTGCTGTTAGATTAATAGGAAATGTGTATTTCCTTTTGATAGTACCAGGAAAGATGATAAAATGAATGCTTTTTAGCATTACTTGAATGTTTGGAAACCTCAAAAGCTGTTTTAAGCTTATGAAATGTCTAACTTCTATATAAAAGTTAAAATTATTCTCCTTTCCCTCTCTTTTCCTCTTCAGTTCAGTGAGGAGCCAATTAATGTCAGTTATTTGTGGTGCGAACGCTTGTCTTCTTGGGTCCATGAGGGAAAATATCAAGCAATGAAGCAGAAGATTAGAGGCTCAGACATTGTTGCTCCCTCAGATTTCTTTCTACCTCCACCTTAACAAACACCAGGAAAGTGTGAAGAAAAAGGGTATTGTTATACCTCTCTTGCCTCTGAGCAAGAGAGGCTGAAAATAGCAGCCTAAAAAGTGTGACAGTTAATGAGAGATTTAAAAGTAATTTTTTTCCATCAGAATTTTATCCTCCCCTTACTAATTAAAGCAGATTTTTTTTGCTTGCATTGACTCAGTGTTAACAAAGCATAGCATGTATACATACTCACAATGCTTCCACGACACCTAAACCCTGCAACACTAAAGACAAATCTACGACTTTTTAAAATCATTGTAGTAATGACAACACATGGATTTTCAAGTAAGCTTCTCTCCATTCATGGCTGTCACGAGGCGCATATAAGTAAGATGTGCAACGTCAAATGCTAAAATAACTGAAAATCTCTGGGAAGATTCATTTGGTAACACACAAACAAGCCTTTGGTAAGAGTTCCTACAAACAGTGTGTGGATACAGGTGACTCTCGTTTCAGTTTTCCCACACTGTCTCTTCCCATGGTGCTGTGGTGAGGGGCGTGCTCAGACTGCAAGCAAAAGAACACGCTTGAATAATTTGGGCTCACTAGCCCAGCCTCTTGGGGTTGTAGCCCATTGGAGATGGTAGCTCCACCAGGGAACCATGGTGTCAAAGCTGTCTTTCCTCACAGTTCCAGGAGGCCTGTCAGGTCACCCCCGCCAGATTCCCCTCTTCCTTCTAAGTCTACATTTCTCCAGGTCCAAACTGGCTTCTGGTTCTGGCAGCATTCGCCTGTGCTCATTTTCTCCCACACAGTCTCCTTCTCACGTTTCTTCCCCTTCTCCATCAGTGCCAGCCTTCTGCCTTCTGGATATCAAGGTTTTATTTACGTTCTTCTCTCTCTTTTTTTCTCATTCCAGTCACCTGGACACATTCTGGTGTGCACTCACTCTGTATCCTGAGAGTTCTCAGATGCCATTTCTATGGGTTTTCCCATTGTCCAGTTGTCCTGACCCTGGGACCAAGTTTTTTTTCCAGTGACTACTTGGACATAAGAAACCCTCACCTGTGGACCTTTAGCTGATTGCTCTTCTGTATCTCGGCTTTGATGCTCAAGATGAATTAATTGAAGGTCTTTCTTGGCTCAATCGTTAACTGTATCATCATTCTGGATACAGACTCACCTTTTCTCACATTACTGATCTCACTTTCTATTGGTGAGTCTGCCTCAGTAATTCTTGATGCAGTCCATAGTATTCTGCTTGCCTAGATGAGCTATCTGTGGTTCAGACCCAGCCTGTGACTTGTTGCTGTTAACCAAGTTATATTGGAATATGGCCATTCCGCATGTCTTGTATATATTATCTAGGATTCTTTTCTTGCGATAACTTCTAAACTAGTGACTGTTTTGCATTTTATTGAAAACCAGGTTTGTTAACTTTGACATACAGTATACAGATTATGACATAGACTACACATACAACATTATAACACACAGCACATACCATTATAACAGAGAGAGCATGAATAGAACATAGAGCACATGCACACACACAGACACACACACAGACACACACAACACACCCTAGTGACTCAGACTGATAATTTCCAGTTCTAAACAGAGTTCTTGCTTTCTACCTCATATCAATCCTCACAATGGAAGGGTCCTACTTCTCCTAAGGCTATGCCAGTCCAGGCGGTGTTTCTAGTGTCTGAATGAAATGAAGTGACAGTGAGCTGCATTAACCTATTCTACCATGGAAAGCCTGAGTTACACGATCTCTTAAAGAGGCCCTCAATGACACAGCCATTTCTCTCCTTTTGTTTTGTTTTGCAATGTCCACTCATATCTGACCTGGCCAGGTACTTAGCTTCATGAAATTGTGTGATTATTATGCACATGTTATCAGGAGGAAACTGAGATATCTCTCCAGGTGTGTGTGGTCATGTGGGAAACACTGTGCTCATGCCCTAGTGGGGGCCAGAGTCCAGGCTCTGAGTGGCCTGACCACACAGTCTGCTCTTCACTCCGTTCCCAGGTCTGTGCTTCGTGGCACATCAGTGTCAGGCATTGTCCAGACTGGCCTTCCAATAACCTCATCTTCTCTTTTCCAGACCTTTCCACATGGACCTTCCTTCTATTGTGTCATGAGGAGACTGGTCAGCATACTTGGCTGGCCACACTCTGAGGCAGGGAAGATGGGCATACCCAGATTACTTAGCTGTGCCTAAGGAAACCAACTATTCTGAAGGAGAGAATTCAAGCCATGAAAGGAAAGCAGTTCCTGTTAGTTGGCATGAGTTATGGCTAATGTCTGGAGTCTGACCTGGGGAGGATAGCATGGGTCCAGGAGCAATGGGTGACATTGAGCTCCTCACTTGCTGACGTGTTGCTGACTGATGTCAGGCTCAGCGTGGATGACACCGTTGGTGGCTGGCACAGACAGCATCTCCTGTGGGCCCGCCGGTCCTGCTGGGGTCAAGGTTCAGACCCACTGGTGGAGGCACCACCTGCCCTTTTCTCTTGGTGGCTAGCAGACCCTGAGCTGCTCCTGTCCACTTCAACCCTTCCCTGCTTTCTGTCTGTCCTTCCTGCTTCCTGATGTCCTTCCCTGCTCTGGGAAGCAAACACGCTCTGCTTTGGGAAGTGGAATGCAGCTGAGTCATTTCTTTTCTCCTGTGTTTACCACCGTTCTCAGGTCCATTAGGGAAGTGCCTGGGACAGGCAGGGGCGCGCTAGCTAGCTTCCCCTCGCCACACGCTCTACCTCCATGGCTGCTGGCTCATGTGCAGAGAGAAGGATCATTGCTTGTTTTTCTCTGTAATGCATGTAGCTGTTAAGTATAGAAAGAAGCAGGGCCAGCTTCTCACAGTCAAACCCGATCTCTCTCTCCTCTCCTGGTGGTTATCAGTGTTTTTGATCCACATTTGTCTGGTCCCACTTGGCAGATGTGGGGAAGGAAGGAATTCATGAAGATAGATAAGGCTGGTGGCAGCAGCACTCTTTATAGGAAAGCTAGACTGCTGCAGGCAGTGAGTGAGTGTGTGTGTGTGTGTGTGTGTGTGTGTGTGTGTGCGCGCGCGCGCATGTGTATTTGTGTGGTATATATATAATTATAAAAGGAATGAACCACAGAAATATCTTGTGCTTCCGATTTTTTTGTTAAAATTAATATTGGGATGTGTTACACATGGTTGTTTGCTTGTTCTAGCTTACCAAAATCAAAATAGGTGATTGTGCCAGCTGCAAGCTAAGAGCTCACTATGTGCCATGGGTGAGTTATCAAGAGCTCTTGAAATGTAACAGGCCAGAATGCTCCTTGTCAAGGCAGCATAGCTGCACAGCATGCACCTATAGTCTGTCAATCAATAAACACGAACATAGTATATCTGGGCCACAAATAGCGTGATTTCAGGTAAAAGATCTTAGAAATCAAATGTCAGTGAAAATAAGCCTGGTGCCTCTACTACTGCCTCCTTGAGAGGCACAAATAGGGAGCATGGCAGTTCCAGACCAGCCGGCTGTCAGGTTCTCAAGAACTCACCCCAGCAAACCACTTGGCATGGCATAGGGGTGTATGGGCCTGTCATTCCAGCCGTGTTGAGAAACTCAAAAAAGGTGGATCGCAGTCCGGGCTAACCTGGGCAAAAAGCTAGACCTTCTCCTCGAAGTGATGATAGCAAAAAGGGACAAGGATATGAACCAAGCAGCAGAGTGTCTGCCTAGCAAGCATGAAACCCTGAATTTAAACCCTGCACGAATCCCCCTCTTCTGCAAAAATTCAGAAAAAGCTCTGAAAGTGGCATGATAGTGAAAATATTTTTTTAAAAAAGCCTTGAAGTAGAAATTGAGGAATGTTTGTGGTAACATTTGTAATATCTGGGATATGTATATAAATCCACAAGTTAATCCAAAGAATAGTAGATTACAAATAATTATACTTGGGCGTGATTAATGGGCACTTGAAGCATTTTCACACGGAGAACAAAAGAATATACTCTTGGGAGAGGATCATGATGGCTCAAAACGATGCTTATTGGAATGAACCCCAATGTACTATTTGCAATTCTTTCCTTTTTTCTCCTTTTATTTCCTGTTGTCACTGTTTTCGATTTCAGCACCCTTTGTCTTGAACGTAAGTTTCTCTGATTTGGAGAAAGGAAGGGGAAATTACAGAATCGGTGAGACAAAGGGTAAACGAATACAACAGTGATTCTCGCTAGGTACTATGTTGGAAATGAACTAACTACACAACTTGGGGGTCGGGGGCTGTGAGGGGAAAAAGTGTGAGAAAATACGGGATGGAGTAACACTGTTCCAAAAGCAATGAACTCATTACCTGACGAATGTAACTGTAACCCCTCTGGACATCACCTTTACAGTAAAGTTTAAGTGGAAAAAGAAGAGGAAACTCGGGGAATGGAGAAGACGCATCTCAGTGACTGCCTTGCCGGTCTGCAGAGGCGTCATTTCTTATCCAGCATGCTTGTGGAGCTGAAGACGTGGATGAAATATCTATTAGAGCTTGGAGCTCTACTCTTCTTTAAAATATCAAAGGGAAATTAGTTATAGGCAGTATGTAATTTGGGGGAGTAGCTTTACTTTTCTGGTAAAGTTCTGTCTTGAGTTATGCCTGGTAAGTTTATGATTTAAAGTACACTTTCAAAAGATGCAAAAGTGAATTGTCCGGTGGCTCTCCTTTCCTGATCTCTCTCACTATCCATCACATTCTTGCTCAGCAAAATTTTCTGAAGATTATATTCAATTCATTGTGTGTTTACTGCAACCTGCAAATTGGAAATTAATTCAGAAAATATCCTATTAATTTCATGAGCAATCCTTATCAGTACACAAACTGTGAAGCTCATTTTAAAGAAAATATTTTTATTTGAGCCATTGGTACTTGTAGTCACGTCAGTGGTTTCCAAGTACTTTTTATTTTTATTTTGGGAATGGTGAAATAAGATAATGGCATTGGTAGGTTTCTTAAAGGCAAGAAAGTGGTTAGGTTAAAGTGATGAGTGCAGAAAGGAAGTTGTATGATGCTAATTTAATATGTTCAAACAGAGAGCAGAATTCCATACAGAAGAAAAAATGATTCCATATCAGTAATCGCGTAGAAACAAGTACTGCATTATGAAAGATTTATTCAGAGTACCATTTCCAGAAGTTTTATGTGATGTGTGTGTAAACGTGTATGTGTGTGTGCCCACTCGTGCACTCACATTGGAGAGGAATCAAAGCTTACTCATCTGGTAATGGGAATTCTGTTCCATTACAGCTCACTTTCTCCTTTCCATTGCTAGGTCAGGCAGAAGACTAAAATCCTAACGTTGTTTCTGTTATACCTCTTGCATGCATGAATTTGCCAGGGGACAGAGCAAGGGGAAATTAATTTTATTTGTAATGACTTGTTATTATTAGTGTTATTTACTTTTTATTCATTTACTATTTATTGTAGTATTAGGGCTGGAACCCATGGCCTGGGTACTGTCTCTTAGTGCTTTCAAGTTAGGCCATTTGAGGCATATCTGGCTATTTGGTGGTTAACTGGAAATAATAACTTTGTAGCCTTTCCTCCCCAGGCTGTCTTAGGATGTTGATACTCAGATATCAGCCTCCAGAGTATCTAGGATTGCAGGCATATGACACTAGTGCCTTATTTTTGTCCTTTGAGATAGGGTTTTGCTATGTAGTCCACTGGTCTTGCTCTTACAATCTTCCTGCCTCTGCTTCCGGAGTATTGGAATTGTAGGTGTGTGTCATGGTTCCCAGATGCTAGGGAAAATTTAAACTGGAGATAGAATCAAGGTTGTAAATTAGAGAGCCTGGAGGAGGTGAGATTTTTATGGATCACACTAGTGTGAGTACAAAGGTCCTCAAAAATAAAAGGAGGTCAGAAGAGAAAGAATATTGTCATGGGGCCATGCAGACTTGGAGATGGAAGGAGATCTTGGTTTTCTTTTTCTTTTTTTTAAGTTTGTATTATTTAAGTAGTTGTAGGAAGGAAACATCAGCTTATGGATACAATATATCTATCCCCTCCCCTGCTGCTTCCTTCTGGTTTTCTTACTTTTGTAGGATATCCATTAGATTCTTGCCTGCATTTGCCCCTGTTCCCCTCTTTATTCATCTACTCCTTTTCCTTTGATCCCACCTTGCTCTCCTGAGTACCAGCTTTCTGGTGTTACTGCTTGCTGAATGTTGATTTTGGCTTTCTAAGGAACTACACTACTTGAGACTATGAGTCTATCCTATTTCAGTTAGTACATGTCTGCCTATGTGAATACCACCCAACTTATTTACATATGAGTTTGTAAGGGAAATTTAGCTTTCACATACAAGGGAAAACATGGGTCCTTTGTCTCTCTGGGCCTGACTTCACTTAACATATTTGTTTTCCAAGTCTTTCCATTTCTTTACAAATGGTATAGTGTCATTATATATTTCTAATGAATGAATAAAATTCCATTGTGTATATATACCACATTTTTGACCCGTTCTTCTAATGAGGGGCACGTGGGCTGACTCCTTATCTTTGCTATGATGACTAGTACAGTAATGAATGTGGTTGTGTTGGTGGCTTTATTGTAACCTGTTCATAAGCTTTTATATAAATTCCTAGAAGTGAAATTACTGCATCACACATAGTTCTGTGTTTAGTTTTTTTTTTCCAGTCATGGGGCTTGAACTCTGGGCCTGGGAACTGTCCCTGAGTTCTTCAGCTTATCCAGTGTTTCTTTGATTTGCTGTGCTTCTGGATCTTTACTTGGAAAGTTTCTCTCTGTGCCCAGGTTTCCCAGTGTTTCCCGTACTCTTTCCTGTAAAAGTGTCATGGTTTCAGGTTTTACATCAAGGTCTTTAGTCCATTTTGAATTGATGCTGGTGCAAGGTGATACATGAAGGATCTAGTTTCAGTTTTTGTCACTGGACATCCAGTTTTACCAGCACCAAGTGAGGAAGTGGTCTTCGTTTCAGCCTAGGTTTTTGGCTCCCTTATCTAATATTAAGTGGTTTTAGAGGTGTTGTAGGGGAACTCAGTCAGTGAGAAACAGAGAAGCTGCATTTTGAGAAGTCAAATTGGGAGCCTTTATTGGAGAGCCAGAGCCTGCAGGTAAACTCCTGCCTTAAAGATCAGCAGTCCAGCACAGCGCTTGGTCAAAACTTTTAAAATATAAAATCCACATGCTTGGTGTGGAAACCTACACTTAACAAAAGCAGACCATAGTTGGAAATAGCTCAGGTGCCAGTCGAACTTCCCATCTAGGGAAGTAGTGCAAAGGTCAACTTAAACTATCCATATAGGGGGGAGCTTCAGAGATGAGCAAATCAAAGCATTTAGGGGAGACCCAAGGCCATCACTCTATGTAGCAAAACTCTCCTAAGGCTAAACAGCCTGACAGCTGCAATTCAATGAATGGCCTCTCTCAATTCTAGGCTTGTCAGAGTGGAGAAGAAAGTCCCTGTGAGAAGTTACTTAGACCTAGTTTCTTTCTTCAGGGGGTGCCTCTTATACAAAAGACAGTAGAACACACATGCCCCAAATCCTCCTGAAAGGAACATGGCTGTGATAGCACGGTAATGTTAATCCGGGAAACCAGCCAATGTCAGGCACCTAAGCTACTGGGCTGGTTTTCTCATCAAGTGTTTCTCTAAGTAAAAATTAGGATGCCCCTATACAAATGAGGGTCCTGAAACTCTGAGATTTTAAGCTATTCAAATACATATTCAAATGCAGCGGTCAGTTACACAAGTCTTGTGTGACCTGGCACTTTCCTATTGCACATTACAGCAACCTATTCTACCAGCCCTGGGAGCATGTACTGGTATGAGTCTCTGAGACTGTCAGCAATTTTGCTGGTTTGCTGTAAATTAATTTACTTGTTTCAATGCTCAGTTTAGATACTTACATAAGAATTGTCAAGTAGGTGAATGGTAGGTAATAAAAAGAGCAGTGAACACATGTTGTAGTTGTTCCAGAGATATGATGTTATAGCCAGGGCATCCTTAACTATTATAGAGAACAAAATAATTGCCTTTTATGAACCACCTATGAATTTGATATGAAATTTCCTAAGTAGAATTAGCTGTCTATTCCTTTGGCTATGGCTATGCATTCCATACTCCAGACAAAACTTTGACTAAATTCACAGTCACGTGTGTCTCCTAGAATCTCAACTCCTTAGGGAGGTGGAATGTGTCTTGCTCTATTCTGGGCATCAAGTACGCATCTTGGGGCACTATCGTGATGGCAGCGCCAGCACTGTCCCTTCCTTGCAGGTATCAGAAGCCACCTCTGAAAGACTTAAGAAAAGCTTGGTGGAAAGGCTTGGGTGACCCTTGGAATCCAGTGTGTATCCAAGCAGCCAGGTCTCTGGACGACAGCAGGCAGAGCAGCGCCAGCCCTGGCTGCCAGCACTCCTTGGCTCTGGTGACATTGCCTGAATGAAGATGCGACAACTGCTCTCTTGGGCATGGTCTCTGCCAAGTTATAACTAACTGGACCAGCTTTGGCCCTGAGCCACCTCTGTCTATCAGCACTGCAGTGTAGAAGGTGGAAGAGACAGTTTCCCAGAGTAAATTAAGGATACATTCCAGGTAGGTCTATGCTAGAGGTGTCTCTGCAAAGATGTAATGGAAGGCTTCCCAGGCCAGCAGGGGCAGAATTATGAGACTGTCTCAAAAGCAAATATGACAATGGTAAAAATAAAAAGATTGGTGTGTGACTCAAGCAGTAAAGAGCTTGTCTAGTGGGTGTAAGGCCCTGAGTTCAACCCCTAGTACCACATTAAAAAAGGGGATCAGAGTGACCAGTTCTGGTGCAAGTCCTGAAGAGGCCAGAGCACAAAGACCGCGAGTGCCAGACCAGTCTGCCCCACATAGCGAGACTCCGTCTCAAAAGCAAAACTACAAGTGTGTGGCTCTCTTAGTCACACTGTGTGACTTTAATCTATGTGCAATGCATTTCTTCCTCTCTCTAGGAAAATAATAGTATTTTTTCTCTCCTGTGGCATTGAAGTAAAGATTAGAAGTAAGCTAGATGTGGGACACACATGTCTGGGAAGCTGAAGCCGAAGGATCCCTGGGAACCTTAGCAAGATCTTGTCTTAAAAACAATAAAAATCAGCAAGTCATTTTTTTTAAGTGTTGAAGGTGTACATCAGGTGGTAGCTTGCCTCGCGTGAGGAAGGCCTGGGGTCCAGCTCCCAGATCTACAATAACAAAGTGAGAATAGGTATACATGTCAATACATACCTAGGTTGTTGTTGAAATGGACGACACAAAGAATGCAGGTATTGCCATTTTATAAAGAAGATTAGCAATATGCTATAAACCAAGGCCTCGAAATGGATTGGGGAAAATGTCTGTATTTTCTTCACTGTGGTATCTAAATGGCCAGGACATGGCTGGTTGGTGCAAAAAGCCAGGATTTTCCAGTGAGGATACAGACAAGTTTTGTTAGTGTCCTGCACTGGCCTGGGTTCCAGCAGGATGGAGGGGGCAGGGAAGAACTATCAGATGAGATGTGAAAGCTGCAGGCCAGTATATCAGCTCACAGATAAAATCAGGCTGATGGTATTTAATTTTCATCAGTCTCTTCTTAGTCACTCAGATTTGATAGCCAAGTGCAGACCAGTTTCAACCTGCCGAACTTATGAAAATCGATAAGATCACAGACTACTATTCAGTGGTTTTTGTGGTGTCGTTTTCTCTTCACATATTCACTCAAGTTTCTTGAATGCCATGTTATTCTTGATCTTGTCTTCCTTTTTCATTTTTTTTTCTATTGCATTGTTGAGAAACCAAAGTAAAAGCTTTTAGCCAGCTGATCTTGTTCTGTAGTTGACAGTCTCATAAGGTTAGAATTATTTTATTACAAAAGCAAACATTTGAAACCACAGATCTACATCTAAGAATGTTTGACCAGGCAGGTGACTTCAAAGATGAATAGTTAGATATCCTTCTACAGTTTTTAAGCCTTTATGAAATGAAGTAGAACCTTTTTTTTAAAGACTTCTTTTTTTGTTAACTGTTCCCTGATGATAAGATCAGTATTACATATCAAAGAACTTGATTTCAAATAGGCGCAAACACACATATACATAATCACTTATTTTATTTCCTTCATTCTTTTTGAAGAAGCAAAGGTTTTATGAATCATAAAGGATCAATTCTCCATGCTCTTGAACTGGCTCTAGTTGTGTGAAAGGAAGGGAGTTCTCAATGACCAGTTTATGCCAAGAGGAACAGATGAGAATTTCTAAGCCACACATAGAACTGTCTCCGTTCTGTCAGAGCTTTTGTTCTGAGGCAACAAACAGAACATGTTTTAGAGGTCTGCCTTCTTAATGAGCGGGATGTTAGAGTGGGTACTTACCACATAAGAAGGAAAGCTTTATTATTTTCCTTGGCTAAATAGAAGGACTTGTGTTTGATTTGCTTCAAAGATGAGACTCATTAGCTCTACCATCACAACAAACACTCAAATGACAGAGGCAGGGAGCAGCCATGGTTGCAGGGGTCTGCCTGTGGATTCAGACCTTGCTTATCCTTTAACCATTGTCAAGAAGAGCGTGACTAGAAGCCTTATCATAGAAACAACAAAGCTGCCACTGCTCCCGCCCTTGGGATTCACTTCCCAGGCCTTTTCAGCCCCAGTGAGAGGTAACTTTTCCTGTGATAACTTCCAGTAGCAGGAACAACAGGAATGTGTCAACAGGATGTTTATAGTTGAGACAAGAAGGCACCTAAATAGACTGTGGATGTGTCCTGCTTCAGTGAACCAAAGAACAGCTCTACAGAAGTTCCAGGAAGGGTCTTCTGGAAAACTGCGATTGGTTTTGCTACAGGCCTGTTGTGTGATTTCCATTGGTCAAAAAGTCATTGAATGCAAAATTCTGCCTTTTGCTAAAATATATATAAGTCCTGACATTCGTAGCTGCTCAGCGAGGGCCATGTGACAAATTACACGTTTCTTCCCCAATATTTTTTTTTAAAGTGCCGAACAATGTTTAGTTGTAAGTAAAAGGGGAAATGAAAACCTACTTCCGGAGCATCTTTTTTTCCAAGAAAATGTCAGATGTTAATTTGCTTAATTAAAAGTCTGAATTACAACACCTAATTTTTTTAAATGGATGGGAATATTATAGTAATTAAAGACAAACAGTGTTTTCGGAGTCATGTGGGCTGAACATGAAATGCGATAGCCCACAGCAGAACTGGTGTTGACTGGTGTGTCTTCGGTGTCTGCGGTCTGACGTTCCTGCGGGTCTTTCCCATTGGCTGGCTGTGTGGAGAGGGACCAATCACTTCTTGCCCTTGCTGTTTCTAAGTCTGCAGTGTCTTCCTGGAAGACAGTGGTGGCCTTCTAAGGATGATGCTGGGGATTCACTAAGGTGTGTGTGTGGGGGGGGGTACAGGCATTGCCAGGGTCTGTTTACTGACCTGAAGCTAGTACTTGGAAGAGGCCTTCTATGTGTCCTTGTTCTTGGGAATGCAAGAAGGGGTGATCTGCCACCCCAAGGTGTACACCAGAGCTCGGGGCTCACGTCGGCAATCTGGAGTGATGAGTGTTGTCTATCCGGATGTGTCGAAGGCTCGGATGTGTGACTGATGAATCCCTGCCCCTGCCACTGAGGCGTTGTGAAAATTGATCACTTTCATGACTTTCAAGATAGAGGCTATGGAAGTTGCTCTGGGAGTGTCAGGGAGATGCAGGAGGCTGGGTGGGCAGAGAACTCTCCAGCCACACCTGGCTGCTTCTGCCTCTTCTCCTCTCATTTCCTCCCAGAAACAGTCAGCCTGGGTTTGCTTCCTGGCTTGGTTTCTGGGACATGTACACTCAAG
Source organism: Megascapheus bottae (assembly GCF_031878675.1). Taxonomy (NCBI): domain Eukaryota; kingdom Metazoa; phylum Chordata; class Mammalia; order Rodentia; family Geomyidae; genus Megascapheus; species Megascapheus bottae. The sequence goes on from NC_143519.1 coordinate 4,593,135, forward strand.
CAAGTAGAGTGCTGCTGTTAGTCAGGGCTGGACACGTGGCCCCTGAAGGTACAGATACAGCCAGGGTGCTGCTGAAGGCCCTGGACGGAAGGTATGTGACCCACAGACTCCCAGCCTCCATCAGCTGACACCCCCATCCTTCCTGGGGTGGCCAGAAGAGCTGAGAGGCTCAGGAGCCATCTCTCCACACCAACCCTTGCAAGAACTGCACAGAACCAGAGCACATGGGAGGAAGGAGTGGTTTGGAGGGGGCGGTAATCTTGTTAAGAAAGGCAGAGAGATGATTGTAATGCCCCTAACCTGTAGTTCCTCCCTCTTGATAAGTTCAAGGCCAGGAGTCTGGTCTTTGTTTGATGCTGAGCTGCCAGCCCAGCCAGCGATAGACTTGGCACACGTGGTACTTGGCAATGTGCTCACCACTGTCAGATGCCAGCTTAAGTGGACACAGCGCAGAGAAGCCAGCGTCCTACGCTTCAAACCCTGGCTCTGCTGTGTATCAAACCAGCAGGTAATTTTCTTTGTTTGGGATGGCGCATTTTTTTTTCCTTCTTGTTCCATGATCACAATTAATTTTCTGGTTGGGAAATGATCTCTGGAAATACTGTTGTCTATTATACATCGGTGCATGAAATAGACACATAAGGAGGAAATCAGTTAAAAATGCATTTCATTGGAATTATTTGTGAGTGTGAGATAACATCTATGTGGTTTCTGGCTGATTTGTTTTCCCAAAAAAGAAACAAAAAATGAGCCTACAGGCCTTATTGAAAGGATGAAGGCCTTTCTTACTGAAATAAGAAAATCTCTTTAAATACTCAATTATAACCTGGAAGTTTTTCTAGAACACATTCTCATTCAGTACCTAGTCTCCCTGGTGCATGGCAATGAATATAAACTTGCGTATTGAATTGAGAATAATAATTTCTTTTCAGATAGGCGTGCGAATTCAAGCCATGGAATTGGATTGACATGATTCACTGACGTTTTGGCTTAATTACTGCTTCCTTCTTGAGTAGCTAGTTAGCTGAAAAACCTCAAATTATTCATCTTTTCTCCCCTTCCAGCAAAACTCAAGCTGCAAAACAGTTGATGTACGAAATTCTTCTCAAAGCATACGGTCATTTTCTTGGAAGAAACCGTGGTAGTAGGTTGTTGATTGGAGAATGTGGATTGCAGTCCGTTATGCTAACATTTCATTTAATCCCTTTAAAATTAAATAAATTAAATGCTAATAAAACCTTTTTACTGGGTTGTCTCCCAACCCCACTGAGGTCTCAGAGGGACACCTACAGCTGTATTTTGGGGCCCCAATAGAGTAGAAGATTATTTTCTCAAGTTTCAAGCTTCAATAAGCCGAAGATTTTTGTTGGTTTTGGGTGGAGGTGGGGGGTGGCCTTGTGAGGATTAGTGGAGCCATTTTGAAAACCATTGCTAATCAGGCCAAAATGAATTGCCCATTTATAGGTATGCTGGCTTTTGGGTATTTGTGTGTGTAGCACTTAGTATCTTTTGCGAACTTACTTAAGTCAGTAGTAATTCCTCGTTAAATATCCAAATCTTTGGGGAATCAAGCCATAATCCCAAAGTAAACTAACTGTGGAAGGGCACGTATGTCTACCTATTATGAATTCCCAGGAAATGAGCAGTGAGGTGATTAGAATTCCATTTGACAATGATCTTCTGTGTGGAATAACAGTTCCCCAGCGGAAACACCCTTTTCACTAAAAGTATCAGAGCATTCTGAAGAGTTTTTGAATCAACCCCCCCTACTTTTTTTTTTCTTTTGAGATAGTTGAAGCAACAGAACAAGACTACTTGCTGAATTAGAAAATATTTTTGTGTCTCTTATTTTTGCAGCCCAATCAAATCATTTTAATGTTGCTGCATGCAAAATAAAATAAATAAATAAATACATATGGTAGGTAATTTCTAGAATATGATCATAGCCCGGGTGGGATATATTTGGTTGCACAGCAGAATGTGCGACTTTGTGAGGAAGTCGGGGCTAACTGAGTGAGGTAACTGTACCCCAGCTTTGCTCAGCACTGACTAAGGCTTCCTCCAAGATGGAGAGCCAGGGCTGGGCCCCAGCCATAGACTTCAGCATGGCAGCTGGTACTCTGCGAAACAGTCAAACATGTTATCTTGGCCTGCAGTTCTGCATGTTTGTGGGACAGCTGAAGAAGATGGACTGAACACAGTTCGTAGTCTGTCAGTAGTTTTATGTTAAACTGCTTTAACTGGAGAACAACGCATGCTGGGTCAGGAAGTAAGATGGAGCTGACGTGTTTTATCCTATTGAAGCCAGATAAGAGCAATAAAGAGAACCGGCAGAGACTTATCTGTCGGCAACCCAGACATGATTAGAGTGCCTTATGGGTTCAGTTGGAGATTTGTGGAGAAACCTCATACATTTGTTTAAAGCTTTGGGGGCGAGGCAGAGTGGAATTTTACTGCAGATAAAATTGGGGGCTTTCATCTGTGGGATAGGAAAATGTCAAGAGTCTCCTCTCATGGGTTGGGACAGACTCAAGAATTTGATGAGGGAAATTAAATGAATTTCTACTCACGGTGGAGACTTGGCAACATGAGACAAAACTGATCAGAAAGTCATAGGTGGAAAAAGCTTCCCTATTCTGGAATGTACTCTGTCAGGCCCGCCGATGTTTAGACCCTGAGCTGTGGGGTGTGGGCATCTCTGGAGAGACTCAAACCAAATGAGTGGCATAGAAAAAGCATTGCTCAGTGACACTGCTCTGTCTTTTTTGCATGGATCACCAATCACCATATCTACATTTTTGTTGGGTGTCAGTTTCCTGGTAGTGTTGTTAATATGAGCATACCGCTGAAGCCCTCAGTTTAATTTTGTTTGTACTTTTTGATAACTACCTGCTCACTATGTAAATTAGAGTATGTTTTAGTCATTTGTGGCCATTGACATGTTTTCACGAGTGAAGTAATCCAATATCTCAAATCCTGTAGAGACAAGAATGTGGAAAAAAGACATAAAATAAGTCTCCTTTTCCCCAGGACATTCCTATTTAAATTCAATTGTGGTCAAGGATCAACCACATTTCTTATTTCTTTCATATTTGGTGAGAACAGAGATGACTGTCTGAGTTAATCCTTGGCAGTACCACAGATGATTTTGATGCTGGGCTCTCCAAGGTTGTCATGTACTCGCTCTCTTAGTAGTGAGTCACTCTGGCCCTGCATTTGGGGACACACTCCAGTTGGGGTCCCCATAATTTCCTGTGTGAATTTGATCTTTAACTCTTTTGTGCATAGCTTGATTGGAAAGCCCCATTCCTTCAGACAGTAGTAATTTACCAGATACTGCTAGGTGATTTAGTAGAATGAGTATGTTTAAATTTATGACACGAATTAAGGATTTTCAAATGAAAAAAATAATCTCTCTACCATTTGACATGAGATGTTTGTTGTTTGCAATTGTTTTTGAAGCATTTTAAGGTCTATACAACAAAAAAGGCCCCTGATGTCTGAGGATGAAGGAATTCTGACCACCATTGTACACAGACATCGTGTTGACAGCTCCCCGTCTACGTGGGTCCTCACCCATGCGTGCCTCTCACCTGGTATGAGCCTTGCCACCAGAAATCCAGTGGTCAGACATGAATGGAAGTTGCAAGAACTATTAAGATGAATAAAACACACAGTTGAAGGGGGTAAAAGACAACCAAAGACAAACATGTTTTCCTTCTTTTTAAATTAAAAAAAAAATCTTAAAGTGGTTAAGGTGTCATTTAACAAAGCCGCCGTGAATACAATGCATCTTGATCCCTGTCACCATCCTCCCATTTGACACGCACCCCTTCCCCTTTCCTGATTTTATGGTATGAACCATGACTGCATTCCCATCCTATCCCCTTTCCTTCTTCCACCCTTTCCCTGTCACCTCAACCCTGCTTCTAGCAAGGACCTATTTCCTGGGGCTTCTTTTGAAGAACTTTGTCTAATGAACTTCAGTATACTTCAGTATATTAGACAAAGTTTATATTTGTAACACTCGCATACCACCCAACATGTGTATACTAAGTTTACAAACTTATTCTAGCCACAGCCAAGGAGGGAAACCATGTGATCTTTGTTTCTTTGGATTTGACTTACTTTACTTAGTTATTTTTCTTCAGATGTCCTTGGAAAATTTCTTTCATGGTGGCCAAACCATCAGCAGGAGCCCTTGTATAGCTGCTGTTGTTACGATCTGTCACTCTAGAACCCGTGTGGATTCTTTCCAGCCTTGCCCTCATTCACAAGCTGAGACCTATCAAAGGCAGTGTCTCTGTGCATCCCAGCTCCTGCAGTGGAGATCTGGTGTGTTCTGAGCTATGGGAAGGGGAGTCACACGCCGCTCTGGATTGGACACGCTTTGGTGAGGCCGAGGCTGTCCTTGCACTGCTGGGTATCCATGTTCTCAGTTTCCCAAGCCTGCCTGGGGCCGTATGGCAAGTGGAGGACCCCTGTGTGGGGCTGGCTGCCGCTAGATGCAGTCCCAGGACCACAGGCACTGATGCCGTTGCTCCGAGTGGGGCTGTCCTCCGGGACTGTGGGGTGGCATCTTCCTCTGGACAGAACTCAGAGAGAAGGCTGTCTCCACCAGCTTCATGCTCCTTCTCTGACTACAGGCTTTGCCCCCTCACCATCCTTCTGGACCACCATCACTTCTGTAGTCATAGCAACTGGAGAAGCCGGCTCCCTCAGTCTGTCTCCAGATGTCTTTGTTGAGAGAGCTTCCGCAGACATTGGCAGTGTGCACAGGAGGTGCCCAAGTCTGTCAGGGAAGGCTGAGGAGGGACAGGGCCCTTGGAGAGATGGCTTCTGAGAGGCTTGGGGTGGGGGAAGGGTGTAGTGAGGCTGTGACATCTCATCCCACCACATGTCCATTTATAGGAAACGCTCCTGCTCTTTCTCATATACAAACCCACACTTCCAAATGTGAGTGCCACTTTTGTGCCAGGATGTCAGCTTTCCCACTAATGTGTGGAAATGTAGCGGAAGGCACTGAGCTGTGTCTAGCATTTCCTGTGACAGTGTACGTTTGCAGATGGCTTGTTAGTCTATGTCTGCAACTGTTCTGCCTTGGTGCTTTGCGACAGGGTCCACGCTTTCTTTGTATCGTTAGACTGTCGCGGTTGTTCCATTAATGCATTCACACACAGGGTCAGTGCATATGACACTACTGTCACTGTACACTAGACACTGGTGAACTGTCCTCTCATCGGCCATCATTGCAGCAGGCTTGGGCTGGTCACTTTATGCAGGACCAACAGAGTCCCAGAGGAGAAAATAATGAGACCCAGGGCACGTGGCTTTAGAAGTTGGTATTCAGACTACCAAATCTTGGCTGTACGTCACCAAATGCTGTTTCCTCACAATAGTTTGACACTAGGTATCTCAATAGCAAGGACAATTAATTCCACTCAGCTGGGGCGAGGGCAGGCGGTGGTGTCTGTTCAACATATATCTTTTATTTCCTTCCTTTATTTCTATAGAGCTGTATTTCTATCCTTCTAAATTTGAAGCACCATCGATAATTCTTCATGTTAGCAAAAATGTGACAGCTTCTTCACTCAACCCCCTACCTTCGTGCCATACATGGGCCTTAGCAGAGCTGAGTTAATGCATAGCATACATGGACCTTAGCAGAGCTGAGTTAATGCATTGCGTCTTACCAGACGGTGGGGACAGGGGAAGGAGGAAAGTATTTATTTTCTGCGCCAGCTTAAATGCCAACAGGTATTAGTGTCATATTTTCTGCCATATAGACCAAGGACTGGAAGAACCATATTATAACAAGAGTGCAGGAAAGATTTGAGGGGAGGGAGAAGCAAGGGTGAGATCAGACGCCATTCCCTTTCAGAAGAACTGGAGTGCTGGGATGTGTATTTCTCTATGTCAGGACTGAGATCTGAATGTGAAAGGTGAGGCCCACTTGGGTCCTAGAACAATATCCCCCGGCTAACTTAGATGAAAATGTCTTGTTACTTTCTGTGTAAGGAGTTCCGGTTAGTGGCATAAATATGAGCCAGTGGTTCCATCTTCATCCTTTTCCTGGTGTTTGTAGTTGTTCTGAGAGTCTAAACTGATAGGGAAATAAATTTAAAAAAAAAGATGGGGAAAAGGTAAAAGAGAAACTAAGTAAATCGACAGAAAAGGATTTTGAAATGTGAGCAGATAAGGCCTGGTTGTGTGGTCTGGAGTGCTTTTCTTTGAGTAGGAAATACTGAGATAGATCTGAAAGCCCAGAAGTGAGGACCGGCTTTGCAAGTTCCAGATTCTGGAATGTTTTACACAAAGGAGCACAGAGCCCAAGGGGAATGAGCTTGCTTTCAAGGTGGGTGTGGAGAGTCAGGGGTCAGGAGAAGAAGCAGGGGGAGGGAGAAGCTGATGTCAGCTAATAGGGACAAATTCAGGTCAGTCTTCTCCAGAGAGAGAGATGGGATAAATTAAAAAAAAAAAAACCAAAAAAACTAACCAACCAATGAAACAAACAAAAATAGCTTGGAAGTTTTCTCAGTGCTGAAGAGTAGAGAGAAAAGGGTGAACAGTTCATGACCCAGAAAAGAATATTTTTTGTTGTCTCCTACATTTTTCTAAATGGGAAAGACTAAAGGCAGCAGGGAATGGAGGGTGGTGAGATTTCTAGCTGGGCAGTGCCCTGTGGGTGAGCCCAGATCAGCACAGTAATTCTCTTTCATAAAGAAAAGAACAGGGACTGAGAGTGTGACCTAATGGTAGAGTGCTTACCTAGCATGCAGGAAGCCATGATTGATTGTTCGGTACCACATACACAGAAAAAGCTGGAAGTGGTGCTGTGGCTCCAGTGGTAGAGCTCTAGCTTTGAGAAAACTCAAGAACAGTACCCAGGCCCTGAGTTTAAGTCCCAGGATTGGCAATTTAAAAAAGCAAACTTTGAAGATTTGTTACAAATATGAAGCTATGCCATAATAAGAAATTCATAAATTGACAAATTATGGCTGTATTCATTACAAACAATGTGATATTACATATAGTAAGCTAGTAATGTAGCTATAATCTTAATATGCATCTTTATAGCGGGAATGTTTTAAATACGGTTAGCAATTTTGTAGCTTTAATTTAGGTGTATTTTACATTTTTTATTAGCATGAGTTCATAGTACAATGGGATTCCATGATGTTTATAATATGCATAGAATGTGGTCTGGTGAAGTTCAACCCCTCTCTATATACTTTCTTAGCTATATACTCTTCGGAGTAATGTACAATACATGATTGTTAACTTTATAGATTCTTTCTTTATACTTGGTCCCTTTTTGACCATCTTCCCTCACTGCTCTGTCCAAAGAAGCACTGTTCTAACCTCTGCTTTTAGGAGTTCAATTCTTTTGGTAGAGAACATGAGACGTTTGTCATCTGATAACAGTCTACTTCACATAGAGATGGTTGTCATCTGATAACGGTCTACTTCGAGTAGTGTAATGCCCTCTAGATATACTCATATTGCTGCAAACGTGTTTCATTGTGCCTAGATGCTACCATTTCATTATGTACTCATCCGCTGGTGCTAGCCTTGCTTAGGATGACATTTGTAATGGTTACTGAGAATAGTTCTGTTACAAATGAGCAAGTGTGGAAATCGGTTGATGTATGGATTCACTTTTTTTTTTTTTGTGGATTGAACACTAGGCCTTCGCCTTATGAAGCAGTTGCTCTACCACTGGAGCCATGCTTTCAGCCTCATTTTTCCTTCAAGTGACCTCACAGGTAGGTTCTCAGTTTCTGTCTGGGCTGGCCTGGGTTTGTCCTCCTCCCTGTGACTGCTCATTTCTCCAGGGTTAACAGGCAACAGCTACCAGGGCCAGTCACTTGCTGAGGTGGAGTCTCACAAACAGTTTTTCTTCCCAGGATGCCCTGAGCCTGAGCATCCTATCTCCACTCGCAGGTTATTTCTGATTTCACAGAGGCTCGAGCCTCTGGGCCTGAGTTAGCTGGCTGTATTTTGTAACTGGGTCTAGAACGCCTCTTCCGACCTGAGCCTCTGGCCATGATGTCATCCTCAGCCTGTGGTGGTGTCTGCCACAAGCCCTGGAGAGGTAAACTCCAATTTTAGGGCCTGAGAATACTGTGGGGGTCACATTCAGGTACCAGCCACCCTGTGAATCCTTAACGCGGTGGGTGAGGTTTGAGCTTCAGCATTCTCATTAGCCTACCGTAGGTGAGTAGCCTGAAAAACTCTGATCTGGACAAGCTTCCCCGGGGTTCATGATGGATTCCCCTGGGGGTCTGGTCAGGATGAAAAGGCCTTGTGATGTATTACTTGCTAGTAACTGATCTATTCTATATCTAGCCTCTGATGGATTTAATAATGCCAGCCAGTGTCACAGGGGAGAGCATCTTGAACAAGAAGTGAATTACGAGGCACTGAAAAGCTCCGCTCTCTTTAGAGGGTGTGTGTGTGCAAGAAGCTGTGGAAGGGCTGGCCGGGGGTGATACTCTCATACTGTACTTTGGAGAAAATGAGTTTAGATTTTTATGGAGAATCAATTTGACATGATCCAAAGCTTTAGCTTCTCTACGTTTCAACTGTTCATTTTTGGATCTGGAATTGTTTACATACATTGTGATTCCAACCAAACCACTGAGCAGATAAACATGTATTTCTTTGTCTACCGCAATGGTAGAATTATTTTTTGCCAGTCGTGTGGCCTGAACTCCGGGCCTGACCACTGTCCTTGGGCTTTCCTCCAGGCTGGAGCTCTACAACTTGAGCCAGAGCTCCATTTCCGGTTTTTCTATGTATATGGTTCTGAGGAAGCAAACCCAGGTCTTTGTGCATGCTAGGCAAGCACTCTACCACTCAGTCAAACTCCCGGCTGCATAATGGCAGATTTTTGAACACATTATCTTCATAGGAATCTGTGTGAGGTATTTTAATAAATAATTATAATTGTATAGATATTAAATAATTTTTTGCATTAAAATGAATTTCTACTTTACAGACTTGCAAAAAATTTGGTAAGCATAAAACAGCATAGAGTTTCAAATTTGCTATTTAGGGCAACAAGAATGCTACACAGAGTGCGCATTTCCTAGACGAGTGTGGGCAGTGGACACATGCCATGATGTAGAAACAAGGTTTTCTGGAGAGGATTTAGATGAAAGAACAGAAAAGAGCAAAGAGTCGTGATAGATAAGCCTTACACTATAAGACACAGGACTGCTTTCTAGCATAGCATATATTTTTAAAGGAAGTTGGAACATATAGGCATCATTTACTAAAATGATATTACCTGCTTCTTTTGCTGTGGCAAATGATTACACTGACAACCTCATGAATGGGCTTCTGCACTTCCTTCAAGCCATACACACACAGCATGGAAAAATGTCAAGTGGCCCATTCAGAATTCTGAAGAGATGATCTGCTTTAAGAAGAGGGCCTCTGCTATGTTCAAGGAAGGAGAATGTTTAGGCTACAGAAGGAGACAGAACTTCGCTGAGACACCTGCATCCTGGTTGCCTCCTTTTCGTGGGTCAGTCCTACCTTGCCATGCTCACCTGTGCTCTGTCCCCATAGGTAGCTTCCAACCTTTCAACTTAGAAACCTGGGACATGACACTCGTGTTCCAAATAATACTGGCACCCACAGATTATTTTAGGGCCTGTTTCATGAGTTGTTATGGGATGTAGTCTATCTTGTTGTTCTAAGTGGCTCCTGACTTAACGTCCTTATAAGGCCCCGGAGCTTTGGAGAGAATGATGGTGTTTTAATTTAGTTTGCTCATTTGTTTGTTTTGTAATGGGGTTTCATTTCTTACAATGTGAACGGAGAAGTTCACATCTTATTTTCTAATTAGCTGATTGATACAACTGGAGACATTTTCTCAGTTATTATCACATCTTCTAGCAAGTTTTCTAGTAATATAGACAACATGCTAAAAGTCAGGTGTATTTCTTCTTTCTTATTGGTCAAGAACAGTCTCCCTCCTTTTACTTTTCATACAGAGTATTTCACATTCTCATTGCTCAAAATAGCTGGCAAGTTCCTCTTTGCCTAGAATCAGTCTCATTTTATTAGGTTTTTTCCTAAATCTAGAACCACTTGTTTTCTGTTAATGGAGGAAGAACGTAATTTTCATTAGCAAGTTACATATGTGAAAATCTGCTTTGTTCAATTCATTTTTTACCAAAATTTGTAATTGTATTTTCACTATCTTCCTTTCTTAGCACTATTCAGATCTCATTTATCTCTTATTTTCATGTAGTTGTTAAAAGAACAACAGCAGTAATTTTTTAAAGAAGCAATACAAAGGAAAGCAAGTTGAGTGAATCTCCTATTACATGAGTCTGTTTAAAGATCCTGGGCTAAATTGCCCATGAAAAGTTTTTCCTGATTGAATCCTAATTTCAGTTAGCATCTCTTACCTAAAATTCTCCAATGATTGAATATTGATTTTGCTCCTTTGTTTTATTTCTGCATGAACTTACCTAATGCAGGGAATAACATTAGCAACATTCTGCAATCGATAGTGTCTCTATTGCACATGCTTCTTGTGAATGAATTAGGGCAAACAGAGAGGAGGAATTCATGTTTAACAGGTTTAAAATCCCTACTGCAAGCTAAGTGTTGTCCAAAGGGGAAGTGTTGAGGTCTGGCCTCTTTTTTGTCTTATGGATTTCAGTTCTTTTCTTTTCACTTAGCATGAGGCTTTGGATAAAAGTATTTTATGCAAGTATGCAAATTATTTTTATTTTTACGTTAATTATAAATGGACAAGGAGGACCAATGGATCCATGTTTATTTCATACTTTAGCTCTGTGACATTCATGGGAACACTAATTCTTTCCTGGTGATTAAATGTTGGTATACGGAATAGACATGTTCCCGGGAAGCTGAGCCCATGGCTTTCATTGGTAATCAGAGCTACTCAGAAGGCTGAGATCTGAGAACTCTGGTTCAAAGCCAGCCTGAGCAGGGCAGGAAACTCTGTGAGAGTTCTTTTCTCTCCAACTAACCACCAAAAAGCTAGAAGTGGAATTGTGGCTCAAATGGTAGCATTCCAACCTTGGACAAAAAAAGCCAAGTAACAGCATTAGGCCCTGTGTTCAAGCCTGATTACTGACACAAAATGCCCACCAAAAACCACATGGAGAAACTATTTCCATAGTGCTGAAAGTAAAAGAATGAGGCTCTTCCTCTAGTGAGTGGAAGTTAACATAGATTCCTCAAGTTGACAAATTTTACTCTATTTTAAAAAATTAAATCAAAAGTACTTTAGAAAAATAAAGATTAAAAGAGGACATACATTTTTTATTTGTGATAATCCAATCATATGCTTAAAAATGCCTGGTAGATACTCTTTCATCATATCCTCATTGTATATTTTTACCTGCATAAAGTAAGTAAAGGAGAGGAGTCCTAGCTTGCTTGTGTCCTGTAAACACAGTAGCGTCCTGTCTAAAGACAAGTCACTGTGGTATTCTTGGAAGCTCAGAACACATAAGACTGGCAACACTTTTTGTGATGTATTGAAAAATCGTGGAAATCAGGTGCGGGTGGGGGCACATGGTCTGTGGACTGCTTGGCAGAGGTACTGATATGCTTTTAGATCCTGCTTAGAAATCAGTTGTTTTATTGTGACTAGTTTATATTTCTCTCTGTCTCTCTGTCTCTCTCTGCTTACACTAGGGTTTCATACTTAAGGCTTTGATCTTGCAAGGCAGATGTGGTACCCCCCCCCCCCCCCACTCCTTTGTGGTCTGATGCCATTTGAGATAAGATCTTGCCCTTTGCTTGGCCTGGCCTGCACTTCACTCCCCCTATCTGCACTTCTCACTGTCTGTGGGAGAACAGTGCTCAGGCTCACAGTCAGTCTTTCCTGTGGTCTCATAAATCTCCCTGTCTGGGCAGGCCTAGAACCACAAGCCTTCCCATCTCAGCCTCCTGTGTAGCTGAGACAACAGACGAGCACGCACTACACCTAGCTATTAGTTGAGATGAGGTTTTGCAAACCTTTTGCTTGCCTCTCTCCAATAACAGTGCTCCTGATCTTCACTTCCCAAGTGGCTAAGATTACAAGCATGAACCATAGTTGCCTGATCTTAGTACTAGGATTTTAATTAAATATTTTATTCTTTTACAGGCTATTTCCAAAGATCAGTAACTACAGCACAAGTAGAATCAAGAAACAAGCAGACATTCTACTCTATGGATTTATTTTCTACTGTAATGAAAGCCTGTTTTGTAGTCAAATACAAAATGATATCCTTGCCCTGATTATTGTTCCATTTGTCAATAGGTTAAATCATAACTATATAGTGAGCATAGTTTTATGACAAACTTTTACTTTCTAACAATCTCCTATGTGATCTCCTGGGTAAATACAGATACGTTTCTGTGGTATAAAAAATCACTGTGAATAATGTGTTATAATTTTCTGGAGTAGAAAAACCACCTCTCAGAAAAACTAATCATAAGAAATACATTTTGACTGCTTGCTGTCCCTTTCATACAACTGGACGTTAAAAGAGCAAATGCCACAGAACTGCTGTGGTCACCACATTAAACACAGTCAGAGGGCGGCTGGGTGGAATGCATTGTGTACAGTGAAAGGAGACCAGCACGTCTCTTCAATTGCAGAGCAGTTAGAGCAAGCACGTCCAGCCAAAGCAGCTCATTTCATTTGGCAGCGTTGCTGAAGTTTGACTAGATTCTTAGAGTTTACTAAACAAAATGAGTTGCCATGGAGTGTCAGGCCCAGAGGCTGTGGCCAGGTCATGAGTCTCCAGGTGTGTGCTTTGTGTTGTCCTATGGATGTGTCATGGTAGAATTACAAACTGTCCATCAAGTAGAAAGGACTGATGATTGTGCTCTCCATCAAGTGTAATTTCCGAGGCTGTGGTGGTAAATATACAGCTTCTCCACCTACCTCCTGGTGGCTAAGTGAAATGACTAGATTCCTATTAACTTGTGCTTGGTGCCAACACGGGACCAAACAAAGGCATCAGCTAAGAGAGTGGGTTGGTAGAACTATGTGGGTGTTTCTTTCCTTTGACTCTCAGGAAGCGGATCAAACCTTGGCCGGGACTATAATTTTCTTCTTATAACTGTTAATGGTGGCCTTTCCACCGACTCTTAGTCAGGACAAGTTAGAACAGTATTGAAGTTCTAGACATCCTCACAGTTTTAAAAGAGCTACACTGACAGCCAGAACATAGCAAAAAACAAAAACAACAAACAAAAAAACCTGGCAGAAAATATTCGTATTTTTCAGGAAGATTAAGGACAAGCGTTGCCCCCACCCCTCCTGGCCTTTCTGAAAACCAAGCGAAAATGATGGGCCCACGTCTGGGCCCACGTTGGCACCTTTGTAAAGTGCCAGTAGGTTTGAGCCTCGTTTATGAGTTTATTGTTCATAAGCCCATCTCAATGCCCCAAGCATGGGTCCGATGAAAAGGTAAAACCTGCAGTTGTCATCCAGCATCTCAGGACTCAAGCAGTAACGGGTGAATGATGCATAACCACCCCACAATATAACCAGAGCAGATAAAGCCCCACAGTGGTTGAAATGGGGTGGTCAGTGCCTCCAAAAGCAGAGAGAGAGAAGCTTGTAGAGGGAACACCAGAGACTTCCTGCCATAATGGAGAAGGAAAGTGTGTTTCCAGTGGGAAGTGTCTGGACATGTCTGAAAGCAGGAGCTTGCCTGCTGTGCTCACGCAGGGTTCGTGACTCGGGTGGTTGGGGGGCAGCGGGCAGAGGCCAGGGATCAGGTGTGGAGGGTGCTGGAGAAAGGCAGAGTTCAAAGCGTGGAGCTTGAGGAGACTGGGCTGGCGTGTGTGAGAGCCTTGGAAGGAGACTGTGATGAAGCAGGGCTCCATATCTGAAAGATCCCTTGAGCAGAAAAAGCCAGGAGTGCAAAGACAGAATAAGAGGGATCTGGAGAAAATGAAATGAGCTGAGAAAAAGATGAGATAGCCGGTGCTCCAGCATGCTCCTGGGGCAGGAGGACTCGCTCTTGAAGTGAGTAGTAGAGAGAGGTGTGGGTCAGGGAGGGCTGAGATGCCCAGGGGCACTGGGAGGTTGGTATACAGCTCCTTCCCTTGCTTGGAGAGGGCAGATCCTCAGGCAAAACAAAATTGAAAAGGCCATGTTCAATTATTAACATTATTTAACTGGCCAGTCAAGCTTAGCCACATCATTCATCAGATTTCTAACCAAGGAGATCTTGCAACAAGAACAAAGGCCTAGGATGCACAGAGCATGATGAATAATTAGAAGAACATGATATGATTAATTGAGTTAGTGAATTTGAAAGGTCTCAGTGCACTGAAAGCCAGCGTGCCTAGCTTGGATGTTACTATTGTTCATATTTGCTTTCAGAGTATAAGCAGGCATTAGCTCAGACCTTACCTGTTTACTGCGAGGTGAAGACAGCTGTGTTCTGATCCATCCACTCCAAACCTGGACAAGGTTGTGCTCTCATAACTGTTTTACTGGAAAGCTTGCATCAATGAGATGGCAGATCACCTCCCCGGGTAGATAGTGGCCTAGTTCATGTGCCCTTATTTTATGACATTTTCATTCAGTTCTGGAGCCCTCATCTATCGTAGGAGAGGGCGTCTTCTTTTTCCTGAGCTTCACTATACCGAGGAAACACTGGGGTTCTGAATACATTCATACTGATAAGAAAGATGGGGTGTGGGCTGATGTCAGGGTTTCTGGGTAGATGGTGTGTGTGTGTGTGCGCGCGTGTGTACACAACCAACCTGGCCTGGCCACGAAGGAGACATTCACACCTAAAGGAAAGCAGGAATTAGCCAAAGCAATGATGTGGCACAGCAGAAATCATACGTCTACACAGAGAATGCAGTCGTGGGAAGGCGAGGAGGTGGAAGAATGGAGTGATAGTGATGCTGGTTTGGCGGCCAGAGCGAGTCCTTGGCTCTGGATCAGGTGTCCCTGGGTGCAGCCAGAACCAATGACCTGAGTGCTTCCTTGTTGTCACTGAAGAAGTGTTGCAGATCGCATTTTGGTTTACACATTCATAGGAGATTTATTATTTTGTGTCACATAGGTGATAGGATCAAATATCTTAAGTGGTTCTTTAAGAAGGAAGAAAAGTAGGAATACAAACATTGGAGGAGAGAGGTGCTTCATTCACTGAGAAGAGCTCAAGAAGATAGGAGAGAGGACAAAGAAGAGGGGAGAGGGAGAAAGAGAGGGAGGGGGAGAGAGAGATTGAGAGAGAGAGAGAGAGAGAGAGAGAGAGAGAGAGAGAGAGAGAGACAGAGACAGAGACAGAGAGACAGAGAGAGACAGAGAGAGAGACAGAGACACAGAGGGAGAGAGACAGAGGGAGAGAGACAGAGACAGAGAGAAGACCTATAATGGGTCTTGTAAGATTAGAGGATGTCAGCTTTATGCACAGATCATCAACACAAATATTAGTGACTCTTTCTTTCTTTCTTTCTTTCTTTCTTTCTTTCTTTCTTTCTTTCTTTCTTTCTTTCTTTCTCTCTTTCTTTTTTTGTGGGACATGAGGCTTGATCCTGACCTGGGCACTGCCCCTGAGCTCTTCAGCTCAAGGCTACCTCCCTACCCTTGAGCCAAGCCCTAATTCTCATTTTCTAGAGGTTAACTGGAAATAAGAGTCTCAGGTTCTTTTGTGCCAGGGCTGGCTTTGAACTTTAATCCTCAGATCTCAGCCTCCTGAGATTACAGGATTACAGGTGTGAGCCACGGTGGTGCCCAATTATATAACAGTGATTTTTGTGTAATACAGTATATGTAAACATGAAATAAAATATGTGATTTGCTTTTTTTATAAAATGGATATTTTTATATGTGATATGCTAGAATCAGCTACCTTTCCCAGACCAGATTTATCAAAGATTTCTTCCAAGTATTGTGGATCTGTTTTAATTTTTGCATGCTTAATTAAGAGGCACAAGTATGTTAGTATTTTCCTATAATGTAAAGAACAAAGTCTGTTGATGGAAAGTTAGGTTGGGGGTGGTTTGATGTGATTACCAGCTATCTTAGAATGACAAACCCATTTAAATAATTTGCAAGCCAGCACTGTTGTTTGTGTAGGATGAGATAAGCGAATCACCATGAAAAAGAGAAATGATTTCACCTATCAGCAAAAAAAATATGACAAAATTACTTATAAAAAGAAACTGGTAATAATCCAATACTTGTCTGAAAACATTTAGATCATTAATATTCTGAGAAAAATAGGCAAATACAAAAAGTAAGTCTATAAAAACGAATAATTCCCTGGTAGCTCAAGGGGAAGGAAATGATGCTATGATTACTGATGAACTTGTTAAAAGAATTTAATAAACTTCAATTTGCACAAATCTGGAACCTTGCTCTTCTGGAAATGAGACTGAGATGTTTCTAAAGAATACCAGAAATATTTGGCAATTGTTATATACAGGGAAAAGCTATGAACGATTGAACGAATACCTCAATGTTAATGTGGAAACACTCTGTGTACTGCCAGGCCCGACTGTGTTTGAGACCTTTAATGTGGTCTGCTCAGGGGTGGTCTTCATAGTAGAGCGATGTCCTAACAGCTATGCCACTGTAAGAGCAGGGCCAGAGGAGAAGATACTGACCCCTGGGCCACAGTGCCAACAGCTGCGTGTGGAACAAGCACAGTGGCATTGCGTAGTACATTCTATTTGAGAGGAGCAACACTTTCTACAGGAATGACGGTACTTTCAGCAAGAACAAAAGGGACAACCGAGGCCAAAGCCTCAAGTCACAAGTCAATAGCTTGACACATAAGGGTGCTGGCCTGGAGAGTGTGAGTCACACAGGAGCCTCAGGACCATGACACAAGCTGCTCTGCATTCCCAGAAGACTCGGCTTTCTCCGGGTTTCTTGCATCAACAGACATCAGTCTATCTATCATCTATCTATCTATCTATCTATCTATCTATCTATCTATCTATCTATCTAACTATCTGTCATCTACCACCTAAGAGATATTATAGCATGCGTAGTATATTATATATCATATATGCACCTGCTTCTGAATCTGTATCCCCATTCTGTACATATGTCTATATCTGTATGCATATCTACATCTGTATCTATTTTTTTTCTTACAAAGTATTGACTGTGGCTCAGGCTGGCTTAGCCTAGCCCAGGTTGAACTGGAATACATGATTTTTCTACCTCATTTTCCTGAATGCAGAGATTATAGGTATGTGCCACCATGCCCAGTCTACCACCTGCATGTTTCCTTCCTTCCCTCCTTCCTTCCTTCCTTCCTTCCTTCCTTCCTTCCTTCCTTCCTTCCTTCCTTCCTTCCTCTTTCCTGCATTCCTTCCTCTCTTTCCATCTTTATTTTTCCATCTTTTTTTTTCTTCTTTTTTTGTTGGTCATGGGACTTGAACTCTGGGCCTGTGCACTGTCCCTGAGCTCTTCAGTTCAAGGCTACCACCCTACACCTTGAGCCACACTGCCACTTCTGCTTTTCTAGAGGTTATTGAACATACGAGTCTCAGGGACTTTAGTGCCTGGGCTGGATTTGATCCATGATCCTCAGATCTCAGCCTCCTGAGTAGCTAGGATTACAGACGTGAGCCACTAGCCTGGCTTTCTTCCATCTTTTCTTCCCTCCCTCAATTCATCCCTCCCTTCCTTTTTTCCTTCCTTCCCTGTGTATGCTGGTCCTAGGGTTTAGACTTAGGTCCTAGAGATGCTGTCTCTAAGCTATTTTACTCAAGTCTAGTGCTCTATTCTTGAGCCACAGCCCCATTTCCAGGTTTTTGGTGGTTAGTTGGAGACAGAGTCTCATGCACAGTATGTTTCTGTCTGGTCTGGCTTTGAACCATCATCCTCAGATCTCAGCTTCCTGAATAGTTGTGATTATAGGGGTGAGCATCTGGTTTCTCTATTTGTCTGTACATCCTTACCTTCCTTTGGATATTTCTTTGTATACATGTTGACATCTGTAACAGTATCACTATATTATCTCTAGACTTAGCTATGCCTTACCACCTCTTTGTCTGTCTTCATAAAGTCTTATGTAATGCTTTGAAAATGTTGTATTCGATGCACTCCTTAACTTTTTTTTGACTAATCATTTTTTATTGTATTCGGTTATAGCTTTGATTTGGTGTTAGAGTTATATTGACTTTACAGTAAGAGACAAGCACTGATTTCTCCTTTTTTATTTTCAAACTTTTGGCTGAGATTAGTCCCCTAACTTTATGGTTCTTGGACCCCAAATGTGAAACATAGGAGCAATTCCCTGTCAATCTCCTTGTTTTCCTCTGAAGACATGACACGCGTCTCAAAATCCATGCCCTTGTCCTAGAAGAGGAGGAGCAATGATACACAAAAGTCATGCATTCACTCCAGAAGGTAGTGTAATACAAATAGCAAAGGGCGTCTAAGAATAGTGATTGTAATAAGATCCACAATGTCAGTAATGCTACCAGACACCCTTCGTAGGGCCCTTGGCAGGCACATGTGCGCCATTTAAGTTGCTTCATAGACCTGCACAGGAATGGCATTCTCATTCCTGCAGTGCAGATGAGAAAACAGAGGCCCAGTGTTAGGCTCCAGTTGGTGGGCTTAGTGAACAGAGTCTTGGAGTCAAGCTAGGTCTATTTGAATGCAGAATCCAGGACTCCTGGGCCCTTTGTGTCTTGGTCCTAGAGCTGGGACAAAGTAGCCTGAGCGGGAGGCCAGGGAATGCCATCAGGAGTGGCAAATGGGATCTGGGAGCCAGGGAAGCTGCAGCTGCGGGGCAGATGTGCGTTCACAGGGATGCTCACATGGAGCGTCTGCATGGGACAAGGAGAATTTGAATATCCAGAAGAGAGGACTGACTAGGAGAGTGCCAAAAAAGAACATTTCCTCTTATTCCATCATGCAACCCTCCCGACAAACCTGTAGACCTTCCTATGATTATGATTTGATGGGTACTGTGGAGATGAGACCCTGGGTCTGTGGACAGGAAGAACTGGACCTGATCCTTCAGTGCCAAACTTTCCTCGCTGAGCTGGCAACATACCTGGGATGCTTTGTGAACTCATCCGGCTGCTTGAACCTTTGTTTCCCCCCTGTAAATACTTCCCAGGTACCCTGTTTCCTAATGGACTTTGGGGTGCTTAGTACCTCACTGTGGTAGCCCCACTGTCTTATTCATGATAGAGCCTCTCAGGCTCTGCTCCCTTTCCTATCTGAAGAGCTTCTACCAAACTAAGGAAAGCAGCAGGGCTGTGAAAACGAATGCAGCAATGAGACACACATTGCGGGTGATGGCTCCTCCTCTGGGGATTGCTTTCGTGGTTGTCATTGTCACCTTCCATTCTTCTGCCCTAGATCCTTTCCCAAGTCCTCTGCATGTCTGTAACTTGGACTCTTCTTCACATTTGGCAGAAAACTCATAAAGCATTGGGGAGTTTGCTAAGCATTCTTACTACCAATGACAACACGGAAAAGGAGGTGCTAAAAAGGAACACATGAACCATTCCTGAGTGCATGAGAAGCCTTGCAGTCCGGTGGTAGGAGCTATCCCTGCTATTCCTGAGAATGAAATGCAGTCATGTCTGATGGTTAACCTTCGTGGATTAACTCATCTGCTCTGGTTCCTTCCGAACAGTTCATCGCTCTCGTGGATGCCAGGAACAGCGGTCTTCATGACATACTTAGGAATATTTCATCCTCCTTGAGCTCTAAACCAGCAGATTCCCAGCTGGAGAACTTAGACAAGGAAGGAAAATGTTTTCAGTTCAGAATCTCAGGTTCCGTGTCATCTTGGACAGTGTTCTGCATCCTGGCCCCATACCTTAGATCCTCCTTGTGCCCTGGCTGGGCATGTGGAATGGCACAGGACCCTCTGCCTCTCACCGCTTCCTTTTCTGTACATTGGGTCTGTTGGGTTACATTTCGAAGTGGAGCTCCTCTAAGAGGTGCTGTATTCATGGCAATTTCTAAAGTGGGAGTAAAAGGTGTTTGGAATGGATTTAATGTCAACAGTAACACAAATCTTCCATAGAACTGGCAAGTGGACTATTTGATGATATCCGGAATTTATGATTAGGAGGCCATTTATTCCAAATAAAACTAGAAAACTGAAGCACTACATTGGTATTTTGGAAAACTTCACTGTTCAATTCCCAATGCTGAAATGCTTGAAATGTAGAAAGTGTCATCTCACAAAGAAACAATGGATTAATCTGTACTCTTGAACCAGATCCAGAAGAAAGAATATTGAAAACGGAGACACTCCCCTCAGGGACTCTGTGAAATAAGTTTCTTGCCTCTAATATTCACAGAGCCAGTTGGATATTAGACATCTTTGTCATCTTTTGAATGTCATTATTTGTAACTGGCAATAATGATATAAAGATAGAAATCATTAATTGAACACTTGCCACTGGGCTGAGGGCTATAGTTTGATTCTTGTTCTTCACGGCAGTATTCTATCAGGTAGTACAATTTCTCTTTCACAGATGAGAAAGCAGGGAGGTTATATGTAACTTGTTCAAGTTATCCACTGTTTTAAACAAGAGCTAGGATTCCCAGGCAAGACTCTAGAGAAGAAGGTTTTCTCTGGTAGGATAGTTGAAAAAGATGGCTTGTCAATAGAGTGTATCCAGGAAAAGGTGAACAAAATGCTAGCCAGTATAAAGGGACAAAACAGAACTCTTTGAGTTAGTTAAGTCTGGAAAACAATAAATTGTTTTTCTTCAAACGCTCAAAAAGCTGTCATGCAAAGGAGGGAAGACAAGAGTCGCAGAAGTGATGGTTGAAAAGAGAGGCTTTGATCCAGAAGAGAGCAGAGCATTCTGAGGGAGCTTACTGGCAACGGAAGGAGGAACACAGCTGGCCACTGGGGACTACAGATGGTTGCTTCCAAGACAGGGCAAGGTGGCAGCGCTAACCCAGGAGAAGACTGGGTAGGATGCTACCAATGTGCATAGTTCACTCCCAAGAAAGAAGTTCCTTTGTTTTATGACTGCACAAGAGAAGATAAGGAGAGCTTTGGCTTGAGTGCTTGTTGTTTTTAATATACTATATTATTCCTCTTCTCCTCTGTTGCCCCTTGGTTAATCTCATATTGTTACTGTATCTGACATTGTTTTCTGATATATTGTATATGTGTTTATTTGTTTATTAGAAACAGGAAAGGAAAGGGGGAAAACAAGATGATTGGGAGGGGAGGTGGAGGGAGGGAAATGGGGACAAAAACATGAGAAGGGGTATCAATGTGTGAGAAGTAATGCACCTACTATCTGGTGAATATAACTGTAACCCCTCTATACATTACCTAGATAATAAAAGATAAAATGAAAAAAAGAAGAGACGATAAGGAGAAATCCTTAAGATCAGCCATGAGCATAAGCTCTTCTTTCAACAATCTCATTTAGCATCAGTCTCAATCATTGATCTTCTCAGAAACACTGTGAATTTGAACAAAAATACATATCAACTCGAAACAATCAATCTTGTGTAATTTTTAATGATCTGAGAGTTCTTCTGACAAGATGCTTGATGGGTTGCAAAGAACCTAAAGTGAAGTTTTCTAGTCTGGTAATGTGTGTAACAAGAGTGGTGACAGGATAGGAGATAGGACTCAAAATATGAGTGATTATTTTAGGAAAAATAAAGTTTTTCCATGAACTCTGAATGTCAGTAAAGTATATATGAATCAGTGGTGTTGGTATATGAATATCCTGCATCCAAATGTATGTTATCAAAGTGGGAGATAACTTTTAAAGTGGGTGGTATGCCAAATCCCATTTTAAAAAGTATGACAAGTAGAAGTGGTGATGTGGCTCAAGTGGCAGTGTCAGCCTGTGCAGAAATAGCCAAGTGAATATAGGTGAGGTCCTGAGTACAGCCCTAGTACTGGCATGAAAATAGAGACAGGAAGGAAGGAAGGAAGGAAGGAGGGAAGGAAGGAAGGAAGGAAGGACGGAAGGACGGAAGGAAGGAAGGAAGGAGGGAAGGAAGGAAGGAAGGAAGGAAGGAAGGAAGGAAGGAAGGAAGGAAGGAAGGAAGGAAGGACATCCTAGAAAACTTCACAAATGTCCTAACAAAGAGTTAGGTTTATTTAAACTATGGGAGCATCATTTTAAGGCAAGATAATATTATATTAAGAAAAGCAGCCACGATCCTCTTCAGGAAAAACTAGGCATGTGCGTTTGTCAGTTTACATGTTAACGGATTGTCAAGTGTGTTTGGGTGAATTTGTGGGGTCCCTCTCCCCATGGCTATCTGCCTCTCCCTCCTCCATTCCACCACTAGATGTTCAAAGAGCAGTTTACTTGTTTCCAAATGTCTGTAATAGATTCATCCTTCCTACCTTCATGGCTCATGCAAACAAACTTCAGTCAGCTGAAGAACAGGCATTGTATGGCTCAGACCACAAGGTGATCTCTCTCTTGCTCAATGGCTAGTGTTGCTTTAGTGTGTGGGATAAGTTAATAAATGTTCTGTTTTACCCCATTCCTTCCTCTATACTTATATACTGCTTATCGGACATGTCATGTCATGTTATATCCTATACGCTAAGCAGAACAGGAAACATTCCATAGAATGGGAAAGCTTTGTAGTTGTGTGACGTGCATACCACTGTCCTGGATACACAGGATGAGAGGCTTGAGGGTGGTAAATGGCCCAATCGGTATGAACAAAGAATGGGCTCAGGGTCCCAGCCTGCAGTCCTGGCTCTGGCTCTCCACACAAGGGAACCAGGCAGACCCTTTGGCCTCAGTAACCACCCTGGAGGCTTTTGGAGATGGGTTTCCCAGAGATAACTGTGTTTTATGAAAGAGCAGAGTGACGCCTTCCTTCTCAAAGTTCCTCTCTGGTTTCACACACAGCTCCCCTCCCCCCCCTCCGCCCCGCACTCTCCTCCCCCACTCCCCCCCTTCCCCTGGCCCTGTAACCACTTTCCCAGAGAACCTGGGTGCTGCCTCGAGCACCTGTGTTCAGAAGTCTGAACTCTCCCACATTCTCATGGCTTCAACAATCCTTCTGCCCCCAGATCTTCCTGGAAGCCTGGGAGAATTCTTTCCTCATTGTCATTGGTTTTTGATGGATGGATGGATGGATGGATGGATGGATTTCATCAGGATGCCCTTCCTTGAATGTGGCAGGTTTTACTCTTGGTTTCTTCTTGTTCAGTAGTGGCTCTTCTTAACCTGTGAAAGCAAACCTTTCTTAACTTTGATTGCACTGTGATTTTATTTCTTGAGGTTTTCAACCCCACTGCCTCTACGTCGAGTTCCTATCCTGGTCCTGGGGTGTCCTCTCCCTTCCTCCTCCTTCTTTGATGACACGCTCCTCATCCTGCAGCACCCTAGCTTACGCCACACCCCTACTCTCCTCCCCGGTGCCGCCTTTCTTCTCTCTCCAACCTGTTGCCAAACTGTTTACTTGCTCCTGGTCTTATCTTTTTGGTGGTGCTGGGGATTGAACTCAGGGCCTTATGCTTGCTAAGCAGGCTTCCACCTCTTGAGCCAAGCCCTGAATGGTGTTTGGTGTCCCCGCCAGGGGACTGGTAGTTTGGTGAGACAGGGCACACTGTCTCACAGTGGCGGGGTGGGTATGCATGGCAGCGCATTGCTCAAGGGCTTGGGGCAAAATGAAAGCAGGGGCCTGCCTGCCTCACGTTGGCACTTTTACAAGTTCTGGGGCAGGCAGGCTTCACGAAACGTTAAGTAAAGATGCTTTATCATCTTCTCTTGACAAATAGATCCTTAGAAGGTCAACATGGAAAAATATGTTCAAAGTTGTGGTTTTCATGTGACTAGTGCTGACAAGATACAAGCAAATGTCATGAGGCTGAGTGTCTGGCGTCCGTTTTCACAGGCCAGTGAGGCTGGCCAAGCGTTGAGAAGATACATAGGTTTCACAAATTTAGTAGGTATTTTTTTTCCTTGTCTTATGCTAATCAAAATAGCTAATTCTTTTTCTCACAAAGATTTTTCCCCACACCCTTTTTCTGTATTGAGAGTAATAACGTGAAGGACTGAATGGTGAGATCGTCTTTAACGTTTGTCCTCTGGATGCATGTATTTGGCTTTAAAAAAAAAGTAATGACTGTGACATGGAAAATTTCAATTATTTAGACTTTTGAAAAAAGTTACCTTGTCCAAAAATTGCAATTATCCGATAAATGCCAAGTACAAATCACCAGTGATGCAAGTAAAAAAAAATTAAGCACAATTACTTTAATAAGACCGAACTTGATAATTTGGCTTGTTTTGATAATACCGGCAATTGTTTAAAAGTCTGA